>NC_140989.1:200438493-200824125 GCF_052327205.1 Somniosus microcephalus
GAATCTCTGGGACTCTGAATCTCTGGGACTCTGAATCTCTGGGACTCTGAATCTCTGGGACGCTGAATCTCTGGGACTGAATTTCTGGGACTCTGAATCTCTGGGACTCTGAATCTCAGGGACTCTGAATCTCTGGGACTCTGAATCTCTGGGACTCTGAACCTCTGGGACTCTGAATTTCTCAGACCCTGAATCTCTCAGACTCTGAAACTCTGGGACTCTGAATCTCTGGGACTCTGAATCTCTGGGACTCTGAATCTCTGGGACTCTGAATCTCTGGGACTCTGAATCTCTGGGACTCTGAATCTCTGGGACTTTGAATCTCTGGGACACTGAATCTCTGGGAATCTGAATCTCTGGGACTCTGAATCTCTGGGACGACTCTGAATCTCTGGGATGACTCTGAATCTCTGGGAATCTGAATCTCTGGGACTCTGAATCTCTGGGACTCTGAATCTCTGGGACGACTCTGAATCTCTGGGACTCTGAATCTCTGGACTCTGAATCTCTGGGACACTGAATCTCTGGGACTCTGAATCTCTGGGACTCTGAATCTCTGGGACTCTGAATCTCTGGGAATCTGAATCTCTGGGACTCTTAATCTCCGTGACTCTGAATCTCTGGGACTCTGAATCTCTGGGTCTCTGAATCTCTGGGACTCTGACTCTCTGGGATGACTCTGAATCTCTGGGACTCTGAATCTATGGGACTCTGAATCTACGGGACTCTGAATCTCTGGGCCTCTGAATCTCTGGGACTCTGAATCTCTGGGACTCTGAATCTCTGGGATGACTCTGAATCTCTGGGACTCTGAATCTCTGGGACTCCTCTGAATCTTTGGGACTCTGAATCTCTGGGACTCTGAATCTCTGGGACTCTGAATCTCTGGGATTCTGAATCTCTGGGACTCTGAATCTCTGGGACTCTGAATCTCTGGGACTCTGAATCTCTGGGACTCTGAATCTCTGGGACGCTGAATCACTGGGACTCTGAATCTCTGGGACTCTGAATCTCTGGGACTCTGATTTTTTGGGACTCTGAATCTCTGGGACTCTGAATCTCTGCGACTCTGAATCTCTGGGACTCTGAATCTCTGGGACTCTGAATCTCTGGGACTCTGAATCTCTGGGACTCTGAATCTCTGGGACTCTGAATCTCTGGGACTCTGAATCTCTGGGACTCTGTATCTCTGGGTCACTGAATCTCTGCGATTCTGAATCTCTGGGGCTCTGAATCTCTGGGACGACTCTGAATCTCTGGGACGACTCTGAATCTCTGGGATGACTCTGAATCTCTGGGAATCTGAATCTCTGGGACTCTGAATCTCTGGGACTCTGAATCTCTGGGACTCTGAATCTCTGGGACTCTGAATCTTTGGGACGACTCTGAATCTCTGGGACTCTGAATCTCTTGGACTCTGAATCTCTGGGACTCTGAATCTCTGGGACTGTGAATCCCTGGGACTCTGAATCTCTGGGACTCTGAATCTCTGGGACTCTGAATCTCTGGGATGACTCTGAATCTCTGGGACTCTGTATCTCTGGGACTCTGAATCTCTGTGCCTCTGAATCTCTGGGACTCTGAATCTCTGGTACTCTGAATCTCTGGGCCTCTGGGCCTCTGAATCTCTGGGCCTCTGAATCTCTGGGCCTCTGAATCTCTGGGCCTCTGCATCTCTGGGCCTGTGAATATCTGGGCCTCTGAATCTCTGGGACGACTCTGAATCTCTGGGACGACTCTGAATCTCTGGGATGACTCTGAATCTCTGGGACGACTCTGAATCTCTGGGACACTCTGAATCTCTGGGATGACTCTAAATCTCTGGGACGACTCTGAATCTCTGGGACGACTCTGAATATCTGGGACTCCTCTGAATCTCTGGGACTCTGAATCTCTGGGACTCCTCTGAATCTTTGGGACTCTGAATCTCTGGGACTCTGAATCTCTGGGGCTCTGAATCTCTGGGACTCTGAATCTCTGGGACTCTGAATCTCTGGGACTCTGAATCTCTGGGACTCTGAATCTCTGGGACGCTGAATCACTGGGACTCTGAATCTCCGGGACTCTGAATCTCTGGGACTCTGAATCTCTGGGACTCTGAATCTCTGGGTCTCTGAATCTCTGGGACTCTTAATCTCTGGGACTCTGAATCTCTGGGACTCTGAATCTCTGGGACTCTGAATCTCTGGGGCTCCTCTGAATCTCTGGGACTCTGAATCTCTGGGAATCTGAATCTCTGGGACTCTGAATCTCTGGGACTCTGAATCTCTGCGACTCTGAATCTCTGCGACTCTGAATCTCTGGGACTCTGAATCTCTGGGACTCTGAATTTCTGGGACTCTGAATCTCTGGGACTCTGAATCTCTGGGACTCTGAATTTCTGGGACTCTGAATTTCTGGGACTCTGAATCTCTGGGACTCTGAATCTCTGGGACTCTGAATCTCTGGGACTCCTCTCAATCTCTGGGACTCTGAATTTCTGGGAGTCCTCTGAATCTCTGGGACTCTGAATCTCTGGGACTCTGAATCTCTGGGAATGTGAATCTCTGGGACTCTGAATCTCTGGGAATGTGAATCTCTGGGACTCTGAATCTCTGGGACGCTGAATCTCTGGGACACTGAATATCTGGGACTCTGAATCTCTGGGACTCTGAATCTCTGGGACTCTGAATCTCTGGGACTCTGAATCTCTGGGACGCTGAATCTCTGGGACTGAATTTCTGGGACTCTGAATCTCTGGGACTCTGAATCTCAGGGACTCTGAATCTCTGGGACTCTGAATCTCTGGGACTCTGAACCTCTGGGACTCTGAATTTCTCAGACCCTGAATCTCTCAGACTCTGAAACTCTGGGACTCTGAATCTCTGGGACTCTGAATCTCTGGGACTCTGAATCTCTGGGACTCTGAATCTCTGGGACTCTGAATCTCTGGGACTCTGAATCTCTGGGACTTTGAATCTCTGGGACACTGAATCTCTGGGAATCTGAATCTCTGGGACTCTGAATCTCTGGGACGACTCTGAATCTCTGGGATGACTCTGAATCTCTGGGAATCTGAATCTCTGGGACTCTGAATCTCTGGGACTCTGAATCTCTGGGACGACTCTGAATCTCTGGGACTCTGAATCTCTGGACTCTGAATCTCTGGGACACTGAATCTCTGGGACTCTGAATCTCTGGGACTCTGAATCTCTGGGACTCTGAATCTCTGGGAATCTGAATCTCTGGGACTCTTAATCTCCGTGACTCTGAATCTCTGGGACTCTGAATCTCTGGGTCTCTGAATCTCTGGGACTCTGACTCTCTGGGATGACTCTGAATCTCTGGGACTCTGAATCTATGGGACTCTGAATCTACGGGACTCTGAATCTCTGGGCCTCTGAATCTCTGGGACTCTGAATCTCTGGGACTCTGAATCTCTGGGATGACTCTGAATCTCTGGGACTCTGAATCTCTGGGACTCTGAATCTCTGGGCCTCTGAATCTCTGGGAATCTGAATCTCTGGGAATCTGAATCTCTGGGACTCTGAATCTCTGGGACTCTGAATCTCTGGGCCTCTGAATCTCTGGGACTCTGAATCTCTGGGATTCTGAATCTCTGGGCCTCTGGGCCTCTGAATGTCTGGGCCTCTGAATCTCTGGGCCTCTGCATCTCTGGGACTCTGAATCTCTGGGACGCTGAATCTCTGGGACTCTGAATCTCTGGGAATCTGGATCCCTGAGACTCTGAATCTCTGGGACTCTGAATCTCTGGGACTCTGAATCTCTGGGACTCTGAATCTCTGGGACTCTGAATCTCTGGGACTCTGAATCTCTGGGACTCTGAATCTCTGGGATTCTGAATCTCTGGGACTCTGTATCTCTGGGTCACTGAATCTCTGGGATTCTGAATCTCTGGGGCTCTGAATCTCTGGGACGACTCTGAATCTCTGGGACGACTCTGAATCTCTGGGATGACTCTGAATCTCTGGGAATCTGAGTCTCTGGGACTCTGAATCTCTGGGACTCTGAATCTCTGGGACTCTGAATCTCTGGGACTCTGAATCTCTGGGACTCTGAATTTCTGGGACTCTGAATCTCTGGGACTCTGAATCTCTGGGACTCTGAATCTCTGGTACTCCTCTGAATCTCTGGGACTCTGAATCTCTGGGACGACTCTGAATCTCTGGGACTCTGAATCTCTGGACTCTGAATCTCTGGGACTCTGAATCTCTGGGACTCTGAATCTCTGGGACTCTGAATCTCTGGGAATCTGAATCTCTGGAACTCTGAACCTCTGGGACTCTGAATCTCTGGGACTCTGAATCTCTGGGACTCTGACTCTCTGGGATGACTCTGAATCTCTGGGACTCTGAATCTATGGGACTCTGAATCTCTGGGCCTCTGAATCTCTGGGACCCTGAATCTCTGGGACTCTGAATCTCTGGGATGATTCTGAAACTCTGGGACTCTGAATCTCTGGGACTCGGAATCTCTGGGCCTCTGGATCTCTGGGAATCTGAATCTCTGGGACTCTGAATCTCTGGGCCTCTGGGCCTCTGAATCTCTGGGCCTCTGAACCTCTGGGCCTCTGAATCTCTGGGACTCTGAATCTCTGGGATGACTCTGAATCTCTGGGACTCTGAATCTCTGGGACTCTGAATCTCTGGGCCTCTGAATCTCTGGGACTCTGAATCTCTGGGATTCTGAATCTCTGGGCATCTGGGCCTCTGAATCTCTGGGCCTCTGAACCTCTGGGCCTCTGCATCTCTGGTACACTGAATCTCTGGGACTCTGAATTTCTGGGACTCTGAATCTCTGGGACTCTGAATCTCTGGGACTCTGAATCTCTGGTTTTCCTCTGAATCTCTGGGATTCTGAATCTCTGGGACTCTGAATCTCTGGGACTCTGAATCTCTGGGACTCTGAATCTCTGGGACACTGAATCTCTGGGACTCTGAATTTCTGGGACTCTGAATCTCTGGGACTCTGAATCTCTGGGACTCTGAATCTCTGGTACTCCTCTGAATCTCTGGGACTCTGAATTTCTGGGACTCCTCTGAATCTCTGGGACTCTGAATCTCTGGGACTCTGAATCTCTGGGAATGTGAATCTCTGGGACTCTGAATCTCTGGGACTCTGAATCTCTGGGACTCTGAATCTCTGGGACGCTGAATCTCTGGGACACTTAATCTCTGGGACTCTGAATCTCTGTGACTCTGAATCTCTGGAACTCTGAATCTCTGGGACTCTGAATCTCTGGGACGCTGAATCTCTGGGATGCTAAATCTCTGGGACTCTGAATTCTGGGACTCTGAATCTCTGGGACACTGAATCTCTGGGACTCTGAATCTCTGTGACTCTGAATCTCTGGGGCTCTGAACCTCTGGGAGTCTGAATTTCTCAGACCCTGAATCTCTGGGACTCTGAAACTCTGGGACTCTGAATCTCTGGGACTCTGAATCTCATGGGACTCTGAATCTCTGGGACTCTGAATCTCTGGGACTCTGAATCTCTGGGACTCTGAATCTCTGGGACTCTGAATCTCTGGGACACTGAATCTCTGGGACTCTGAATCTCTGGGACTCTGAATCTCTGGGACGACTCTGAATCTCTGGGACGACTCTGAATCTCTGGGAATCTGAATCTCTGGGACTCTGAATCTCTGGGACTCTGAATCTCTGGGACGACTCTGAATCTCTGGGACTCTGAATCTCTGGGACTCTGATTTTTTGGGACTCTGAATCTCTGGGACTCTGAATCTCTGCGACTCTGAATCTCTGGGACTCTGAATCTCTGGGACTCTGAATCTCTGGGACTCTGAATCTCTGGGACTCTGAATCTCTGGGACTCTGAATCTCTGGGACTCTGTATCTCTGGGTCACTGAATCTCTGGGATTCTGAATCTCTGGGGCTCTGAATCTCTGGGACGACTCTGAATATCTGGGACGACTCTGAATCTCTGGGATGACTCTGAATCTCTGGGAATCTGAATCTCTGGGACTCTGAATCTCTGGGACTCTGAATCTCTGGGACTCTGAATCTCTGGGACTCTGAATCTTTGGGACGACTCTGAATCTCTGGGACTCTTAATCTCTGGGACTCTGAATCTCTGGGACTCTGAATCTCTGGGATTCTGAATCTCTGGGACTCTGAATTCCTGGGACTCTGAATCTCTGGGACTCTGAATCTCTGGGACTCTGAATCTCTGGGATGACTCTGAATCTCTGGGACTCTGTATCTCTGGGACTCTGAATCTCTGTGCCTCTGAATCTCTGGGACTCTGAATCTCTGGGACTCTGAATCTCTGGGCCTCTGGGCCTCTGAATCTCTGGGCCTCTGTATCTCTGGGCCTCTGAATCTCTGGGCCTCTGCATCTCTGGGCCTCTGAATATCTGGGCCTCTGAATCTCTGGGATGACTCTGAATCTCTGGGACGACTCTGAATCTCTGGGATGACTCTGAATCTCTGGGACGACTCTGAATCTCTGGGACACTCTGAATCTCTGGGACGACTCTAAATCTCTGGGACGACTCTGAATCTCTGGGACGACTCTGAATCTCTGGGACTCCTCTGAATCTCTGGGACTCTGAATCTCTGGGACTCCTCTGAATCTTTGGGACTCTGAATCTCTGGGACTCTGAATCTCTGGGACTCTGAATCTCTGGGACTCTGAATCTCTGGGACTCTGAATTTCTGGGACTCTGAATCTCTGGGACTCTGAATCTCTGGGACGCTGAATCACTGGGACTCTGAATCTCCGGGACTCTGAATCTCTGGGACTCTGAATCTCTGGGACTCTGAATCTCTGGGACTCTGAATCTCTGGGACTCTGAATCTCTGGGACTCTGAATCTCTGGGACTCCTCTGAATCTCTGGGACTCTGAATCTCTGGGAATCTGAATCTCTGGGACTCTGAATCTCTGGGACTCTGAATCTCTGCGACTCTGAATCTCTGCGATCTGAATCTCTGCGACTCTGAATCTCTGGGACTCTGAATCTCTGGGACTCTGAATTTCTGGGACTCTGAATCTCTGGGACTCTGAATCTCTGGGACTCTGAATTTCTGGGACTCTGAATTTCTGGGACTCTGAATCTCTGGGACTCTGAATCTCTGGGACTCTGAATCTCTGGGACTCCTCTCAATCTCTGGGACTCTGAATTTCTGGGAGTCCTCTGAATCTCTGGGACTCTGAATCTCTGGGACTCTGAATCTCTGGGAATGTGAATCTCTGGGACTCTGAATCTCTGGGACGCTGAATCTCTGGGACACTGAATATCTGGGACTCTGAATCTCTGGGACTCTGAATCTCTGGGACTCTGAATCTCTGGGACTCTGAATCTCTGGGATGCTGAATCTCTGGGACTGAATTTCTGGGACTCTGAATCTCTGGGACTCTGAATCTCTGGGACTCTGAATCTCTGGGATTCTGAATCTCTGGGACTCTGAACCTCTGGGACTCTGAATTTCTCAGACCCTGAATCTCTGGGACTCTGAAACTCTGGGACTCTGAATCTCTGGGACTCTGAATCTCTGGGACTCTGAATCTCTGGGACTCTGAATCTCTGGGACTCTGAATCTCTGGGACTCTGAATCTCTGGGACTCTGAATCTCTGGGACACTGAATCTCTGGGACTCTGAATCTCTGGGACTCTGAATCTCTGGGACGACTCTGAATCTCTGGGATGACTCTGAATCTCTGGGAATCTTAATCTCTGGGACTCTGAATCTCTGGGACTCTGAATCTCTGGGACTCTGAATCTCTGGGACTCTGACTCTCTGGGATGACTCTGAATCTCTGGGACCCTGAATCTATGGGACTCTGAAACTACGGGACTCTGAATCTCTGGGCCTCTGAATCTCTGGGACTCTGAATCTCTGGGACTCTGAATCTCTGGGATGACTCTGAATATCTGGGACTCTGAATCTCTGGGACTCTGAATCTCTGGGCCTCTGAATCTCTGGGAATCTGAATCTCTGGGAATCTGAATCTCTGGGACTCTGAATCTCTGGGACTCTGAATCTCTGGGCCTCTGAATCTCTGGGACTCTGAATCTCTGGGATTCTGAATCTCTGGGCCTCTGGGCCTCTGAATGTCTGGGCCTCTGAATCTCTGGGCCTCTGCATCTCTGGGACTCTCAATCTCTGGGACGCTGAATCTCTGGGACTCTGAATCTCTGGGAATCTGGATCCCTGAGACTCTGAATCTCTGGGACTTTGAATCTCTGGGACCCTGAATCTCTGGGACTCTGAATCTCTGGGACTCTGAATCTCTGGGACTCTGAATCTCTGGGACTCTGTATCTCTGGGTCACTGAATCTCTGGGATTCTGAATCTCTGGGGCTCTGAATCTCTGGGACGACTCTGAATCTCTGGGACGACTCTGAATCTCTGGGATGACTCTGAATCTCTGGGAATCTGAATCTCTGGGACTCTGAATCTCTGGGACTCAGAATCTCTGGGAATCTGAATCTCTGGGACTCTGAATCTCTGGGACTCTGAATTTCTGGGACTCTGAATCTCTGGGACTCTGAATCTCTGGGACTCTGAATCTCTGGTACTCCTCTGAATCTCTGGGACTCTGAATCTCTGGGACGACTCTGAATCTCTGGGACTCTGAATCTCTGGACTCTGAATCTCTGGGACTCTGAATCTCTGTGACTCTGAATCTCTGGGACTCTGAATCTCTCGGAATCTGAATCTCTGGGACTCTGAACCTCTGGGACTCTGAATCTCTGGGACTCTGAATCTCTGGGACTCTGAATCTCTGGGCCTCTGAATCTCTGGGACCCTGAATCTCTGGGACTCTGAATCTCTGGGATGATTCTGCATCTCTGGGACTCTGAATCTCTGCGACTCGGAATCTCTGGGCCTCTGAATCTCTGGGAATGTGAATCTCTGGGACTCTGAATCTCTGGGCCTCTGGGCCTCTGAATCTCTGGGCCTCTGAACCTCTGGGCCTCTGAATCTCTGGGACTCTGAATCTCTGGGATGACTCTGAATCTCTGGGACTCTGAATCTCTGGGACTCTGAATCTCTGGGCCTCTGAATCTCTGGGACACTGAATCTCTGGAATTCTGAATCTCTGGGCATCTGGGCCTCTGAATCTCTGGGCCTCTGAATCTCTGGGCCTCTGCATCTCTGGTACACTGAATCTCTGGGATTCTGAATTTCTGGGACTCTGAATCTCTGGGACTCTGAATCTCTGGGACTCTGAATCTCTGGTACTCCTCTGAATCTCTGGGATTCTGAATCTCTGGGACTCTGAATCTCTGGGACTCTGAATCTCTGGGACTCTGAATCTCTGGGACACTGAATCTCTGGGACTCTGAATTTCTGGGACTCTGAATCTCTGTGACTCTGAATCTCTGGGACTCTGAATCTCTGGTACTCCTCTGAATCTCTGGGACTCTGAATTTCTGGGACTCCTCTGAATCTCTGGGACTCTGAATCTCTGGGACTCTGAATCTCTGGGAATGTGAATCTCCGGGACTCTGAATCTCTGGGACTCTGAATCTCTGGGACTCTGAATCTCTGGGACGCTGAATCTCTGGGACACTTAATCTCTGGGACTCTGAATCTCTGGGACTCTGAATCTCTGGAACTCTGAATCTCTGGGACTCTGAATCTCTGGGACGCTGAATCTCTGGGATGCTAAATCTCTGGGACTCTGAATTCTGGGACTCTGAATCTCTGGGACACTGAATCTCTGGGTCTCTGAATCTCTGTGACTCTGAATCTCTGGGGCTCTGAACCTCTGGGAGTCTGAATTTCTCAAACCCTGAATCTCTGGGACTCTGAAACTCTGGGACTCTAAATCTCTGGGACTCTGAATCTCATGGGACTCTGAATCTTTGGGACTCTGAATCTCTGGGACTCTGAATCTCTGGGACTCTGAATCTCTGGGACTCTGAATCTCTGGGACACTGAATCTCTGGGACTCTGAATCTCTGGGACTCTGAATCTCTGGGACGACTCTGAATCTCTGGGACGACTCTGAATCTCTGGGAATCTGAATCTCTGGGACTCTGAATCTCTGGGACTCTGAATCTCTGGGACGACTCTGAATCTCTGGGACTCTGAATCTCTGGGACTCTGAATCTCTGGGACTTTGAATCTCTGGGAATCCTAATCTCTGGGACTCTCAACCTCTGGGACTCTGAATCTCTGGGACTCTGAATCTCTGGGACTCTGACTCTCTGGGATGACTCTGAATCTCTGGGACTCTGAATCTATGGGACTCTGAATCTCTGGGCCTCTGAATCTCTGGGACCCTGAATCTCTGGGACTCTGAATCTCTGGGATGACTCTGAATCTCTGGGACTCTGAATCTCTGGGACTCGGAATCTCTGGGCCTCTGAATCTCTGGGAATCTGAATCTCTGGGACTCTGAATCTCTGGGCCTCTTGACCTCTGAATCTCTG
Source organism: Somniosus microcephalus (assembly GCF_052327205.1). NCBI lineage: Eukaryota > Metazoa > Chordata > Chondrichthyes > Squaliformes > Somniosidae > Somniosus > Somniosus microcephalus. The sequence continues at coordinate 200,448,898 of NC_140989.1, forward strand.
GGCCTCTGAACCTCTGGGCCTCTGAATCTCTGGGACTCTGAATCTCTGGGATGACTCTGAATCTCTGGGACTCTGAATCTCTGGGACTCTGAATCTCTGGGCCTCTGAATCTCTGGGACTCTGAATCTCTGGGATTCTGAATCTCTGGGCCTCTGGGCCTCTGAATCTCTGGGCCTCTGAATCTCTGGGCCTCTGCATCTCTGGTACACTGAATCTCTGGGACTCTGAATCTCTGGGACTCTGAATCTCTGGGAATCAGGATCTCTGGGACTCTGAATCTCTGGGACTCTGAATCTCTGGCACTCTGATTCTCTGGGACTCTGAATCTCAAGGACTCTGAATCTCTGGGACGCTGAATCACTGGGACTCTGAATCTCTGGGACTCTGAATCTCTGGGACTCTGATTTTTTGGGACTCTGAATCTCTGGGACTCTGAATCTCTGCGACTCTGAATCTCTGGGACTCTGAATCTCTGGGACTCTGAATCTCTGGGACTCTGAATCTCTGGGACTCTGAATCTCTGGGACTCTGAATATCTGGGACTCTGTATCTCTGGGTCACTGAATCTCTGGGATTCTGAATCTCTGGGGCTCTGAATCTCTGGGACGACTCTGAATCTCTGGGACGACTCTGAATCTCTGGGATGACTCTGAATCTCTGGGAATCTGAATCTCTGGGACTCTGAATCTCTGGGACTCTGAATCTCTGGGACTCTGAATCTCTGGGACTCTGAATCTCTGGGACTCTGAATCTTTGGGACGACTCTGAATCTCTGGGACTCTGAATCTCTGGGACTCTTAATCTCTGGAACTCTGAATCTCTGGGAATCTGAATCTCTGGGACTCTGAATCTCTGGGACTCTGAATCCCTGGGACTCTGAATCTCTGGGACTCTGAATCTCTGGGACTCTGAATCTCTGGGATGACTCTGAATCTCTGGGACTCTGTATCTCTGGGACTCTGAATCTCTGTGCCTCTGAATCTCTGGGACTCTGAATCTCTGGGACTCTGAATCTCTGGGCCTCTGGGCCTCTGAATCTCTGGGCCTCTGAATCTCTGGGCCTTTGAATCTCTGGTCCTCTGCATCTCTGGGCCTCTGAATATCTGGGCCTCTGAATCTCTGGGACGACTCTGAATCTCTGCGACGACTCTGAATCTCTGGGATGACTCTGAATCTCTGGGACGACTCTGAATCTCTGGGACACTCTGAATCTCTGGGACGACTCTAAATCTCTGGGACGACTCTGAATCTCTGGGACGACTCTGAATCTCTGGGACTCCTCTGAATCTCTGGGACTCTGAATCTCTGGGACTCCTCTGAATCTTTGGGACTCTGAATCTCTGGGACTCTGAATCTCTGGGACTCTGAATCTCTGGGACTCTGAATCTCTGGGACTCTGAATCTCTGGGACTCTGAATCTCTGGGACTCTGAATCTCTGGGACGCTGAATCACTGGGACTCTGAATCTCCGGGACTCTGAATCTCTGGGACTCTGAATCTCTGGGACTCTGAATCTCTGGGACTCTGAATCTCTGGGACTCTGAATCTCTGGGACTCTGAATCTCTGGGACTCTGAATCTCTGGGACTCTGAATCTCTGGGACTCCTCTGAATCTCTGGGACTCTGAATCTCTGGGAATCTGAATCTCTGGGACTCTGAATCTCTGGGACTCTGAATCTCTGCGACTCTGAATCTCTGCGACTCTGAATCTCTGCGACTCTGAATCTCTGGGACTCTGAATCTCTGGGACTCTGAATTTCTGGGACTCTGAATCTCTGGGACTCTGAATCTCTGGGACTCTGAATTTCTGGGACTCTGAATTTCTGGGACTCTGAATCTCTGGGACTCTGAATCTCTGGGACTCTGAATCTCTGGGACTCCTCTCAATCTCTTGGACTCTGAATTTCTGGGACTCCTCTGAATCTCTGGGACTCTGAATCTCTGGGACTCTGAATCTCTGGGAATGTGAATCTCTGGGACTCTGAATCTCTGGGACGCTGAATCTCTGGGACACTGAATATCTGGGACTCTGAATCTCTGGGACTCTGAATCTCTGGGACTGAATTTCTGGGTCTCTGAATCTCTGGGACTCTGAATCTCTGGGACTCTGAATCTCTGGGACTCTGAATCTCTGGGACTCTGAACCTCTGGGACTCTGAATTTCTCAGACCCTGAATCTCTGGGACTCTGAAACTCTGGGACTCTGAATCTCTGGGACTCTGAATCTCTGGGACTCTGAATCTCTGGGACTCTGAATCTCTGGGACTCTGAATCTCTGGGACTCTGAATCTCTGGGAATCTGAATCTCTGGGACACTGAATCTCTGGGACTGTGAATCTCTGGGACGACTCGGAATCTCTGGGACGACTCTGAATCTCTGGGACGACTCTGAATCTCTGGGAATCTGAATCTCTGGGACTCTGAATCTCTGGGACTCTGAATCTCTGGGACGACTCTGAATCTCTGGGACTCTGAATCTCTGGACTCTGAATCTCTGGGACACTGAATCTCTGGGACTCTGAATCTCTGGGACTCTGAATCTCTGGGACTCTGAATCTCTGGGACTCTGTATTTCTGGGACTCTGAATCTCTGGGACTCTGACTCTCTGGGATGACTCTGAATCTCTGGGACTCTGAATCTATGGGACTCTGAATCTACGGGACTCTGAATCTCTGGGCCTCTGAATCTCTGGGACTCTGAATCTCTGGGACTCTGAATCTCTGGGATGACTCTGAATCTCTGGGACTCTGAATCTCTGTGACTCTGAATCTCTGGGCCTCTGAATCTCTGGGAATCTGAATCTCTGGGAATCTGAATCTCTGGGACTCTGAATCTCTGGGACTCTGAATCTCTGGGATTCTGAATCTCTGGGCCTCTGGGCCTCTGAATGTCTGGGCCTCTGAATCTCTGGGCCTCTGCATCTCTGGGACTCTGAATCTCTGGGACGCTGAATCTCTGGGACTCTGAATCTCTGGGAATCTGGATCCCTGAGACTCTGAATCTCTGGGACCCTGAATCTCTGGGACTCTGAATCTCTGGGACTCTGAATCTCTGGGACTCTGAATCTCTGGGACTCTGAATCTCTGGGACTCTGAATCTCTGGGACTCTGTATCTCTGGGTCACTGAATCTCTGGGATTCTGAATCTCTGGGGCTCTGAATCTCTGGGATGACTCTGAATCTCTGGGACGACTCTGAATCTCTGGGATGACTCTGAATCTCTGGGAATCTGAATCTCTGGGACTCTGAATCTCTGGGAATCTGAATCTCTGGGACTCTGAATCTCTGGGACTCTGAATCTCTGGGACTCTGAATTTCTGGGACTCTGAATCTCTGGGACTCTGTATCTCTGGGACTCTGAATCTCTGGTACTCCTCTGAATCTCTGGGACTCTGAATTTCTGGGACTCCTCTGAATCTCTGGGACTCTGAATCTCTGGGACTCTGAATCTCTGGGAATGTGAATCTCTGGGACTCTGAATCTCTGGGACTCTGAATCTATGGGACGCTGAATCTCTGGGACACTTAATCTCTGGGACTCTGAATCTCTGGGACTCTGAATCTCTGGAACTCTGATTCTCAGGGACTCTGAATCTCTGGGACGCTGAATCTCTGGGATGCTGAATCTCTGGGACTCTGAATTTCTGGGACTCTGAATCTCTGGGACACTGAATCTCTGGGACTCTGAATCTCTGTGACTCTGAATCTCTGGGGCTCTGAACATCTGGGAGTCTGAATCTCATGGGACTCTGAATCTCTGGGACTCTGAATCTCTGGGACTCTGAATCTCTGGGACTCTGAATCTCTGGGCCTCTGAATCTCTGGGACTCTGAATCTCTGGGATTCTGAATCTCTGGGCCTCTGGGCCTCTGAATGTCTGGGCCTCTGAATCTCTGGGCCTCTGCATCTCTGGGACTCTGAATCTCTGGGACGCTGAATCTCTGGGACTCTGAATCTCTGGGAATCTGGATCCCTGAGACTCTGAATCTCTGGGACCCTGAATCTCTGGGACTCTGAATCTCTGGGACACTGAATCTCTGGGACTGTGAATCTCTGGGACGACTCGGAATCTCTGGGACGACTCTGAATCTCTGGGACGACTCTGAATCTCTGGGAATCTGAATCTCTGGGACTCTGAATCTCTGGGACTCTGAATCTCTGGGACGACTCTGAATCTCTGGGACTCTGAATCTCTGGACTCTGAATCTCTGGGACACTGAATCTCTGGGACTCTGAATCTCTGGGACTCTGAATCTCTGGGACTCTGAATCTCTGGGACTCTGTATTTCTGGGACTCTGAATCTCTGGGACTCTGACTCTCTGGGATGACTCTGAATCTCTGGGACTCTGAATCTATGGGACTCTGAATCTACGGGACTCTGAATCTCTGGGCCTCTGAATCTCTGGGACTCTGAATCTCTGGGACTCTGAATCTCTGGGATGACTCTGAATCTCTGGGACTCTGAATCTCTGTGACTCTGAATCTCTGGGCCTCTGAATCTCTGGGAATCTGAATCTCTGGGAATCTGAATCTCTGGGACTCTGAATCTCTGGGACTCTGAATCTCTGGGATTCTGAATCTCTGGGCCTCTGGGCCTCTGAATGTCTGGGCCTCTGAATCTCTGGGCCTCTGCATCTCTGGGACTCTGAATCTCTGGGACGCTGAATCTCTGGGACTCTGAATCTCTGGGAATCTGGATCCCTGAGACTCTGAATCTCTGGGACCCTGAATCTCTGGGACTCTGAATCTCTGGGACTCTGAATCTCTGGGACTCTGAATCTCTGGGACTCTGAATCTCTGGGACTCTGAATCTCTGGGACTCTGTATCTCTGGGTCACTGAATCTCTGGGATTCTGAATCTCTGGGGCTCTGAATCTCTGGGATGACTCTGAATCTCTGGGACGACTCTGAATCTCTGGGATGACTCTGAATCTCTGGGAATCTGAATCTCTGGGACTCTGAATCTCTGGGAATCTGAATCTCTGGGACTCTGAATCTCTGGGACTCTGAATCTCTGGGACTCTGAATTTCTGGGACTCTGAATCTCTGGGACTCTGTATCTCTGGGACTCTGAATCTCTGGTACTCCTCTGAATCTCTGGGACTCTGAATTTCTGGGACTCCTCTGAATCTCTGGGACTCTGAATCTCTGGGACTCTGAATCTCTGGGAATGTGAATCTCTGGGACTCTGAATCTCTGGGACTCTGAATCTATGGGACGCTGAATCTCTGGGACACTTAATCTCTGGGACTCTGAATCTCTGGGACTCTGAATCTCTGGAACTCTGATTCTCAGGGACTCTGAATCTCTGGGACGCTGAATCTCTGGGATGCTGAATCTCTGGGACTCTGAATTTCTGGGACTCTGAATCTCTGGGACACTGAATCTCTGGGACTCTGAATCTCTGTGACTCTGAATCTCTGGGGCTCTGAACATCTGGGAGTCTGAATCTCATGGGACTCTGAATCTCTGGGACTCTGAATCTCTGGGACTCTGAATCTCTGGGACTCTGAATCTCTGGGCCTCTGAATCTCTGGGACTCTGAATCTCTGGGATTCTGAATCTCTGGGCCTCTGGGCCTCTGAATGTCTGGGCCTCTGAATCTCTGGGCCTCTGCATCTCTGGGACTCTGAATCTCTGGGACGCTGAATCTCTGGGACTCTGAATCTCTGGGAATCTGGATCCCTGAGACTCTGAATCTCTGGGACCCTGAATCTCTGGGACTCTGAATCTCTGGGACTCTGAATCTCTGGGACTCTGAATCTCTGGGACTCTGAATCTCTGGGACTCTGAATCTCTGGGACTCTGAATCTCTGGGACTCTGTATCTCTGGGTCACTGAATCTCTGGGATTCTGTATCTCTGGGGCTCTGAATCTCTGGGACGACTCTGAATCTCTGGGACGACTCTGAATCTCTGGGATGACTCTGAATCTCTGGGAATCTGAATCTCTGGGACTCTGAATCTCTGGGACACTGAATCTCTGGGACTCTAAATCTCTGGGACTCTGAATCTCTGGGACTCTGAATTTCTGGGACTCTGAATCTCTGGGACTCTGAATCTCTGGGACTCTGAATCTCTGGTACTCCTCTGAATCTCTGGGACTCTGAATTTCTGGGACTCCTCTGAATCTCTGGGACTCTGAATCTCTGGGACTCTGAATCTCTGGGAATGTGAATCTCTGGGACTCTGAATCTCTGGGACTCTGAATCTCTGGGACGCTGAATCTCTGGGACACTTAATCTCTGGGACTCTGAATCTCTGGGATTCTGAATCTCTGGGCCTCTGGGCCTCTGAATGTCTGGGCCTCTGAATCTCTGGGCCTCTGCATCTCTGGGACTCTGAATCTCTGGGACGCTGAATCTCTGGGACTCTGAATCTCTGGGAATCTGGATCCCTGAGACTCTGAATCTCTGGGACCCTGAATCTCTGGGACTCTGAATCTCTGGGACACTGAATCTCTGGGACTGTGAATCTCTGGGACGACTCGGAATCTCTGGGACGACTCTGAATCTCTGGGACGACTCTGAATCTCTGGGAATCTGAATCTCTGGGACTCTGAATCTCTGGGACTCTGAATCTCTGGGACGACTCTGAATCTCTGGGACTCTGAATCTCTGGACTCTGAATCTCTGGGACACTGAATCTCTGGGACTCTGAATCTCTGGGACTCTGAATCTCTGGGACTCTGAATCTCTGGGACTCTGTATTTCTGGGACTCTGAATCTCTGGGACTCTGACTCTCTGGGATGACTCTGAATCTCTGGGACTCTGAATCTATGGGACTCTGAATCTACGGGACTCTGAATCTCTGGGCCTCTGAATCTCTGGGACTCTGAATCTCTGGGACTCTGAATCTCTGGGATGACTCTGAATCTCTGGGACTCTGAATCTCTGTGACTCTGAATCTCTGGGCCTCTGAATCTCTGGGAATCTGAATCTCTGGGAATCTGAATCTCTGGGACTCTGAATCTCTGGGACTCTGAATCTCTGGGATTCTGAATCTCTGGGCCTCTGGGCCTCTGAATGTCTGGGCCTCTGAATCTCTGGGCCTCTGCATCTCTGGGACTCTGAATCTCTGGGACGCTGAATCTCTGGGACTCTGAATCTCTGGGAATCTGGATCCCTGAGACTCTGAATCTCTGGGACCCTGAATCTCTGGGACTCTGAATCTCTGGGACTCTGAATCTCTGGGACTCTGAATCTCTGGGACTCTGAATCTCTGGGACTCTGAATCTCTGGGACTCTGTATCTCTGGGTCACTGAATCTCTGGGATTCTGAATCTCTGGGGCTCTGAATCTCTGGGATGACTCTGAATCTCTGGGACGACTCTGAATCTCTGGGATGACTCTGAATCTCTGGGAATCTGAATCTCTGGGACTCTGAATCTCTGGGAATCTGAATCTCTGGGACTCTGAATCTCTGGGACTCTGAATCTCTGGGACTCTGAATTTCTGGGACTCTGAATCTCTGGGACTCTGTATCTCTGGGACTCTGAATCTCTGGTACTCCTCTGAATCTCTGGGACTCTGAATTTCTGGGACTCCTCTGAATCTCTGGGACTCTGAATCTCTGGGACTCTGAATCTCTGGGAATGTGAATCTCTGGGACTCTGAATCTCTGGGACTCTGAATCTATGGGACGCTGAATCTCTGGGACACTTAATCTCTGGGACTCTGAATCTCTGGGACTCTGAATCTCTGGAACTCTGATTCTCAGGGACTCTGAATCTCTGGGACGCTGAATCTCTGGGATGCTGAATCTCTGGGACTCTGAATTTCTGGGACTCTGAATCTCTGGGACACTGAATCTCTGGGACTCTGAATCTCTGTGACTCTGAATCTCTGGGGCTCTGAACATCTGGGAGTCTGAATCTCATGGGACTCTGAATCTCTGGGACTCTGAATCTCTGGGACTCTGAATCTCTGGGACTCTGAATCTCTGGGCCTCTGAATCTCTGGGACTCTGAATCTCTGGGATTCTGAATCTCTGGGCCTCTGGGCCTCTGAATGTCTGGGCCTCTGAATCTCTGGGCCTCTGCATCTCTGGGACTCTGAATCTCTGGGACGCTGAATCTCTGGGACTCTGAATCTCTGGGAATCTGGATCCCTGAGACTCTGAATCTCTGGGACCCTAAATCTCTGGGACTCTGAATCTCTGGGACTCTGAATCTCTGGGACTCTGAATCTCTGGGACTCTGAATCTCTGGGACTCTGAATCTCTGGGACTCTGAATCTCTGGGACTCTGTATCTCTGGGTCACTGAATCTCTGGGATTCTGTATCTCTGGGGCTCTGAATCTCTGGGACGACTCTGAATCTCTGGGACGACTCTGAATCTCTGGGATGACTCTGAATCTCTGGGAATCTGAATCTCTGGGACTCTGAATCTCTGGGACACTGAATCTCTGGGACTCTAAATCTCTGGGACTCTGAATCTCTGGGACTCTGAATTTCTGGGACTCTGAATCTCTGGGACTCTGAATCTCTGGGACTCTGAATCTCTGGTACTCCTCTGAATCTCTGGGACTCTGAATTTCTGGGACTCCTCTGAATCTCTGGGACTCTGAATCTCTGGGACTCTGAATCTCTGGGAATGTGAATCTCTGGGACTCTGAATCTCTGGGACTCTGAATCTCTGGGACGTTGAATCTCTGGGACACTTAATCTCTGGGACTCTGAATCTCTGGGACTCTGAATCTCTGGAACTCTGAATCTCTGGGACTCTGAATCTCTGGGACGCTGAATCTCTGGGATGCTGAATCTCTGGGACTCTGAATTTCTGGGACTCTGAATCACTGGGACACTGAATCTCTGGGACTCTGAATCTCTGGGACTCTGAATCTCTGGGACTCTGAATCTCTGGGACTCTGTATCTCTGGGTCACTGAATCTCTGGGATTCTGAATCTCTGGGGCTCTGAATCTCTGGGACGACTCTGAATCTCTGGGACGACTCTGAATCTCTGGGATGACTCTGAATCTCTGGGAATCTGAATCTCTGGGACTCTGAATCTCTGGGACTCAGAATCTCTGGGAATCTGAATCTCTGGGACTCTGAATCTCTGGGACTCTGAATTTCTGGGACTCTGAATCTCTGGGACTCTGAATCTCTGGGACTCTGAATCTCTGGTACTCCTCTGAATCTCTGGGACTCTGAATCTCTGGGACGACTCTGAATCTCTGGGACTCTGAATCTCTGGACTCTGAATCTCTGGGACTCTGAATCTCTGTGACTCTGAATCTCTGGGACTCTGAATCTCTGGGAATCTGAATCTCTGGGACTCTGAACCTCTGGGACTCTGAATCTCTGGGACTCTGAATCTCTGGGACTCTGAATCTCTGGGCCTCTGAATCTCTGGGACCCTGAATCTCTGGGACTCTGAATCTCTGGGATGATTCTGCATCTCTGGGACTCTGAATCTCTGGGACTCGGAATCTCTGGGCCTCTGAATCTCTGGGAATCTGAATCTCTGGGACTCTGAATCTCTGGGCCTCTGGGCCTCTGAATCTCTGGGCCTCTGAACCTCTGGGCCTCTGAATCTCTGGGACTCTGAATCTCTGGGATGATTCTGAATCTCTGGGACTCTGAATCTCTGGGACTCTGAATCTCTGGGCCTCTGAATCTCTGGGACACTGAATCTCTGGAATTCTGAATCTCTGGGCATCTGGGCCTCTGAATCTCTGGGCCTCTGAATCTCTGGGCCTCTGCATCTCTGGTACACTGAATCTCTGGGATTCTGAATTTCTGGGACTCTGAATCTCTGGGACTCTGAATCTCTGGGACTCTGAATCTCTGGTACTCCTCTGAATCTCTGGGATTCTGAATCTCTGGGACTCTGAATCTCTGGGACTCTGAATCTCTGGGACTCTGAATCTCTGGGACACTGAATCTCTGGGACTCTGAATTTCTGGGACTCTGAATCTCTGTGACTCTGAATCTCTGGGACTCTGAATCTCTGGTACTCCTCTGAATCTCTGGGACTCTGAATTTCTGGGACTCCTCTGAATCTCTGGGACTCTGAATCTCTGGGACTCTGAATCTCTGGGAATGTGAATCTCCGGGACTCTGAATCTCTGGGACTCTGAATCTCTGGGACTCTGAATCTCTGGGACGCTGAATCTCTGGGACAGTTAATCTCTGGGACTCTGAATCTCTGGGACTCTGAATCTCTGGAACTCTGAATCTCTGGGACTCTGAATCTCTGGGACGCTGAATCTAAGGGATGCTAAATCTCTGGGACTCTGAATTCTGGGACTCTGAATCTCTGGGACACTGAATCTCTGGGACTCTGAATCTCTGTGACTCTGAATCTCTGGGGCTCTGAACCTCTGGGAGTCTGAATTTCTCAAACCCTGAATCTCTGGGACTCTGAAACTCTGGGACTCTAAATCTCTGGGACTCTGAATCTCATGGGACTCTGAATCTTTGGGACTCTGAATCTCTGGGACTCTGAATCTCTGGGACTCTGAATCTCTGGGACTCTGAAACTCTGGGACTCTGAATCTCTGGGACACTGAATCTCTGGGACTCTGAATCTCTGGGACTCTGAATCTCTGGGACGACTCTGAATCTCTGGGACGACTCTGAATCTCTGGGAATCTGAATCTCTGGGACTCTGAATCTCTGGGACTCTGAATCTCTGGGACGACTCTGAATCTCTGGGACTCTGAATCTCTGGGACTCTGAATCTCTGGGACTTTGAATCTCTGGGAATCCTAATCTCTGGGACTCTCAACCTCTGGGACTCTGAATCTCTGGGACTCTGAATCTCTGGGACTCTGACTCTCTGGGATGACTCTGAATCTCTGGGACTCTGAATCTATGGGACTCTGAATCTCTGGGCCTCTGAATCTCTGGGACCCTGAATCTCTGGGACTCCTCTGAATCTCTGGGACTCTGAATCTCTGGGACTCTGAATCTCTGGGAATGTGAATCTCCGGGACTCTGAATCTCTGGGACTCTGAATCTCTGGGACTCTGAATCTCTGGGACGCTGAATCTCTGGGACACTTAATCTCTGGGACTCTGAATCTCTGGGACTCTGAATCTCTGGAACTCTGAATCTCTGGGACTCTGAATCTCTGGGACGCTGAATCTCTGGGATGCTGAATCTCTGGGACTCTGAATTTCTGGGACTCTGAATCACTGGGACACTGAATCTCTGGGACTCTGAATCTCTGGGACTCTGAATCTCTGGGGCTCTGAATCTCTGGGACGACTCTGAATCTCTGGGACGACTCTGAATCTCTGGGATGACTCTGAATCTCTGGGAATCTGAATCTCTGGGACTCTGAATCTCTGGGACTCAGAATCTCTGGGAATCTGAATCTCTGGGACTCTGAATCTCTGGGACTCTGAATTTCTGGGACTCTGAATCTCTGGGACTCTGAATCTCTGGGACTCTGAATCTCTGGTACTCCTCTGAATCTCTGGGACTCTGAATCTCTGGGACGACTCTGAATCTCTGGGACTCTGAATCTCTGGACTCTGAATCTCTGGGACTCTGAATCTCTGTGACTCTGAATCTCTGGGACTCTGAATCTCTGGGAATCTGAATCTCTGGGACTCTGAACCTCTGGGACTCTGAATCTCTGGGACTCTGAATCTCTGGGACTCTGAATCTCTGGGCCTCTGAATCTCTGGGACCCTGAATCTCTGGGACTCTGAATCTCTGGGATGATTCTGCATCTCTGGGACTCTGAATCTCTGGGACTCGGAATCTCTGGGCCTCTGAATCTCTGGGAATCTGAATCTCTGGGACTCTGAATCTCTGGGCCTCTGGGCCTCTGAATCTCTGGGCCTCTGAACCTCTGGGCCTCTGAATCTCTGGGACTCTGAATCTCTGGGATGATTCTGAATCTCTGGGACTCTGAATCTCTGGGACTCTGAATCTCTGGGCCTCTGAATCTCTGGGACACTGAATCTCTGGAATTCTGAATCTCTGGGCATCTGGGCCTCTGAATCTCTGGGCCTCTGAATCTCTGGGCCTCTGCATCTCTGGTACACTGAATCTCTGGGATTCTGAATTTCTGGGACTCTGAATCTCTGGGACTCTGAATCTCTGGGACTCTGAATCTCTGGTACTCCTCTGAATCTCTGGGATTCTGAATCTCTGGGACTCTGAATCTCTGGGACTCTGAATCTCTGGGACTCTGAATCTCTGGGACACTGAATCTCTGGGACTCTGAATTTCTGGGACTCTGAATCTCTGTGACTCTGAATCTCTGGGACTCTGAATCTCTGGTACTCCTCTGAATCTCTGGGACTCTGAATTTCTGGGACTCCTCTGAATCTCTGGGACTCTGAATCTCTGGGACTCTGAATCTCTGGGAATGTGAATCTCCGGGACTCTGAATCTCTGGGACTCTGAATCTCTGGGACTCTGAATCTCTGGGACGCTGAATCTCTGGGACAGTTAATCTCTGGGACTCTGAATCTCTGGGACTCTGAATCTCTGGAACTCTGAATCTCTGGGACTCTGAATCTCTGGGACGCTGAATCTCTGGGATGCTAAATCTCTGGGACTCTGAATTCTGGGACTCTGAATCTCTGGGACACTGAATCTCTGGGACTCTGAATCTCTGTGACTCTGAATCTCTGGGGCTCTGAACCTCTGGGAGTCTGAATTTCTCAAACCCTGAATCTCTGGGACTCTGAAACTCTGGGACTCTAAATCTCTGGGACTCTGAATCTCATGGGACTCTGAATCTTTGGGACTCTGAATCTCTGGGACTCTGAATCTCTGGGACTCTGAATCTCTGGGACTCTGAATCTCTGGGACTCTGAATCTCTGGGACACTGAATCTCTGGGACTCTGAATCTCTGGGACTCTGAATCTCTGGGATGACTCTGAATCTCTGGGACGACTCTGAATCTCTGGGAATCTGAATCTCTGGGACTCTGAATCTCTGGGACTCTGAATCTCTGGGACGACTCTGAATCTCTGGGACTCTGAATCTCTGGGACTCTGAATCTCTGGGACTTTGAATCTCTGGGAATCCTAATCTCTGGGACTCTCAACCTCTGGGACTCTGAATCTCTGGGACTCTGAATCTCTGGGACTCTGACTCTCTGGGATGGCTCTGAATCTCTGGGACTCTGAATCTATGGGACTCTGAATCTCTGGGCCTCTGAATCTCTGGGACCCTGAATCTCTGGGACTCTGAATCTCTGGGATGACTCTGAATCTCTGGGACTCTGAATCTCTGGGACTCGGAATCTCTGGGCCTCTGAATCTCTGGGAATCTGAATCTCTGGGACTCTGAATCTCTGGTACTCCTCTGAATCTCTGGGACTCTGAATCTCTGGGACGACTCTGAATCTCTGGGACTCTGAATCTCTGGACTCTGAATCTCTGGGACTCTGAATCTCTGTGACTCTGAATCTCTGGGACTCTGAATCTCTGGGAATCTGAATCTCTGGGACTCTGAACCTCTGGGACTCTGAATCTCTGGGACTCTGAATCTCTGGGACTCTGAATCTCTGGGCCTCTGAATCTCTGGGACCCTGAATCTCTGGGACTCTGAATCTCTGGGATGATTCTGCATCTCTGGGACTCTGAATCTCTGGGACTCGGAATCTCTGGGCCTCTGAATCTCTGGGAATCTGAATCTCTGGGACTCTGAATCTCTGGGCCTCTGGGCCTCTGAATCTCTGGGCCTCTGAACCTCTGGGCCTCTGAATCTCTGGGACTCTGAATCTCTGGGATGATTCTGAATCTCTGGGACTCTGAATCTCTGGGACTCTGAATCTCTGGGCCTCTGAATCTCTGGGACACTGAATCTCTGGAATTCTGAATCTCTGGGCATCTGGGCCTCTGAATCTCTGGGCCTCTGAATCTCTGGGCCTCTGCATCTCTGGTACACTGAATCTCTGGGATTCTGAATTTCTGGGACTCTGAATCTCTGGGACTCTGAATCTCTGGGACTCTGAATCTCTGGTACTCCTCTGAATCTCTGGGATTCTGAATCTCTGGGACTCTGAATCTCTGGGACTCTGAATCTCTGGGACTCTGAATCTCTGGGACACTGAATCTCTGGGACTCTGAATTTCTGGGACTCTGAATCTCTGTGACTCTGAATCTCTGGGACTCTGAATCTCTGGTACTCCTCTGAATCTCTGGGACTCTGAATTTCTGGGACTCCTCTGAATCTCTGGGACTCTGAATCTCTGGGACTCTGAATCTCTGGGAATGTGAATCTCCGGGACTCTGAATCTCTGGGACTCTGAATCTCTGGGACTCTGAATCTCTGGGACGCTGAATCTCTGGGACAGTTAATCTCTGGGACTCTGAATCTCTGGGACTCTGAATCTCTGGAACTCTGAATCTCTGGGACTCTGAATCTCTGGGACGCTGAATCTCTGGGATGCTAAATCTCTGGGACTCTGAATTCTGGGACTCTGAATCTCTGGGACACTGAATCTCTGGGACTCTGAATCTCTGTGACTCTGAATCTCTGGGGCTCTGAACCTCTGGGAGTCTGAATTTCTCAAACCCTGAATCTCTGGGACTCTGAAACTCTGGGACTCTAAATCTCTGGGACTCTGAATCTCATGGGACTCTGAATCTTTGGGACTCTGAATCTCTGGGACTCTGAATCTCTGGGACTCTGAATCTCTGGGACTCTGAATCTCTGGGACTCTGAATCTCTGGGACACTGAATCTCTGGGACTCTGAATCTCTGGGACTCTGAATCTCTGGGACGACTCTGAATCTCTGGGACGACTCTGAATCTCTGGGAATCTGAATCTCTGGGACTCTGAATCTCTGGGACTCTGAATCTCTGGGACGACTCTGAATCTCTGGGACTCTGAATCTCTGGGACTCTGAATCTCTGGGACTTTGAATCTCTGGGAATCCTAATCTCTGGGACTCTCAACCTCTGGGACTCTGAATCTCTGGGACTCTGAATCTCTGGGACTCTGACTCTCTGGGATGACTCTGAATCTCTGGGACTCTGAATCTATGGGACTCTGAATCTCTGGGCCTCTGAATCTCTGGGACCCTGAATCTCTGGGACTCTGAATCTCTGGGATGACTCTGAATCTCTGGGACTCTGAATCTCTGGGACTCGGAATCTCTGGGCCTCTGAATCTCTGGGAATCTGAATCTCTGGGACTCTGAATCTCTGGGCCTCTTGACCTCTGAATCTCTGGGCCTCTGAACCTCTGGGCCTCTGAATCTCTGGGACTCTGAATCTCTGGGATGACTCTGAATCTCTGGGACTCTGAATCTCTGGGACTCTGAATCTCTGGGCCTCTGAATCTCTGGGACTCTGAATCTCTGGGATTCTGAATCTCTGGGCCTCTGGGCCTCTGAATCTCTGGGCCTCTGAATCTCTGGGCCTCTGCATCTCTGGTACACTGAATCTCTGGGACTCTGAATCTCTGGGACTCTGAATCTCTGGGAATCAGGATCTCTGGGACTCTGAATCTCTGGGACTCTGAATCTCTGGCACTCTGATTCTCTGGGACTCTGAATCTCAAGGACTCTGAATCTCTGGGACGCTGAATCACTGGGACTCTGAATCTCTGGGACTCTGAATCTCTGGGACTCTGATTTTTTGGGACTCTGAATCTCTGGGACTCTGAATCTCTGCGACTCTGAATCTCTGGGACTCTGAATCTCTGGGACTCTGAATCTCTGGGACTCTGAATCTCTGGGACTCTGAATCTCTGGGACTCTGAATCTCTGGGACTCTGTATCTCTGGGTCACTGAATCTCTGGGATTCTGAATCTCTGGGGCTCTGAATCTCTGGGACGACTCTGAATCTCTGGGACGACTCTGAATCTCTGGGATGACTCTGAATCTCTGGGAATCTGAATCTCTGGGACTCTGAATCTCTGGGACTCTGAATCTCTGGGACTCTGAATCTCTGGGACTCTGAATCTCTGGGACTCTGAATCTTTGGGACGACTCTGAATCTCTGGGACTCTGAATCTCTGGGACTCTTAATCTCTGGGACTCTGAATCTCTGGGAATCTGAATCTCTGGGACTCTGAATCTCTGGGACTCTGAATCCCTGGGACTCTGAATCTCTGGGACTCTGAATCTCTGGGACTCTGAATCTCTGGGATGACTCTGAATCTCTGGGACTCTGTATCTCTGGGACTCTGAATCTCTGTGCCTCTGAATCTCTGGGACTCTGAATCTCTGGGACTCTGAATCTCTGGGCCTCTGGGCCTCTGAATCTCTGGGCCTCTGAATCTCTGGGCCTTTGAATCTCTGGTCCTCTGCATCTCTGGGCCTCTGAATATCTGGGCCTCTGAATCTCTGGGACGACTCTGAATCTCTGCGACGACTCTGAATCTCTGGGATGACTCTGAATCTCTGGGACGACTCTGAATCTCTGGGACACTCTGAATCTCTGGGACGACTCTAAATCTCTGGGACGACTCTGAATCTCTGGGACGACTCTGAATCTCTGGGACTCCTCTGAATCTCTGGGACTCTGAATCTCTGGGACTCCTCTGAATCTTTGGGACTCTGAATCTCTGGGACTCTGAATCTCTGGGACTCTGAATCTCTGGGACTCTGAATCTCTGGGACTCTGAATCTCTGGGACTCTGAATCTCTGGGACTCTGAATCTCTGGGACGCTGAATCACTGGGACTCTGAATCTCCGGGACTCTGAATCTCTGGGACTCTGAATCTCTGGGACTCTGAATCTCTGGGACTCTGAATCTCTGGGACTCTGAATCTCTGGGACTCTGAATCTCTGGGACTCTGAATCTCTGGGACTCCTCTGAATCTCTGGGACTCTGAATCTCTGGGAATCTGAATCTCTGGGACTCTGAATCTCTGGGACTCTGAATCTCTGCGACTCTGAATCTCTGCGACTCTGAATCTCTGCGACTCTGAATCTCTGGGACTCTGAATCTCTGGGACTCTGAATTTCTGGGACTCTGAATCTCTGGGACTCTGAATCTCTGGGACTCTGAATTTCTGGGACTCTGAATTTCTGGGACTCTGAATCTCTGGGACTCTGAATCTCTGGGACTCTGAATCTCTGGGACTCCTCTCAATCTCTGGGACTCTGAATTTCTGGGACTCCTCTGAATCTCTGGGACTCTGAATCTCTGGGACTCTGAATCTCTGGGAATGTGAATCTCTGGGACTCTGAATCTCTGGGACGCTGAATCTCTGGGACACTGAATATCTGGGACTCTGAATCTCTGGGACTCTGAATCTCTGGGACTGAATTTCTGGGTCTCTGAATCTCTGGGACTCTGAATCTCTGGGACTCTGAATCTCTGGGACTCTGAATCTCTGGGACTCTGAACCTCTGGGACTCTGAATTTCTCAGACCCTGAATCTCTGGGACTCTGAAACTCTGGGACTCTGAATCTCTGGGACTCTGAATCTCTGGGACTCTGAATCTCTGGGACTCTGAATCTCTGGGACTCTGAATCTCTGGGACTCTGAATCTCTGGGAATCTGAATCTCTGGGACACTGAATCTCTGGGACTGTGAATCTCTGGGACGACTCGGAATCTCTGGGACGACTCTGAATCTCTGGGACGACTCTGAATCTCTGGGAATCTGAATCTCTGGGACTCTGAATCTCTGGGACTCTGAATCTCTGGGACGACTCTGAATCTCTGGGACTCTGAATCTCTGGACTCTGAATCTCTGGGACACTGAATCTCTGGGACTCTGAATCTCTGGGTCTCTGAATCTCTGGGACTCTGAATCTCTGGGAATCTGAATCTCTGGGACTCTTAATCTCTGGGACTCTGAATCTCTGGGACTCTGTATTTCTGGGACTCTGAATCTCTGGGACTCTGACTCTCTGGGATGACTCTGAATCTCTGGGACTCTGAATCTATGGGACTCTGAATCTACGGGACTCTGAATCTCTGGGCCTCTGAATCTCTGGGACTCTGAATCTCTGGGACTCTGAATCTCTGGGATGACTCTGAATCTCTGGGACTCTGAATCTCTGTGACTCTGAATCTCTGGGCCTCTGAATCTCTGGGAATCTGAATCTCTGGGAATCTGAATCTCTGGGACTCTGAATCTCTGGGACTCTGAATCTCTGGGATTCTGAATCTCTGGGCCTCTGGGCCTCTGAATGTCTGGGCCTCTGAATCTCTGGGCCTCTGCATCTCTGGGACTCTGAATCTCTGGGACGCTGAATCTCTGGGACTCTGAATCTCTGGGAATCTGGATCCCTGAGACTCTGAATCTCTGGGACCCTGAATCTCTGGGACTCTGAATCTCTGGGACTCTGAATCTCTGGGACTCTGAATCTCTGGGACTCTGAATCTCTGGGACTCTGAATCTCTGGGACTCTGTATCTCTGGGTCACTGAATCTCTGGGATTCCGAATCTCTGGGGCTCTGAATCTCTGGGATGACTCTGAATCTCTGGGACGACTCTGAATCTCTGGGATGACTCTGAATCTCTGGGAATCTGAATCTCTGGGACTCTGAATCTCTGGGAATCTGAATCTCTGGGACTCTGAATCTCTGGGACTCTGAATCTCTGGGACTCTGAATTTCTGGGACTCTGAATCTCTGGGACTCTGTATCTCTGGGACTCTGAATCTCTGGTACTCCTCTGAATCTCTGGGACTCTGAATTTCTGGGACTCCTCTGAATCTCTGGGACTCTGAATCTCTGGGACTCTGAATCTCTGGGAATGTGAATCTCTGGGACTCTGAATCTCTGGGACTCTGAATCTATGGGACGCTGAATCTCTGGGACACTTAATCTCTGGGACTCTGAATCTCTGGGACTCTGAATCTCTGGAACTCTGATTCTCAGGGACTCTGAATCTCTGGGACGCTGAATCTCTGGGATGCTGAATCTCTGGGACTCTGAATTTCTGGGACTCTGAATCTCTGGGACACTGAATCTCTGGGACTCTGAATCTCTGTGACTCTGAATCTCTGGGGCTCTGAACATCTGGGAGTCTGAATCTCATGGGACTCTGAATCTCTGGGACTCTGAATCTCTGGGACTCTGAATCTCTGGGACTCTGAATCTCTGGGCCTCTGAATCTCTGGGACTCTGAATCTCTGGGATTCTGAATCTCTGGGCCTCTGGGCCTCTGAATGTCTGGGCCTCTGAATCTCTGGGCCTCTGCATCTCTGGGACTCTGAATCTCTGGGACGCTGAATCTCTGGGACTCTGAATCTCTGGGAATCTGGATCCCTGAGACTCTGAATCTCTGGGACCCTGAATCTCTGGGACTCTGAATCTCTGGGACTCTGAATCTCTGGGACTCTGAATCTCTGGGACTCTGAATCTCTGGGACTCTGAATCTCTGGGACTCTGAATCTCTGGGACTCTGTATCTCTGGGTCACTGAATCTCTGGGATTCTGTATCTCTGGGGCTCTGAATCTCTGGGACGACTCAGAATCTCTGGGACGACTCTGAATCTCTGGGATGACTCTGAATCTCTGGGAATCTGAATCTCTGGGATTCTGAATCTCTGGGACACTGAATCTCTGGGACTCTAAATCTCTGGGACTCTGAATCTCTGGGACTCTGAATTTCTGGGACTCTGAATCTCTGGGACTCTGAATCTCTGGGATTCTGAATCTCTGGTACTCCTCTGAATCTCTGGGACTCTGAATTTCTGGGACTCCTCTGAATCTCTGGGACTCTGAATCTCTGGGACTCTGAATCTCTGGGAATGTGAATCTCTGGGACTCTGAATCTCTGGGACTCTGAATCTCTGGGACGCTGAATCTCTGGGACACTTAATCTCTGGGACTCTGAATCTCTGGGACTCTGAATCTCTGGAACTCTGAATCTCTGGGACTCTGAATCTCTGGGACGCTGAATCTCTGGGATGCTGAATCTCTGGGAATCTGAATCTCTGGGACTCTGAATCTCTGGGACTCTGAATCTCTGGGACGACTCTGAATCTCTGGGACTCTGAATCTCTGGACTCTGAATCTCTGGGACACTGAATCTCTGGGACTCTGAATCTCTGGGTCTCTGAATCTCTGGGACTCTGAATCTCTGGGAATCTGAATCTCTGGGACTCTTAATCTCTGGGACTCTGAATCTCTGGGACTCTGTATTTCTGGGACTCTGAATCTCTGGGACTCTGACTCTCTGGGATGACTCTGAATCTCTGGGACTCTGAATCTATGGGACTCTGAATCTACGGGACTCTGAATCTCTGGGCCTCTGAATCTCTGGGACTCTGAATCTCTGGGACTCTGAATCTCTGGGATGACTCTGAATCTCTGGGACTCTGAATCTCTGTGACTCTGAATCTCTGGGCCTCTGAATCTCTGGGAATCTGAATCTCTGGGAATCTGAATCTCTGGGACTCTGAATCTCTGGGACTCTGAATCTCTGGGATTCTGAATCTCTGGGCCTCTGGGCCTCTGAATGTCTGGGCCTCTGAATCTCTGGGCCTCTGCATCTCTGGGACTCTGAATCTCTGGGACGCTGAATCTCTGGGACTCTGAATCTCTGGGAATCTGGATCCCTGAGACTCTGAATCTCTGGGACCCTGAATCTCTGGGACTCTGAATCTCTGGGACTCTGAATCTCTGGGACTCTGAATCTCTGGGACTCTGAATCTCTGGGACTCTGAATCTCTGGGACTCTGTATCTCTGGGTCACTGAATCTCTGGGATTCCGAATCTCTGGGGCTCTGAATCTCTGGGATGACTCTGAATCTCTGGGACGACTCTGAATCTCTGGGATGACTCTGAATCTCTGGGAATCTGAATCTCTGGGACTCTGAATCTCTGGGAATCTGAATCTCTGGGACTCTGAATCTCTGGGACTCTGAATCTCTGGGACTCTGAATTTCTGGGACTCTGAATCTCTGGGACTCTGTATCTCTGGGACTCTGAATCTCTGGTACTCCTCTGAATCTCTGGGACTCTGAATTTCTGGGACTCCTCTGAATCTCTGGGACTCTGAATCTCTGGGACTCTGAATCTCTGGGAATGTGAATCTCTGGGACTCTGAATCTCTGGGACTCTGAATCTATGGGACGCTGAATCTCTGGGACACTTAATCTCTGGGACTCTGAATCTCTGGGACTCTGAATCTCTGGAACTCTGATTCTCAGGGACTCTGAATCTCTGGGACGCTGAATCTCTGGGATGCTGAATCTCTGGGACTCTGAATTTCTGGGACTCTGAATCTCTGGGACACTGAATCTCTGGGACTCTGAATCTCTGTGACTCTGAATCTCTGGGGCTCTGAACATCTGGGAGTCTGAATCTCATGGGACTCTGAATCTCTGGGACTCTGAATCTCTGGGACTCTGAATCTCTGGGACTCTGAATCTCTGGGCCTCTGAATCTCTGGGACTCTGAATCTCTGGGATTCTGAATCTCTGGGCCTCTGGGCCTCTGAATGTCTGGGCCTCTGAATCTCTGGGCCTCTGCATCTCTGGGACTCTGAATCTCTGGGACGCTGAATCTCTGGGACTCTGAATCTCTGGGAATCTGGATCCCTGAGACTCTGAATCTCTGGGACCCTGAATCTCTGGGACTCTGAATCTCTGGGACTCTGAATCTCTGGGACTCTGAATCTCTGGGACTCTGAATCTCTGGGACTCTGAATCTCTGGGACTCTGAATCTCTGGGACTCTGTATCTCTGGGTCACTGAATCTCTGGGATTCTGTATCTCTGGGGCTCTGAATCTCTGGGACGACTCAGAATCTCTGGGACGACTCTGAATCTCTGGGATGACTCTGAATCTCTGGGAATCTGAATCTCTGGGATTCTGAATCTCTGGGACACTGAATCTCTGGGACTCTAAATCTCTGGGACTCTGAATCTCTGGGACTCTGAATTTCTGGGACTCTGAATCTCTGGGACTCTGAATCTCTGGGATTCTGAATCTCTGGTACTCCTCTGAATCTCTGGGACTCTGAATTTCTGGGACTCCTCTGAATCTCTGGGACTCTGAATCTCTGGGACTCTGAATCTCTGGGAATGTGAATCTCTGGGACTCTGAATCTCTGGGACTCTGAATCTCTGGGACGCTGAATCTCTGGGACACTTAATCTCTGGGACTCTGAATCTCTGGGACTCTGAATCTCTGGAACTCTGAATCTCTGGGACTCTGAATCTCTGGGACGCTGAATCTCTGGGATGCTGAATCTCTGGGACTCTGAATGTCTGGGGCTCTGAACCTCTGGGAGTCTGAATTTCTCAGACCCTGAATCTCTGGGACTCTGAAACTCTGGGACTCTGAATCTCTGGGACTCTGAATCTCATGGGACTCTGAATCTCTGGGACTCTGAATCTCTGGGACTCTGAATCTCTGGGACACTGAATCTCTGGGCCTCTGAATCTCTGGGACTCTGAATCTCTGGGATTCTGAATCTCTGGGCCTCTGGGCCGCTGAATGTCTGGGCCTCTGAATCTCTGGGCCTCTGCATCTCTGGGACGCTGAATCTCTGGGACTCTGAATCTCTGGGAATCTGGATCCCTGAGACTCTGAATCTCTTGGACTCTGAATCTCTGGGACTCTGAATCTCTGGGACTCTGAATCTCTGGGACTCTGAATCTCTGGGTCTCTGAATCTCTGGGACTCTGAATCTCTGGGACTCTGTATCTCTGGGTCACTGAATCTCTGGGATTCTGAATCTCTGGGGCTCTGAATCTCTGGGACGACTCTGAATCTCTGGGACGACTCTGAATCTCTGGGATGACTCTGAATCTCTGGGAATCTGAATCTCTGGGACTCTGAATCTCTGGGACTCTGAATCTCTGGGACGCTGAATCTCTGGGACTCTGAATCTCTGGGACTCTGAATTTCTGGGACTCTGAATCTCTGGGACTCTGAATCTCTGGGACTCTGAATCTCTGGTACTCCTCTGAATCTCTGGGACTCTGAATTTCTGGGAATCCTCTGAATCTCTGGGACTCTGAATCTCTGGGACTCTGAATCTCTGGGAATGTGAATCTCTGGGACTCTGAATCTCTGGGACTCTGAATCTCTGGGACGCTGTATCTCTGGGACTCTGAATCTCTGGGAATGTGAATCTCTGGGACTCTGAATCTCTGGGACTCTGAATCTCTGGGACGCTGAATCTCTGGGACACTTAATCTCTGGGACTCTGAATCTCTGGGACTCTGAATCTCTGGAACTCTGAATCTCTGGGACTCTGAATCTCTGGGACGCTGAATCTCTGGGACACTGAATCTCTGGGACTCTGAATCTCTGTGACTCTGAATCTCTGGGGCTCTGCACATCTGGGAGTCTGAATTTCTCAGACCCTGAATCTCTGGGACTCTGAAACTCTGGGACTCTGAACCTCATGGGACTCTGAATCTCTGGGACTCTGAATCTCTGGGACTCTGAATCTCTGGGACTCTGAATCTCTGGGACACTGAATCTCTGGGCCTCTGAATCTCTGGGACTCTGAATCTCTGGGATTCTGAATCTCTGGGCCTCTGGGCCTCTGAATGTCTGGGCCTCTGAATCTCTGGGCCTCTGCATCTCTGGGACTCTGAATCTCTGGGACGCTGAATCTCTGGGACTCTGAATCTCTGGGAATCTGGATCCCTGAGACTCTGAATCTCTGGGACTCTGAATCTCTGGGACTCTGAATCTCTGGGACTCTGAATCTCTGGGACTCTGAATCTCTGGGAATCTGTATCTCTGGGTCACTGAATCTCTGGGATTCTGAAACTCTGGGGCTCTGAATTTCTGGGACGACTCTGAATCTCTGGGATGACTCTGAATCTCTGGGATGACTCTGAATCTCTGGGAATCTGAATCTCTGGGACTCTGAATCTCTGGGACTCTGAATCTCTGGGACTCTGAATCTCTGGGACTCTGAATCTCTGGGACTCTGAATTTCTGGGACTCTGAATCTCTGGGACTCTGAATCTCTGGGACTCTGAATTTCTGGTACTCCTCTGAATCTCTGGGACTCTGAATTTCTGGGACTCCTCTGAATCTCTGGGACTCTGAATCTCTGGGACTCTGAATCTCTGGGAAGTGAATCTCTGGGACTCTGAATCTCTGGGGCTCTGAATCTCTGGGACGCTGAATCTCTGGGACGCTGAATCTCTGGGATGCTGAAACTCTGGGACTCTGAAATTCTGGGACTCTGAATCTCTGGGACACTGAATCTCTGGGACTCTGAATCTCTGTGACTCTGAATCTCTGGGGCTCTGAACCTCTGGGAGTCTGAATTTCTCAGACCCTGAATCTCTGGGACTCTGAAACTCTGGGACTCTGAATCTCTGGGATTCTGAATCTCATGGGACTCTGAATCTCTGGGACTCTGAATCTCTGGGACTCTGAATCTCTGGGACTCTGAATCTCTGGGACTCTGAATCTCTGGGACACTGAATCTCTGGGACTCTGAATCTCTGGGACTCTGAATCTCTGGGACGACTCTGAATCTCTGGGACGACTCTGAATCTCTGGGAATCTGAATCTCTGGGACTCTGAATCTCTGGGACTCTGAATCTCTGGGACGACTCTGAATCTCTGGGACTCTGAATCTCTGGACTCTGAATCTCTGGGACTCTGAATCTCTGGGACTCTGAATCTCTGGGACTATGAATCTCTGGGAATCTGAATCTCTGGGACTCTGAAACTCTGGGACTCTGAATCTCTGGGACTCTGAATCTCTGGGACTCTGACTCTCTGGGATGACTCTGAATCTCTGGGACTCTGAATCTCTGGGAATCTGAATCTCTGGGACTCTGAACCTCTGGGACTCTGAATCTCTGGGACTCTGAATCTCTGGGATTCTGAATCTCTGGGCCTCTGGGCCTCTGAATCTCTGGGTCTCTGAATCTCTGGGCTTCTGCATCTCTGGTACACTGAATCTCTGGGACTCTGAATCTCTGGGACTCTGAATCTCTGGGAATCTGGATCCCTGGGACTCTGAATCTCTGGGACTCTGAATCTCTGGCACTCTGATTCTCTGGGACTCTGAATCTCTGGGACTCTGAATCTCTGGGACGCTGAATAACTGGGACTCTGAATGTCTGGGACTCTGAATCTCTGGGACTCTGATTTTTTGGGACTCTGAATCTCTGGGACTCTGAATCTCTGCGACACTGCATCTCTGGGACTCTGAATCTCTGGGACTCTGAATCTCTGGGACTCTGAATCTCTGGGACTCTGAATCTCTGGGACACTGAATCTCTGGGACTCTGAATCTCTGGGACTCTGAATCTCTGGGACTCTGTATCTCTGGGTCACTGAATCTCTGGGATTCTGGGGCTCTGAATCTCTGGGACGACTCTGAATCTCTGGGACGACTCTGAATCTCTGGGATGACTCTGAATCTCTGGGACTCTGAATCTCTGGGACTCTGAATCTCTGGGACACTGAATCTCTGGGCCTCTGAATCTCTGGGCCACTGCGTCTCTGGGCCTCTGAATATCTGGGCCTCTGAATCTCTGGGACGACTCTGAATCTCTGGGACGACTCTGAATCTCTGGGATGACTCTGAATCTCTGGGACGACTCTGAATCTCTGGGACACTCTGAATCTCTGGGACGACTCTAAATCTCTGGGACGACTCTGAATCTCTGGGACGACTCTGAATCTCTGGGACTCCTCTGAATCTCTGGGACTCTGAATCTCTGGGACTCTGAATCTCTGGGACTCCTCTGAATCTTTGGGACTCTGAATCTCTGGGACTCTGAATCTCTGGGACTCTGAATCTCTGGGACTCTGAATCTCTGGGACTCTGAATCTCTGGGACTCTGAATCTCTGGGACTCTGAATCTCTGGGACGCTGAATCACTGGGACTCGGAATCTCCGGGACTCTGAATCTCCGGGACTCTGAATCTCTGGGACTCTGAATCTCTGGGACTCTGAATCTCTGTGACTCTGAATCTCTGGGACTCTGAATCTCTGGGACTCTGAATCTCTGGGACTCTGAATCTCTGGGACTCTGAATCTCTGGGACTCTGAATCTCTGGGACTCCTCTGAATCTCTGGGACTCTGAATCTCTGGGACTCTGAATCTCTGCGACTCTGAATCTCTGCGACTCTGAATCTCTGGGACTCTGAATCTCTGGGACTCTGAATTTCTGGGACTCTGAATCTCTGGGACTCTGAATCTCTGGGACTCTGAATTTCTGGGACTCTGAATGTCTTTGACACTGAATCTCTGGGACTCTGAATCTCTGGGACTCTGAATCTCTGGGAGTCCTCTCAATCTCTGGGACTCTGAATTTCTGGGACTCCTCTGAATCTCTGGGACTCTGAATCTCTGGGACTCTGAATCTCTGGGACGCTGAATCTCTGGGACACTGAATATCTGGGACTCTGAATCTCTGGGACTCTGAATCTCTGGGACTCTGAATCTCTGGGACTCTGAATCTCTGGGACTCTGAATCTCTGGGATGCTGAATCTCTGGGACTGAATTTCTGGGACTCTGAATCTCTGGGACTCTGAATCTCTGGGACTCTGAATCTCTGGGACTCTGAACCTCTGGGACTCTGAATTTCTCAGACCCTGAATCTCTGGGACTCTGAAACTCTGGGACTCTGAATCTCTGGGACTCTGAATCTCTGGGACTCTGAATCTCTGGGACTCTGAATCTCTGGGACTCTGAATCTCTGGGACTCGGAATCTCTGGGACTCTGAATATCTGGGGCACTGAATCTCTGGGACTCTGAATCTCTGGGACTCTGAATCTCTGGGACGACTCTGAATCTCTGGGACGACTCTGAATGTCTGGGAATCTGAATCTCTGGGACTCTGAATCTCTGGGACTCTGAATCTCTGGGACGACTCTGAATCTCTGGGACTCTGAATCTCTGGACTCTGAATCTCTGGGACACTGAATCTCTGGGACTCTGAATCTCTGGGGCTCTGAATCTCTGGGACTCTGAATCTCTGGGAATCTGAATCTCTGGGACTCTTAATCTCTGGGACTCTGAATCTCTGGGACTCTGAATCTCTGGGACTCTGAATCTCTGGGACTCTGAATCTCTGGGATGACTCTGAATCTCTGGGACTCTGAATCTCTGGGACTCTGAAACTCTGGGCCTCTGAATCTCTGGGAATCTGAATCTCTGGGAATCTGAATCTCTGGGACTCTGAATCTCTGGGACTCTGAATCTCTGGGCCTCTGTATCTCTGGGACTCTGAATCTCTGTGATTCTGAATCTCTGGGCCTCTGGGCCTCTGAATGTCTGGGCCTCTGAATCTCTGGGCCTCTGCATCTCTGGGACTCTGAATCTCTGGGACTCTGAATCTCTGTGACTCTGAATCTCTGGGGCTCTGAACCTCTGGGAGTCTGAATTTCTCAGACCCTGAATCTCTGGGACTCTGAAACTCTGGGACTCTGAATCTCTGGGATTCTGAATCTCATGGGACTCTGAATCTCTGGGACTCTGAATCTCTGGGACTCTGAATCTCTGGGACTCTGAATCTCTGGGACTCTGAATCTCTGGGACACTGAATCTCTGGGACTCTGAATCTCTGGGACTCTGAATCTCTGGGACGACTCTGAATCTCTGGGACGACTCTGAATCTCTGGGAATCTGAATCTCTGGGACTCTGAATCTCTGGGACTCTGAATCTCTGGGACGACTCTGAATCTCTGGGACTCTGAATCTCTGGACTCTGAATCTCTGGGACTCTGAATCTCTGGGACTCTGAATCTCTGGGACTATGAATCTCTGGGAATCTGAATCTCTGGGACTCTGAAACTCTGGGACTCTGAATCTCTGGGACTCTGAATCTCTGGGACTCTGACTCTCTGGGATGACTCTGAATCTCTGGGACTCTGAATCTCTGGGAATCTGAATCTCTGGGACTCTGAACCTCTGGGACTCTGAATCTCTGGGACTCTGAATCTCTGGGATTCTGAATCTCTGGGCCTCTGGGCCTCTGAATCTCTGGGTCTCTGAATCTCTGGGCTTCTGCATCTCTGGTACACTGAATCTCTGGGACTCTGAATCTCTGGGACTCTGAATCTCTGGGAATCTGGATCCCTGGGACTCTGAATCTCTGGGACTCTGAATCTCTGGCACTCTGATTCTCTGGGACTCTGAATCTCTGGGACTCTGAATCTCTGGGACGCTGAATAACTGGGACTCTGAATGTCTGGGACTCTGAATCTCTGGGACTCTGATTTTTTGGGACTCTGAATCTCTGGGACTCTGAATCTCTGCGACACTGCATCTCTGGGACTCTGAATCTCTGGGACTCTGAATCTCTGGGACTCTGAATCTCTGGGACTCTGAATCTCTGGGACACTGAATCTCTGGGACTCTGAATCTCTGGGACTCTGAATCTCTGGGACTCTGTATCTCTGGGTCACTGAATCTCTGGGATTCTGGGGCTCTGAATCTCTGGGACGACTCTGAATCTCTGGGACGACTCTGAATCTCTGGGATGACTCTGAATCTCTGGGACTCTGAATCTCTGGGACTCTGAATCTCTGGGACACTGAATCTCTGGGCCTCTGAATCTCTGGGCCACTGCGTCTCTGGGCCTCTGAATATCTGGGCCTCTGAATCTCTGGGACGACTCTGAATCTCTGGGACGACTCTGAATCTCTGGGATGACTCTGAATCTCTGGGACGACTCTGAATCTCTGGGACACTCTGAATCTCTGGGACGACTCTAAATCTCTGGGACGACTCTGAATCTCTGGGACGACTCTGAATCTCTGGGACTCCTCTGAATCTCTGGGACTCTGAATCTCTGGGACTCTGAATCTCTGGGACTCCTCTGAATCTTTGGGACTCTGAATCTCTGGGACTCTGAATCTCTGGGACTCTGAATCTCTGGGACTCTGAATCTCTGGGACTCTGAATCTCTGGGACTCTGAATCTCTGGGACTCTGAATCTCTGGGACGCTGAATCACTGGGACTCGGAATCTCCGGGACTCTGAATCTCCGGGACTCTGAATCTCTGGGACTCTGAATCTCTGGGACTCTGAATCTCTGTGACTCTGAATCTCTGGGACTCTGAATCTCTGGGACTCTGAATCTCTGGGACTCTGAATCTCTGGGACTCTGAATCTCTGGGACTCTGAATCTCTGGGACTCCTCTGAATCTCTGGGACTCTGAATCTCTGGGACTCTGAATCTCTGCGACTCTGAATCTCTGCGACTCTGAATCTCTGGGACTCTGAATCTCTGGGACTCTGAATTTCTGGGACTCTGAATCTCTGGGACTCTGAATCTCTGGGACTCTGAATTTCTGGGACTCTGAATGTCTTTGACACTGAATCTCTGGGACTCTGAATCTCTGGGACTCTGAATCTCTGGGAGTCCTCTCAATCTCTGGGACTCTGAATTTCTGGGACTCCTCTGAATCTCTGGGACTCTGAATCTCTGGGACTCTGAATCTCTGGGACGCTGAATCTCTGGGACACTGAATATCTGGGACTCTGAATCTCTGGGACTCTGAATCTCTGGGACTCTGAATCTCTGGGACTCTGAATCTCTGGGACTCTGAATCTCTGGGATGCTGAATCTCTGGGACTGAATTTCTGGGACTCTGAATCTCTGGGACTCTGAATCTCTGGGACTCTGAATCTCTGGGACTCTGAACCTCTGGGACTCTGAATTTCTCAGACCCTGAATCTCTGGGACTCTGAAACTCTGGGACTCTGAATCTCTGGGACTCTGAATCTCTGGGACTCTGAATCTCTGGGACTCTGAATCTCTGGGACTCTGAATCTCTGGGACTCGGAATCTCTGGGACTCTGAATATCTGGGGCACTGAATCTCTGGGACTCTGAATCTCTGGGACTCTGAATCTCTGGGACGACTCTGAATCTCTGGGACGAATCTGAATGTCTGGGAATCTGAATCTCTGGGACTCTGAATCTCTGGGACTCTGAATCTCTGGGACGACTCTGAATCTCTGGGACTCTGAATCTCTGGACTCTGAATCTCTGGGACACTGAATCTCTGGGACTCTGAATCTCTGGGGCTCTGAATCTCTGGGACTCTGAATCTCTGGGAATCTGAATCTCTGGGACTCTTAATCTCTGGGACTCTGAATCTCTGGGACTCTGAATCTCTGGGACTCTGAATCTCTGGGACTCTGAATCTCTGGGATGACTCTGAATCTCTGGGACTCTGAATCTCTGGGACTCTGAAACTCTGGGCCTCTGAATCTCTGGGAATCTGAATCTCTGGGAATCTGAATCTCTGGGACTCTGAATCTCTGGGACTCTGAATCTCTGGGCCTCTGTATCTCTGGGACTCTGAATCTCTGTGATTCTGAATCTCTGGGCCTCTGGGCCTCTGAATGTCTGGGCCTCTGAATCTCTGGGCCTCTGCATCTCTGGGACTCTGAATCTCTGGGACGCTGAATCTCTGGGACTCTGAATCTCTGGGAATCTGGATCCCTGAGACTCTGAATCTCTGGGACTCTGAATCTCTGGCACTCTGAATCTCTGGGACTCTGAATCTCTGGGACTCTGAATCTGTGGGACTCTGAATCTCTGGGACGCTGAATCACTGGGACTCTGATTCTCTGGGACTCTGAATCTCTGGGACTCTGATTCTCTGGGACTCTGAATCTCTGGGGCTCTGAATTTCTGGGACTCTGAATCTCTGGGACTCAGAATCTCTGGGACTCTGAATCTCTGGGACTCTGAATCTCTGGGACTCTGAATCTCTGGGACTCTGAATCTCTGGGACTCTGTATCTCTGGGTCACTGAATCTCTGGGATTCTGAATCTCTGGGACTCTGAATCTCTGGGACGACTCTGAATCTCTGGGACGACTCTGAATCTCTGGGAATCTGAATCTCTGGGACTCTGAATCTCTGGGACTCAGAATCTCTGGGACTCTGAATCTCTGGGACTCTGAATCTCTGGGACGACTCTGAATCTCTGGGACTCTGAATCTCTGGACTCTGAATCTCTGGGACACTGAATCTTTGGGACTCTGAATCTCTGGGACTCTGAATCTCTGGGAATCTGAATCTCTGGGACTCTTAATCCCTGGGACTCTGTATCTCTGGGACTCTGAATCTCTGGGACTCTGAATCTCTGGGACTCTGACTCTCTGGGATGACTCTGAATCTCTGGGACTCTGAATCTATGGGACTCTGAATCTACGGGACTCTGAATCTCTGGGCCTCTGAATCTCTGGGACTCTGAATCTCTGGGACTCTGAATCTCTGGGATGACTCTGAATCTCTGGGACTCTGAATCTCTGGAACTCTGAATCTCTGGGCCTCTGAATCTCTGGGAATCTGAATCTCTGGGAATCTGAATCTCTGGGACTCTGAATCTCTGGGACTCTGAATCTCTGGGCCTCTGAATCTCTGGGACTCTGAATCTCTGGGATTCTGAATCTCTGGGAATCTGAATCTCTGGGACTCTGAATCTCTGGGACTCTGAATCTCTGGGCCTCTGAATGTCTGGGCCTCTGAATCTCTGGGCCTCTGCATCTCTGGGACTCTGAATCTCTCTGACGCTGAATCTCTGGGACACTGAATCTCTGGGAATCTGGATCCCTGAGACTCTGAATCTCTGGGACTCTGAATCTCTGGCACTCTGAATTTCTGGGACTCTGAATCTCTGGGACTCTGAATCTCTGGGACTCTGAATCTCTGGGACGCTGAATCACTGGGACTCTGATTCTCTGGGACTCTGAATCTCTGGGACTCTGATTCTCTGGGACTCTGAATCTCTGGGGCTCTGAATCTCTGGGACTCTGAATCTCTGGGACTCTGAATCTCTGGGACTCTGAATCTCTGGGACTCTGAATCTCTGGGCCTCTGGGCCTCTGAATCTCTGGGCCTCTGAACCTCTGGGCCTCTGAATCTCTGGGACTCTGAATCTCTGGGATGACTCTGAATCTCTGGGACTCTGAATCTCTGGGACTCTGAATCTCTGGGCCTCTGAATCTCTGGGACACTGAATCTCTGGAATTCTGAATCTCTGGGCATCTGGGCCTCTGAATCTCTGGGCCTCTGAATCTCTGGGCCTCTGCATCTCTGGTACACTGAATCTCTGGGATTCTGAATTTCTGGGACTCTGAATCTCTGGGACTCTGAATCTCTGGGACTCTGAATCTCTGGTACTCCTCTGAATCTCTGGGATTCTGAATCTCTGGGACTCTGAATCTCTGGGACTCTGAATCTCTGGGACTCTGAATCTCTGGGACACTGAATCTCTGGGACTCTGAATTTCTGGGACTCTGAATCTCTGGGACTCTGAATCTCTGGGACTCTGAATCTCTGGTACTCCTCTGAATCTCTGGGACTCTGAATTTCTGGGACTCCTCTGAATCTCTGGGACTCTGAATCTCTGGGACTCTGAATCTCTGGGAATGTGAATCTCCGGGACTCTGAATCTCTGGGACTCTGAATCTCTGGGACTCTGAATCTCTGGGACGCTGAATCTCTGGGACACTTAATCTCTGGGACTCTGAATCTCTGGGACTCTGAATCTCTGGAACTCTGAATCTCTGGGACTCTGAATCTCTGGGACGCTGAATCTCTGGGATGCTAAATCTCTGGGACTCTGAATTCTGGGACTCTGAATCTCTGGGACACTGAATCTCTGGGACTCTGAATCTCTGTGACTCTGAATCTCTGGGGCTCTGAACCTCTGGGAGTCTGAATTTCTCAAACCCTGAATCTCTGGGACTCTGAAACTCTGGGACTC
This sequence comes from Somniosus microcephalus, assembly GCF_052327205.1. Lineage (NCBI taxonomy): Eukaryota > Metazoa > Chordata > Chondrichthyes > Squaliformes > Somniosidae > Somniosus > Somniosus microcephalus. The sequence goes on from NC_140989.1 coordinate 200,481,463, forward strand.
TGAATCTCTGGGACTCTGAATCTCATGGGACTCTGAATCTTTGGGACTCTGAATCTCTGGGACTCTGAATCTCTGGGACTCTGAATCTCTGGGACTCTGAATCTCTGGGACACTGAATCTCTGGGACTCTGAATCTCTGGGACTCTGAATCTCTGGGACGACTCTGAATCTCTGGGACGACTCAGAATCTCTGGGAATCTGAATCTCTGGGACTCTGAATCTCTGGGACTCTGAATCTCTGGGACTCTGAATCTCTGGGACTTTGAATCTCTGGGAATCCTAATCTCTGGGACTCTCAACCTCTGGGTCTCTGAATCTCTGGGACTCTGAATCTCTGGGACTCTGACTCTCTGGGATGACTCTGAATCTCTGGGACTCTGAATCTATGGGACTCTGAATCTCTGGGCCTCTGAATCTCTGGGACCCTGAATCTCTGGGACTCAGAATCTCTGGGATGACTCTGAATCTCTGGGACTCTGAATCTCTGGGACTCGGAATCTCTGGGCCTCTGAATCTCTGGGAATCTGAATCTCTGGGACTCTGAATCTCTGGGCCTCTTGACCTCTGAATCTCTGGGCCTCTGAACCTCTGGGCCTCTGAATCTCTGGGACTCCTCTGAATCTCTGGGACTCTGAATCTCTGGGACTCTGAATCTCTGCGACTCTGAATCTCTGCGACTCTGAATCTCTGGGACTCTGAATCTCTGGGACTCTGAATTTCTGGGACTCTGAATCTCTGGGACTCTGAATCTCTGGGACTCTGAATTTCTGGGACTCTGAATGTCTGGGACACTGAATCTCTGGGACTCTGAATCTCTGGGACTCTGAATCTCTGGGAGTCCTCTCAATCTCTGGGACTCTGAATTTCTGGGACTCCTCTGAATCTCTGGGACTCTGAATCTCTGGGACTCTGAATCTCTGGGACGCTGAATCTCTGGGACACTGAATATCTGGGACTCTGAATCTCTGGGACTCTGAATCTCTGGGACTCTGAATCTCTGGGACTCTGAATCTCTGGGACTCTGAATCTCTGGGATGCTGAAACTCTGGGACTGAATTTCTGGGACTCTGAATCTCTGGGACTCTGAATCTCTGGGACTCTGAATCTCTGGGACTCTGAACCTCTGGGACTCTGAATTTCTCAGACCCTGAATCTCTGGGACTCTGAAACTCTGGGACTCTGAATCTCTGGGACTCTGAATCTCTGGGACTCTGAATCTCTGGGACTCTGAATCTCTGGGACTCTGAATCTCTGGGACTCTGAATCTCTGGGACTCTGAATATCTGGGACACTGAATCTCTGGGACTCTGAATCTCTGGGACTCTGAATCTCTGGGACGACTCTGAATCTCTGGGACGACTCTGAATGTCTGGGAATCTGAATCTCTGGGACTCTGAATCTCTGGGACTCTGAATCTCTGGGACGACTCTGAATCTCTGGGACTCTGAATCTCTGGACTCTGAATCTCTGGGACACTGAATCTCTGGGACTCTGAATCTCTGGGGCTCTGAATCTCTGGGACTCTGAATCTCTGGGAATCTGAATCTCTGGGACTCTTAATCTCTGGGACTCTGAATCTCTGGGACTCTGAATCTCTGGGACTCTGAATCTCTGGGACTCTGACTCTCTGGGATGACTCTGAATCTCTGGGACTCTGAATCTATGGGACTCTGAATCTATGGGACTCTGAATCTACGGGACTCTGAATCTCTGGGCCTGTGAATCTCTGGGACTCTGAATCTCTGGGACTCTGAATCTCTGGGATGACTCTGAATCTCTGGGACTCTGAATCTCTGGGACTCTGAAACTCTGGGCCTCTGAATCTCTGGGAATCTGAATCTCTGGGAATCTGAATCTCTGGGACTCTGAATCTCTGGGACTCTGAATCTCTGGGCCTCTGTATCTCTGGGACTCTGAATCTCTGTGATTCTGAATCTCTGGGCCTCTGGGCCTCTGAATGTCTGGGCCTCTGAATCTCTGGGCCTCTGCATCTCTGGGACTCTGAATCTCTGGGACGCTGAATCTCTGGGACTCTGAATCTCTGGGAATCTGGATCCCTGAGACTCTGAATCTCTGGGACTCTGAATCTCTGGCACTCTGAATCTCTGGGACTCTGAATCTCTGGGACTCTGAATCTCTGGGACTCTGAATCTCTGGGACGCTGAATCACTGGGACTCTGATTCTCTGGGACTCTGAATCTCTGGGACTCTGATTCTCTGGGACTCTGAATCTCTGGGGCTCTGAATTTCTGGGACTCTGAATCTCTGGGACTCAGAATCTCTGGGACTCTGAATCTCTGGGACTCTGAATCTCTGGGACTCTGAATCTCTGGGACTCTGAATCTCTGGGACTCTGAATCTCTGGGAGTCCTCTCAATCTCTGGGACTCTGAATTTCTGGGACTCCTCTGAATCTCTGGGACTCTGAATCTCTGGGACTCTGAATCTCTGGGACGCTGAATCTCTGGGACACTGAATATCTGGGACTCTGAATCTCTGGGACTCTGAATCTCTGGGACTCTGAATCTCTGGGACTCTGAATCTCTGGGACTCTGAATCTCTGGGATGCTGAATCTCTGGGACTGAATTTCTGGGACTCTGAATCTCTGGGACTCTGAATCTCTGGGACTCTGAATCTCTGGGACTCTGAACCTCTGGGACTCTGAATTTCTCAGACCCTGAATCTCTGGGACTCTGAAACTCTGGGACTCTGAATCTCTGGGACTCTGAATCTCTGGGACTCTGAATCTCTGGGACTCTGAATCTCTGGGACTCTGAATCTCTGGGACTCTGAATCTCTGGGACTCTGAATATCTGGGACACTGAATCTCTGGGACTCTGAATCTCTGGGACTCTGAATCTCTGGGACGACTCTGAATCTCTGGGACGACTCTGAATGTCTGGGAATCTGAATCTCTGGGACTCTGGATCTCTGGGACTCTGAATCTCTGGGACGACTCTGAATCTCTGGGACTCTGAATCTCTGGACTCTGAATCTCTGGGACACTGAATCTCTGGGACTCTGAATCTCTGGGGCTCTGAATCTCTGGGACTCTGAATCTCTGGGAATCTGAATCTCTGGGACTCTTAATCTCTGGGACTCTGAATCTCTGGGACTCTGAATCTCTGGGACTCTGAATCTCTGGGACTCTGACTCTCTGGGATGACTCTGAATCTCTGGGACTCTGAATCTATGGGACTCTGAATCTATGGGACTCTGAATCTACGGGACTCTGAATCTCTGGGCCTGTGAATCTCTGGGACTCTGAATCTCTGGGACTCTGAATCTCTGGGATGACTCTGAATCTCTGGGACTCTGAATCTCTGGGACTCTGAAACTCTGGGCCTCTGAATCTCTGGGAATCTGAATCTCTGGGAATCTGAATCTCTGGGACTCTGAATCTCTGGGACTCGGAATCTCTGGGCCTCTGTATCTCTGGGACTCTGAATCTCTGTGATTCTGAATCTCTGGGCCTCTGGGCCTCTGAATGTCTGGGCCTCTGAATCTCTGGGCCTCTGCATCTCTGGGACTCTGAATCTCTGGGACGCTGAATCTCTGGGACTCTGAATCTCTGGGAATCTGGATCCCTGAGACTCTGAATCTCTGGGACTCTGAATCTCTGGCACTCTGAATCTCTGGGACTCTGAATCTCTGGGACTCTGAATCTCTGGGACTCTGAATCTCTGGGACGCTGAATCACTGGGACTCTGATTCTCTGGGACTCTGAATCTCTGGGACTCTGATTCTCTGGGACTCTGAATCTCTGGGGCTCTGAATTTCTGGGACTCTGAATCTCTGGGACTCAGAATCTCTGGGACTCTGAATCTCTGGGACTCTGAATCTCTGGGACTCTGAATCTCTGGGACTCTGAATCTCTGGGACTCTGTATCTCTGGGTCACTGAATCTCTGGGATTCTGAATCTCTGGGACTCTGAATCTCTGGGACGACTCTGAATCTCTGGGACGACTCTGAATCTCTGGGAATCTGAATCTCTGGGACTCTGAATCTCTGGGACTCAGAATCTCTGGGACTCTGAATCTCTGGGACTCTGAATCTCTGGGACGACTCTGAATCTCTGGGACTCTGAATCTCTGGACTCTGAATCTCTGGGACACTGAATCTTTGGGACTCTGAATCTCTGGGACTCTGAATCTCTGGGAATCTGAATCTCTGGGACTCTTAATCCCTGGGACTCTGTATCTCTGGGACTCTGAATCTCTGGGACTCTGAATCTCTGGGACTCTGACTCTCTGGGATGACTCTGAATCTCTGGGACTCTGAATCTATGGGACTCTGAATCTACGGGACTCTGAATCTCTGGGCCTCTGAATCTCTGGGACTCTGAATCTCTGGGACTCTGAATCTCTGGGATGACTCTGAATCTCTGGGACTCTGAATCTCTGGAACTCTGAATCTCTGGGCCTCTGAATCTCTGGGAATCTGAATCTCTGGGAATCTGAATCTCTGGGACTCTGAATCTCTGGGACTCTGAATCTCTGGGCCTCTGAATCTCTGGGACTCTGAATCTCTGGGATTCTGAATCTCTGGGAATCTGAATCTCTGGGACTCTGAATCTCTGGGACTCTGAATCTCTGGGCCTCTGAATGTCTGGGCCTCTGAATCTCTGGGCCTCTGCATCTCTGGGACTCTGAATCTCTCTGACGCTGAATCTCTGGGACACTGAATCTCTGGGAATCTGGATCCCTGAGACTCTGAATCTCTGGGACTCTGAATCTCTGGCACTCTGAATTTCTGGGACTCTGAATCTCTGGGACTCTGAATCTCTGGGACTCTGAATCTCTGGGACGCTGAATCACTGGGACTCTGATTCTCTGGGACTCTGAATCTCTGGGACTCTGATTCTCTGGGACTCTGAATCTCTGGGGCTCTGAATCTCTGGGACTCTGAATCTCTGGGACTCTGAATCTCTGGGACTCTGAATCTCTGGGACTCTGAATCTCTGGGCCTCTGGGCCTCTGAATCTCTGGGCCTCTGAACCTCTGGGCCTCTGAATCTCTGGGACTCTGAATCTCTGGGATGACTCTGAATCTCTGGGACTCTGAATCTCTGGGACTCTGAATCTCTGGGCCTCTGAATCTCTGGGACACTGAATCTCTGGAATTCTGAATCTCTGGGCATCTGGGCCTCTGAATCTCTGGGCCTCTGAATCTCTGGGCCTCTGCATCTCTGGTACACTGAATCTCTGGGATTCTGAATTTCTGGGACTCTGAATCTCTGGGACTCTGAATCTCTGGGACTCTGAATCTCTGGTACTCCTCTGAATCTCTGGGATTCTGAATCTCTGGGACTCTGAATCTCTGGGACTCTGAATCTCTGGGACTCTGAATCTCTGGGACACTGAATCTCTGGGACTCTGAATTTCTGGGACTCTGAATCTCTGGGACTCTGAATCTCTGGGACTCTGAATCTCTGGTACTCCTCTGAATCTCTGGGACTCTGAATTTCTGGGACTCCTCTGAATCTCTGGGACTCTGAATCTCTGGGACTCTGAATCTCTGGGAATGTGAATCTCCGGGACTCTGAATCTCTGGGACTCTGAATCTCTGGGACTCTGAATCTCTGGGACGCTGAATCTCTGGGACACTTAATCTCTGGGACTCTGAATCTCTGGGACTCTGAATCTCTGGAACTCTGAATCTCTGGGACTCTGAATCTCTGGGACGCTGAATCTCTGGGATGCTAAATCTCTGGGACTCTGAATTCTGGGACTCTGAATCTCTGGGACACTGAATCTCTGGGACTCTGAATCTCTGTGACTCTGAATCTCTGGGGCTCTGAACCTCTGGGAGTCTGAATTTCTCAAACCCTGAATCTCTGGGACTCTGAAACTCTGGGACTCTGAATCTCTGGGACTCTGAATCTCATGGGACTCTGAATCTTTGGGACTCTGAATCTCTGGGACTCTGAATCTCTGGGACTCTGAATCTCTGGGACTCTGAATCTCTGGGACACTGAATCTCTGGGACTCTGAATCTCTGGGACTCTGAATCTCTGGGACGACTCTGAATCTCTGGGACGACTCTGAATCTCTGGGAATCTGAATCTCTGGGACTCTGAATCTCTGGGACTCTGAATCTCTGGGACGACTCTGAATCTCTGGGACTCTGAATCTCTGGGACTCTGAATCTCTGGGACTTTGAATCTCTGGGAATCCTAATCTCTGGGACTCTCAACCTCTGGGTCTCTGAATCTCTGGGACTCTGAATCTCTGGGACTCTGACTCTCTGGGATGACTCTGAATCTCTGGGACTCTGAATCTATGGGACTCTGAATCTCTGGGCCTCTGAATCTCTGGGACCCTGAATCTCTGGGACTCTGAATCTCTGGGATGACTCTGAATCTCTGGGACTCTGAATCTCTGGGACTCGGAATCTCTGGGCCTCTGAATCTCTGGGAATCTGAATCTCTGGGACTCTGAATCTCTGGGCCTCTTGACCTCTGAATCTCTGGGCCTCTGAACCTCTGGGCCTCTGAATCTCTGGGACTCTGAATCTCTGGGATGACTCTGAATCTCTGGGACTCTGAATCTCTGGGACTCTGAATCTCTGGGCCTCTGAATCTCTGGGACTCTGAATCTCTGGGATTCTGAATCTCTGGGCCTCTGGGCCTCTGAATCTCTGGGCCTCTGAATCTCTGGGCCTCTGCATCTCTGGTACACTGAATCTCTGGGACTCTGAATCTCTGGGACTCTGAATCTCTGGGAATCAGGATCCCTGGGACTCTGAATCTCTGGGACTCTGAATCTCTGGCACTCTGATTCTCTGGGACTCTGAATCTCAAGGACTCTGAATCTCTGGGATGCTGAATCACTGGGACTCTGAATCTCTGGGACTCTGAATCTCTGGGACTCTGATTTTTTGGGACTCTGAATCTCTGGGACTCTGAATCTCTGCGACTCTGAATCTCTGGGACTCTGAATCTCTGGGACTCTGAATCTCTGGGACTCTGAATCTCTGGGACTCTGAATCTCTGGGACTCTGAATCTCTGGGACTCTGTATCTCTGGGTCACTGAATCTCTGGGATTCTGAATCTCTGGGGCTCTGAATCTCTGGGACGACTCTGAATCTCTGGGACGACTCTGAATCTCTGGGATGACTCTGAATCTCTGGGAATCTGAATCTCTGGGACTCTGAATCTCTGGGACTCTGAATCTCTGGGACTCTGAATCTCTGCGACTCTGAATCTCTGGGACTCTGAATCTTTGGGACGACTCTGAATCTCTGGGACTCTGAATCTCTGGGACTCTTAATCTCTGGGACTCTGAATCTCTGGGAATCTGAATCTCTGGGTCTCTGAATCCCTGGGACTCTGAATCTCTGGGACTCTGAATCTCTGGGACTCTGAATCTCTGGGATGACTCTGAATCTCTGGGACTCTGTATCTCTGGGACTCTGAATCTCTGTGCCTCTGAATCTCTGGGACTCTGAATCTCTGGGACTCTGAATCTCTGGGCCTCTGGGCCTCTGAATCTCTGGGCCTCTGAATCTCTGGGCCTCTGAATCTCTGGTCCTCTGCATCTCTGGGCCTCTGAATATCTGGGCCTCTGAATCTCTGGGACGACTCTGAATCTCTGGGACGACTCTGAATCTCTGGGATGACTCTGAATCTCTGGGACGACTCTGAATCTCTGGGACACTCTGAATCTCTGGGACGACTCTAAATCTCTGGGACGACTCTGAATCTCTGGGACGACTCTGAATCTCTGGGACTCCTCTGAATCTCTGGGACTCTGAATCTCTGGGACTCCTCTGAATCTTTGGGACTCTGAATCTCTGGGACTCTGAATCTCTGGGACTCTGAATCTCTGGGACTCTGAATCTCTGGGACTCTGAATCTCTGGGACTCTGAATCTCTGGGACTCTGAATCTCTGGGACGCTGAATCACTGGGACTCTGAATCTCCGGGACTCTGAATCTCTGGGACTCTGAATCTCTGGGACTCTGAATCTCTGGGACTCTGAATCTCTGGGACTCTGAATCTCTGGGACTCTGAATCTCTGGGACTCTGAATCTCTGGGACTCTGAATCTCTGGGACTCCTCTGAATCTCTGGGACTCTGAATCTCTGGGAATCTGAATCTCTGGGACTCTGAATCTCTGGGACTCTGAATCTCTGCGACTCTGAATCTCTGCGACTCTGAATCTCTGCGACTCTGAATCTCTGGGACTCTGAATCTCTGGGACTCTGAATATCTGGGACTCTGAATCTCTGGGACTCTGAATCTCTGGGACTCTGAATTTCTGGGACTCTGAATTTCTGGGACTCTGAATCTCTGGGACTCTGAATCTCTGGGACTCTGAATCTCTGGGACTCCTCTCAATCTCTGGGACTCTGAATTTCTGGGACTCCTCTGAATCTCTGGGACTCTGAATCTCTGGGACTCTGAATCTCTGGGAATGTGAATCTCTGGGACTCTGAATCTCTGGGACGCTGAATCTCTGGGACACTGAATATCTGGGACTCTGAATCTCTGGGACTCTGAATCTCTGGGACTGAATTTCTGGGTCTCTGAATCTCTGGGACTCTGAATCTCTGGGACTCTGAATTTCTCAGACCCTGAATCTCTGGGACTCTGAAACTCTGGGACTCTGAATCTCTGGGACTCTGAATCTCTGGGACTCTGAATCTCTGGGACTCTGAATCTCTGGGACTCTGAATCTCTGGGACTCTGAATCTCTGGGAATCTGAATCTCTGGGACACTGAATCTCTGGGACTGTGAATCTCTGGGACGACTCGGAATCTCTGGGACGACTCTGAATCTCTGGGACGACTCTGAATCTCTGGGAATCTGAATCTCTGGGACTCTGAATCTCTGGGACTCTGAACCTCTGGGACGACTCTGAATCTCTGGGACTCTGAATCTCTGGACTCTGAATCTCTGGGACACTGAATCTCTGGGACTCTGAATCTCTGGGACTCTGAATCTCTGGGACTCTGAATCTCTGGGAATCTGAATCTCTGGGACTCTTAATCTCTGGGACTCTGAATCTCTGGGACTCTGTATTTCTGGGACTCTGAATCTCTGGGGCTCTGAACATCTGGGAGTCTGAATCTCATGGGACTCTGAATCTCTGGGACTCTGAATCTCTGGGACTCTGAATCTCTGGGACTCTGAATCTCTGGGCCTCTGAATCTCTGGGACTCTGAATCTCTGGGATTCTGAATCTCTGGGCCTCTGGGCCTCTGAATGTCTGGGCCTCTGAATCTCTGGGCCTCTGCATCTCTGGGACTCTGAATCTCTGGGACGCTGAATCTCTGGGACTCTGAATCTCTGGGAATCTGGATCCCTGAGACTCTGAATCTCTGGGACCCTGAATCTCTGGGACTCTGAATCTCTGGGACTCTGAATCTCTGGGACTCTGAATCTCTGGGACTCTGAATCTCTGGGACTCTGAATCTCTGGGACTCTGAATCTCTGGGACTCTGTATCTCTGGGTCACTGAATCTCTGGGATTCTGTATCTCTGGGGCTCTGAATCTCTGGGACGACTCAGAATCTCTGGGACGACTCTGAATCTCTGGGATGACTCTGAATCTCTGGGAATCTGAATCTCTGGGACTCTGAATCTCTGGGACACTGAATCTCTGGGACTCTAAATCTCTGGGACTCTGAATCTCTGGGACTCTGAATTTCTGGGACTCTGAATCTCTGGGACTCTGAATCTCTGGGACTCTGAATCTCTGGTACTCCTCTGAATCTCTGGGACTCTGAATTTCTGGGACTCCTCTGAATCTCTGGGACTCTGAATCTCTGGGACTCTGAATCTCTGGGAATGTGAATCTCTGGGACTCTGAATCTCTGGGACTCTGAATCTCTGGGACGCTGAATCTCTGGGACACTTAATCTCTGGGACTCTGAATCTCTGGGACTCTGAATCTCTGGAACTCTGAATCTCTGGGACTCTGAATCTCTGGGACGCTGAATCTCTGGGATGCTGAATCTCTGGGACTCTGAATGTCTGGGGCTCTGAACCTCTGGGAGTCTGAATTTCTCAGACCCTGAATCTCTGGGACTCTGAAACTCTGGGACTCTGAATCTCTGGGACTCTGAATCTCATGGGACTCTGAATCTCTGGGACTCTGAATCTCTGGGACTCTGAATCTCTGGGACACTGAATCTCTGGGCCTCTGAATCTCTGGGACTCTGAATCTCTGGGATTCTGAATCTCTGGGCCTCTGGGCCTCTGAATGTCTGGGCCTCTGAATCTCTGGGCCTCTGCATCTCTGGGACGCTGAATCTCTGGGACTCTGAATCTCTGGGAATCTGGATCCCTGAGACTCTGAATCTCTTGGACTCTGAATCTCTGGGACTCTGAATCTCTGGGACTCTGAATCTCTGGGACTCTGAATCTCTGGGTCTCTGAATCTCTGGGACTCTGAATCTCTGGGACTCTGTATCTCTGGGTCACTGAATCTCTGGGATTCTGAATCTCTGGGGCTCTGAATCTCTGGGACGACTCTGAATCTCTGGGACGACTCTGAATCTCTGGGATGACTCTGAATCTCTGGGAATCTGAATCTCTGGGACTCTGAATCTCTGGGACTCTGAATCTCTGGGACGCTGAATCTCTGGGACTCTGAATCTCTGGGACTCTGAATTTCTGGGACTCTGAATCTCTGGGACTCTGAATCTCTGGGACTCTGAATCTCTGGTACTCCTCTGAATCTCTGGGACTCTGAATTTCTGGGAATCCTCTGAATCTCTGGGACTCTGAATCTCTGGGACTCTGAATCTCTGGGAATGTGAATCTCTGGGACTCTGAATCTCTGGGACTCTGAATCTCTGGGACGCTGTATCTCTGGGACTCTGAATCTCTGGGAATGTGAATCTCTGGGACTCTGAATCTCTGGGACTCTGAATCTCTGGGACGCTGAATCTCTGGGACACTTAATCTCTGGGACTCTGAATCTCTGGGACTCTGAATCTCTGGAACTCTGAATCTCTGGGACTCTGAATCTCTGGGACGCTGAATCTCTGGGACACTGAATCTCTGGGACTCTGAATCTCTGTGACTCTGAATCTCTGGGGCTCTGCACATCTGGGAGTCTGAATTTCTCAGACCCTGAATCTCTGGGACTCTGAAACTCTGGGACTCTGAACCTCATGGGACTCTGAATCTCTGGGACTCTGAATCTCTGGGACTCTGAATCTCTGGGACTCTGAATCTCTGGGACACTGAATCTCTGGGCCTCTGAATCTCTGGGACTCTGAATCTCTGGGATTCTGAATCTCTGGGCCTCTGGGCCTCTGAATGTCTGGGCCTCTGAATCTCTGGGCCTCTGCATCTCTGGGACTCTGAATCTCTGGGACGCTGAATCTCTGGGACTCTGAATCTCTGGGAATCTGGATCCCTGAGACTCTGAATCTCTGGGACTCTGAATCTCTGGGACTCTGAATCTCTGGGACTCTGAATCTCTGGGACTCTGAATCTCTGGGAATCTGTATCTCTGGGTCACTGAATCTCTGGGATTCTGAATCTCTGGGGCTCTGAATTTCTGGGACGACTCTGAATCTCTGGGATGACTCTGAATCTCTGGGATGACTCTGAATCTCTGGGAATCTGAATCTCTGGGACTCTGAATCTCTGGGACTCTGAATCTCTGGGACTCTGAATCTCTGGGACTCTGAATCTCTGGGACTCTGAATTTCTGGGACTCTGAATCTCTGGGACTCTGAATCTCTGGGACTCTGAATTTCTGGTACTCCTCTGAATCTCTGGGACTCTGAATTTCTGGGACTCCTCTGAATCTCTGGGACTCTGAATCTCTGGGACTCTGAATCTCTGGGAAGTGAATCTCTGGGACTCTGAATCTCTGGGACTCTGAATCTCTGGGACGCTGAATCTCTGGGACGCTGAATCTCTGGGATGCTGAAACTCTGGGACTCTGAAATTCTGGGACTCTGAATCTCTGGGACACTGAATCTCTGGGACTCTGAATCTCTGTGACTCTGAATCTCTGGGGCTCTGAACCTCTGGGAGTCTGAATTTCTCAGACCCTGAATCTCTGGGACTCTGAAACTCTGGGACTCTGAATCTCTGGGATTCTGAATCTCATGGGACTCTGAATCTCTGGGACTCTGAATCTCTGGGACTCTGAATCTCTGGGACTCTGAATCTCTGGGACTCTGAATCTCTGGGACACTGAATCTCTGGGACTCTGAATCTCTGGGACTCTGAATCTCTGGGACGACTCTGAATCTCTGGGACGACTCTGAATCTCTGGGAATCTGAATCTCTGGGACTCTGAATCTCTGGGACTCTGAATCTCTGGGACGACTCTGAATCTCTGGGACTCTGAATCTCTGGACTCTGAATCTCTGGGACTCTGAATCTCTGGGACTCTGAATCTCTGGGACTATGAATCTCTGGGAATCTGAATCTCTGGGACTCTGAAACTCTGGGACTCTGAATCTCTGGGACTCTGAATCTCTGGGACTCTGACTCTCTGGGATGACTCTGAATCTCTGGGACTCTGAATCTCTGGGAATCTGAATCTCTGGGACTCTGAACCTCTGGGACTCTGAATCTCTGGGACTCTGAATCTCTGGGATTCTGAATCTCTGGGCCTCTGGGCCTCTGAATCTCTGGGTCTCTGAATCTCTGGGCTTCTGCATCTCTGGTACACTGAATCTCTGGGACTCTGAATCTCTGGGACTCTGAATCTCTGGGAATCTGGATCCCTGGGACTCTGAATCTCTGGGACTCTGAATCTCTGGCACTCTGATTCTCTGGGACTCTGAATCTCTGGGACTCTGAATCTCTGGGACGCTGAATAACTGGGACTCTGAATGTCTGGGACTCTGAATCTCTGGGACTCTGATTTTTTGGGACTCTGAATCTCTGGGACTCTGAATCTCTGCGACACTGCATCTCTGGGACTCTGAATCTCTGGGACTCTGAATCTCTGGGACTCTGAATCTCTGGGACTCTGAATCTCTGGGACACTGAATCTCTGGGACTCTGAATCTCTGGGGCTCTGAATCTCTGGGACTCTGTATCTCTGGGTCACTGAATCTCTGGGATTCTGGGGCTCTGAATCTCTGGGACGACTCTGAATCTCTGGGACGACTCTGAATCTCTGGGATGACTCTGAATCTCTGGGACTCTGAATCTCTGGGACTCTGAATCTCTGGGACACTGAATCTCTGGGCCTCTGAATCTCTGGGCCACTGCGTCTCTGGGCCTCTGAATATCTGGGCCTCTGAATCTCTGGGACGACTCTGAATCTCTGGGACGACTCTGAATCTCTGGGATGACTCTGAATCTCTGGGACGACTCTGAATCTCTGGGACACTCTGAATCTCTGGGACGACTCTAAATCTCTGGGACGACTCTGAATCTCTGGGACGACTCTGAATCTCTGGGACTCCTCTGAATCTCTGGGACTCTGAATCTCTGGGACTCTGAATCTCTGGGACTCCTCTGAATCTTTGGGACTCTGAATCTCTGGGACTCTGAATCTCTGGGACTCTGAATCTCTGGGACTCTGAATCTCTGGGACTCTGAATCTCTGGGACTCTGAATCTCTGGGACTCTGAATCTCTGGGACGCTGAATCACTGGGACTCGGAATCTCCGGGACTCTGAATCTCCGGGACTCTGAATCTCTGGGACTCTGAATCTCTGGGACTCTGAATCTCTGTGACTCTGAATCTCTGGGACTCTGAATCTCTGGGACTCTGAATCTCTGGGACTCTGAATCTCTGGGACTCTGAATCTCTGGGACTCTGAATCTCTGGGACTCCTCTGAATCTCTGGGACTCTGAATCTCTGGGACTCTGAATCTCTGCGACTCTGAATCTCTGCGACTCTGAATCTCTGGGACTCTGAATCTCTGGGACTCTGAATTTCTGGGACTCTGAATCTCTGGGACTCTGAATCTCTGGGACTCTGAATTTCTGGGACTCTGAATGTCTGGGACACTGAATCTCTGGGACTCTGAATCTCTGGGACTCTGAATCTCTGGGAGTCCTCTCAATCTCTGGGACTCTGAATTTCTGGGACTCCTCTGAATCTCTGGGACTCTGAATCTCTGGGACTCTGAATCTCTGGGACGCTGAATCTCTGGGACACTGAATATCTGGGACTCTGAATCTCTGGGACTCTGAATCTCTGGGACTCTGAATCTCTGGGACTCTGAATCTCTGGGACTCTGAATCTCTGGGATGCTGAATCTCTGGGACTGAATTTCTGGGACTCTGAATCTCTGGGACTCTGAATCTCTGGGACTCTGAATCTCTGGGACTCTGAACCTCTGGGACTCTGAATTTCTCAGACCCTGAATCTCTGGGACTCTGAAACTCTGGGACTCTGAATCTCTGGGACTCTGAATCTCTGGGACTCTGAATCTCTGGGACTCTGAATCTCTGGGACTCTGAATCTCTGGGACTCTGAATCTCTGGGACTCTGAATATCTGGGACACTGAATCTCTGGGACTCTGAATCTCTGGGACTCTGAATCTCTGGGACGACTCTGAATCTCTGGGACGACTCTGAATGTCTGGGGATCTGAATCTCTGGGACTCTGAATCTCTGGGACTCTGAATCTCTGGGACGACTCTGAATCTCTGGGACTCTGAATCTCTGGACTCTGAATCTCTGGGACACTGAATCTCTGGGACTCTGAATCTCTGGGGCTCTGAATCTCTGGGACTCTGAATCTCTGGGAATCTGAATCTCTGGGACTCTTAATCTCTGGGACTCTGAATCTCTGGGACTCTGAATCTCTGGGACTCTGAATCTCTGGGACTCTGACTCTCTGGGATGACTCTGAATCTCTGGGACTCTGAATCTATGGGACTCTGAATCTATGGGACTCTGAATCTACGGGACTCTGAATCTCTGGGCCTGTGAATCTCTGGGACTCTGAATCTCTGGGACTCTGAATCTCTGGGATGACTCTGAATCTCTGGGACTCTGAATCTCTGGGACTCTGAAACTCTGGGCCTCTGAATCTCTGGGAATCTGAATCTCTGGGAATCTGAATCTCTGGGACTCTGAATCTCTGGGACTCTGAATCTCTGGGCCTCTGTATCTCTGGGACTCTGAATCTCTGTGATTCTGAATCTCTGGGCCTCTGGGCCTCTGAATGTCTGGGCCTCTGAATCTCTGGGCCTCTGCATCTCTGGGACTCTGAATCTCTGGGACGCTGAATCTCTGGGACTCTGAATCTCTGGGAATCTGGATCCCTGAGACTCTGAATCTCTGGGACTCTGAATCTCTGGCACTCTGAATCTCTGGGACTCTGAATCTCTGGGACTCTGAATCTCTGGGACTCTGAATCTCTGGGACGCTGAATCACTGGGACTCTGATTCTCTGGGACTCTGAATCTCTGGGACTCTGATTCTCTGGGACTCTGAATCTCTGGGGCTCTGAATTTCTGGGACTCTGAATCTCTGGGACTCAGAATCTCTGGGACTCTGAATCTCTGGGACTCTGAATCTCTGGGACTCTGAATCTCTGGGACTCTGAATCTCTGGGACTCTGTATCTCTGGGTCACTGAATCTCTGGGATTCTGAATCTCTGGGACTCTGAATCTCTGGGACGACTCTGAATCTCTGGGACGACTCTGAATCTCTGGGAATCTGAATCTCTGGGACTCTGAATCTCTGGGACTCAGAATCTCTGGGACTCTGAATCTCTGGGACTCTGAATCTCTGGGACGACTCTGAATCTCTGGGACTCTGAATCTCTGGACTCTGAATCTCTGGGACACTGAATCTTTGGGACTCTGAATCTCTGGGACTCTGAATCTCTGGGAATCTGAATCTCTGGGACTCTTAATCCCTGGGACTCTGTATCTCTGGGACTCTGAATCTCTGGGACTCTGAATCTCTGGGACTCTGACTCTCTGGGATGACTCTGAATCTCTGGGACTCTGAATCTATGGGACTCTGAATCTACGGGACTCTGAATCTCTGGGCCTCTGAATCTCTGGGACTCTGAATCTCTGGGACTCTGAATCTCTGGGATGACTCTGAATCTCTGGGACTCTGAATCTCTGGAACTCTGAATCTCTGGGCCTCTGAATCTCTGGGAATCTGAATCTCTGGGAATCTGAATCTCTGGGACTCTGAATCTCTGGGACTCTGAATCTCTGGGCCTCTGAATCTCTGGGACTCTGAATCTCTGGGATTCTGAATCTCTGGGAATCTGAATCTCTGGGACTCTGAATCTCTGGGACTCTGAATCTCTGGGCCTCTGAATGTCTGGGCCTCTGAATCTCTGGGCCTCTGCATCTCTGGGACTCTGAATCTCTCTGACGCTGAATCTCTGGGACACTGAATCTCTGGGAATCTGGATCCCTGAGACTCTGAATCTCTGGGACTCTGAATCTCTGGCACTCTGAATTTCTGGGACTCTGAATCTCTGGGACTCTGAATCTCTGGGACTCTGAATCTCTGGGACGCTGAATCACTGGGACTCTGATTCTCTGGGACTCTGAATCTCTGGGACTCTGATTCTCTGGGACTCTGAATCTCTGGGGCTCTGAATCTCTGGGACTCTGAATCTCTGGGACTCTGAATCTCTGGGACTCTGAATCTCTGGGACTCTGAATCTCTGGGCCTCTGGGCCTCTGAATCTCTGGGCCTCTGAACCTCTGGGCCTCTGAATCTCTGGGACTCTGAATCTCTGGGATGACTCTGAATCTCTGGGACTCTGAATCTCTGGGACTCTGAATCTCTGGGCCTCTGAATCTCTGGGACACTGAATCTCTGGAATTCTGAATCTCTGGGCATCTGGGCCTCTGAATCTCTGGGCCTCTGAATCTCTGGGCCTCTGCATCTCTGGTACACTGAATCTCTGGGATTCTGAATTTCTGGGACTCTGAATCTCTGGGACTCTGAATCTCTGGGACTCTGAATCTCTGGTACTCCTCTGAATCTCTGGGATTCTGAATCTCTGGGACTCTGAATCTCTGGGACTCTGAATCTCTGGGACTCTGAATCTCTGGGACACTGAATCTCTGGGACTCTGAATTTCTGGGACTCTGAATCTCTGGGACTCTGAATCTCTGGGACTCTGAATCTCTGGTACTCCTCTGAATCTCTGGGACTCTGAATTTCTGGGACTCCTCTGAATCTCTGGGACTCTGAATCTCTGGGACTCTGAATCTCTGGGAATGTGAATCTCCGGGACTCTGAATCTCTGGGACTCTGAATCTCTGGGACTCTGAATCTCTGGGACGCTGAATCTCTGGGACACTTAATCTCTGGGACTCTGAATCTCTGGGACTCTGAATCTCTGGAACTCTGAATCTCTGGGACTCTGAATCTCTGGGACGCTGAATCTCTGGGATGCGAAATCTCTGGGACTCTGAATTCTGGGACTCTGAATCTCTGGGACACTGAATCTCTGGGACTCTGAATCTCTGTGACTCTGAATCTCTGGGGCTCTGAACCTCTGGGAGTCTGAATTTCTCAAACCCTGAATCTCTGGGACTCTGAAACTCTGGGACTCTGAATCTCTGGGACTCTGAATCTCATGGGACTCTGAATCTTTGGGACTCTGAATCTCTGGGACTCTGAATCTCTGGGACTCTGAATCTCTGGGACTCTGAATCTCTGGGACACTGAATCTCTGGGACTCTGAATCTCTGGGACTCTGAATCTCTGGGACGACTCTGAATCTCTGGGACGACTCTGAATCTCTGGGAATCTGAATCTCTGGGACTCTGAATCTCTGGGACTCTGAATCTCTGGGACGACTCTGAATCTCTGGGACTCTGAATCACTGGGACTCTGAATCTCTGGGACTTTGAATCTCTGGGAATCCTAATCTCTGGGACTCTCAACCTCTGGGTCTCTGAATCTCTGGGACTCTGAATCTCTGGGACTCTGACTCTCTGGGATGACTCTGAATCTCTGGGACACTGAATCTCTGGGACTCTGAATCTCTGGGGCTCTGAATCTCTGGGACTCTGAATCTCTGGGAATCTGAATCTCTGGGACTCTTAATCTCTGGGACTCTGAATCTCTGGGACTCTGAATCTCTGGGACTCTGAATCTCTGGGACTCTGACTCTCTGGGATGACTCTGAATCTCTGGGACTCTGAATCTATGGGACTCTGAATCTATGGGACTCTGAATCTACGGGACTCTGAATCTCTGGGCCTGTGAATCTCTGGGACTCTGAATCTCTGGGACTCTGAATCTCTGGGATGACTCTGAATCTCTGGGACTCTGAATCTCTGGGACTCTGAAACTCTGGGCCTCTGAATCTCTGGGAATCTGAATCTCTGGGAATCTGAATCTCTGGGACTCTGAATCTCTGGGACTCTGAATCTCTGGGCCTCTGTATCTCTGGGACTCTGAATCTCTGTGATTCTGAATCTCTGGGCCTCTGGGCCTCTGAATGTCTGGGCCTCTGAATCTCTGGGCCTCTGCATCTCTGGGACTCTGAATCTCTGGGACGCTGAATCTCTGGGACTCTGAATCTCTGGGAATCTGGATCCCTGAGACTCTGAATCTCTGGGACTCTGAATCTCTGGCACTCTGAATCTCTGGGACTCTGAATCTCTGGGACTCTGAATCTCTGGGACTCTGAATCTCTGGGACGCTGAATCACTGGGACTCTGATTCTCTGGGACTCTGAATCTCTGGGACTCTGATTCTCTGGGACTCTGAATCTCTGGGGCTCTGAATTTCTGGGACTCTGAATCTCTGGGACTCAGAATCTCTGGGACTCTGAATCTCTGGGACTCTGAATCTCTGGGACTCTGAATCTCTGGGACTCTGAATCTCTGGGACTCTGTATCTCTGGGTCACTGAATCTCTGGGATTCTGAATCTCTGGGACTCTGAATCTCTGGGACGACTCTGAATCTCTGGGACGACTCTGAATCTCTGGGAATCTGAATCTCTGGGACTCTGAATCTCTGGGACTCAGAATCTCTGGGACTCTGAATCTCTGGGACTCTGAATCTCTGGGACGACTCTGAATCTCTGGGACTCTGAATCTCTGGACTCTGAATCTCTGGGACACTGAATCTTTGGGACTCTGAATCTCTGGGACTCTGAATCTCTGGGAATCTGAATCTCTGGGACTCTTAATCCCTGGGACTCTGTATCTCTGGGACTCTGAATCTCTGGGACTCTGAATCTCTGGGACTCTGACTCTCTGGGATGACTCTGAATCTCTGGGACTCTGAATCTATGGGACTCTGAATCTACGGGACTCTGAATCTCTGGGCCTCTGAATCTCTGGGACTCTGAATCTCTGGGACTCTGAATCTCTGGGATGACTCTGAATCTCTGGGACTCTGAATCTCTGGAACTCTGAATCTCTGGGCCTCTGAATCTCTGGGAATCTGAATCTCTGGGAATCTGAATCTCTGGGACTATGAATCTCTGGGACTCTGAATCTCTGGGCCTCTGAATCTCTGGGACTCTGAATCTCTGGGATTCTGAATCTCTGGGAATCTGAATCTCTGGGACTCTGAATCTCTGGGACTCTGAATCTCTGGGCCTCTGAATGTCTGGGCCTCTGAATCTCTGGGCCTCTGCATCTCTGGGACTCTGAATCTCTCTGACGCTGAATCTCTGGGACACTGAATCTCTGGGAATCTGGATCCCTGAGACTCTGAATCTCTGGGACTCTGAATCTCTGGCACTCTGAATTTCTGGGACTCTGAATCTCTGGGACTCTGAATCTCTGGGACTCTGAATCTCTGGGACGCTGAATCACTGGGACTCTGATTCTCTGGGACTCTGAATCTCTGGGACTCTGATTCTCTGGGA
The DNA here is from genome assembly GCF_052327205.1 of Somniosus microcephalus. Lineage (NCBI taxonomy): Eukaryota > Metazoa > Chordata > Chondrichthyes > Squaliformes > Somniosidae > Somniosus > Somniosus microcephalus. The sequence goes on from NC_140989.1 coordinate 200,501,226, forward strand.
CTCTGAATCTCTGGGGCTCTGAATCTCTGGGACTCTGAATCTCTGGGACTCTGAATCTCTGGGACTCTGAATCTCTGGGACTCTGAATCTCTGGGCCTCTGGGCCTCTGAATCTCTGGGCCTCTGAACCTCTGGGCCTCTGAATCTCTGGGACTCTGAATCTCTGGGATGACTCTGAATCTCTGGGACTCTGAATCTCTGGGACTCTGAATCTCTGGGCCTCTGAATCTCTGGGACACTGAATCTCTGGAATTCTGAATCTCTGGGCATCTGGGCCTCTGAATCTCTGGGCCTCTGAATCTCTGGGCCTCTGCATCTCTGGTACACTGAATCTCTGGGATTCTGAATTTCTGGGACTCTGAATCTCTGGGACTCTGAATCTCTGGGACTCTGAATCTCTGGTACTCCTCTGAATCTCTGGGATTCTGAATCTCTGGGACTCTGAATCTCTGGGACTCTGAATCTCTGGGACTCTGAATCTCTGGGACACTGAATCTCTGGGACTCTGAATTTCTGGGACTCTGAATCTCTGGGACTCTGAATCTCTGGGACTCTGAATCTCTGGTACTCCTCTGAATCTCTGGGACTCTGAATTTCTGGGACTCCTCTGAATCTCTGGGACTCTGAATCTCTGGGACTCTGAATCTCTGGGAATGTGAATCTCCGGGACTCTGAATCACTGGGACTCTGAATCTCTGGGACTCTGAATCTCTGGGACGCTGAATCTCTGGGACACTTAATCTCTGGGACTCTGAATCTCTGGGACTCTGAATCTCTGGAACTCTGAATCTCTGGGACGCTGAATCTCTGGGATGCTAAATCTCTGGGACTCTGAATTCTGGGACTCTGAATCTCTGGGACACTGAATCTCTGGGACTCTGAATCTCTGTGACTCTGAATCTCTGGGGCTCTGAACCTCTGGGAGTCTGAATTTCTCAAACCCTGAATCTCTGGGACTCTGAAACTCTGGGACTCTGAATCTCTGGGACTCTGAATCTCATGGGACTCTGAATCTTTGGGACTCTGAATCTCTGGGACTCTGAATCTCTGGGACTCTGAATCTCTGGGACTCTGAATCTCTGGGACACTGAATCTCTGGGACTCTGAATCTCTGGGACTCTGAATCTCTGGGACGACTCTGAATCTCTGGGACGACTCTGAATCTCTGGGAATCTGAATCTCTGGGACTCTGAATCTCTGGGACTCTGAATCTCTGGGACGACTCTGAATCTCTGGGACTCTGAATCACTGGGACTCTGAATCTCTGGGACTTTGAATCTCTGGGAATCCTAATCTCTGGGACTCTCAACCTCTGGGTCTCTGAATCTCTGGGACTCTGAATCTCTGGGACTCTGACTCTCTGGGATGACTCTGAATCTCTGGGACTCTGAATCTATGGGACTCTGAATCTCTGGGCCTCTGAATCTCTGGGACCCTGAATCTCTGGGACTCTGAATCTCTGGGATGACTCTGAATCTCTGGGACTCTGAATCTCTGGGACTCGGAATCTCTGGGCCTCTGAATCTCTGGGAATCTGAATCTCTGGGACTCTGAATCTCTGGGCCTCTTGACCTCTGAATCTCTGGGCCTCTGAACCTCTGGGCCTCTGAATCTCTGGGACTCTGAATCTCTGGGATGACTCTGAATCTCTGGGACTCTGAATCTCTGGGACTCTGAATCTCTGGGCCTCTGAATCTCTGGGACTCTGAATCTCTGGGATTCTGAATCTCTGGGCCTCTGGGCCTCTGAATCTCTGGGCCTCTGAATCTCTGGGCCTCTGCATCTCTGGTACACTGAATCTCTGGGACTCTGAATCTCTGGGACTCTGAATCTCTGGGAATCAGGATCCCTGGGACTCTGAATCTCTGGGACTCTGAATCTCTGGCACTCTGATTCTCTGGGACTCTGAATCTCAAGGACTCTGAATCTCTGGGATGCTGAATCACTGGGACTCTGAATCTCTGGGACTCTGAATCTCTGGGACTCTGATTTTTTGGGACTCTGAATCTCTGGGACTCTGAATCTCTGCGACTCTGAATCTCTGGGACTCTGAATCTCTGGGACTCTGAATCTCTGGGACTCTGAATCTCTGGGACTCTGAATCTCTGGGACTCTGAATCTCTGGGACTCTGTATCTCTGGGTCACTGAATCTCTGGGATTCTGAATCTCTGGGGCTCTGAATCTCTGGGACGACTCTGAATCTCTGGGACGACTCTGAATCTCTGGGATGACTCTGAATCTCTGGGAATCTGAATCTCTGGGACTCTGAATCTCTGGGACTCTGAATCTCTGGGACTCTGAATCTCTGCGACTCTGAATCTCTGGGACTCTGAATCTTTGGGACGACTCTGAATCTCTGGGACTCTGAATCTCTGGGACTCTTAATCTCTGGGACTCTGAATCTCTGGGAATCTGAATCTCTGGGACTCTGAATCTCTGGGTCTCTGAATCCCTGGGACTCTGAATCTCTGGGACTCTGAATCTCTGGGACTCTGAATCTCTGGGATGACTCTGAATCTCTGGGACTCTGTATCTCTGGAACTCTGAATCTCTGTGCCTCTGAATCTCTGGGACTCTGAATCTCTGGGACTCTGAATCTCTGGGCCTCTGGGCCTCTGAATCTCTGGGCCTCTGAATCTCTGGGCCTCTGAATCTCTGGTCCTCTGCATCTCTGGGCCTCTGAATATCTGGGCCTCTGAATCTCTGGGACGACTCTGAATCTCTGGGACGACTCTGAATCTCTGGGATGACTCTGAATCTCTGGGACGACTCTGAATCTCTGGGACACTCTGAATCTCTGGGACGACTCTAAATCTCTGGGACGACTCTGAATCTCTGGGACGACTCTGAATCTCTGGGACTCCTCTGAATCTCTGGGACTCTGAATCTCTGGGACTCCTCTGAATCTTTGGGACTCTGAATCTCTGGGACTCTGAATCTCTGGGACTCTGAATCTCTGGGACTCTGAATCTCTGGGACTCTGAATCTCTGGGACTCTGAATCTCTGGGACTCTGAATCTCTGGGACGCTGAATCACTGGGACTCTGAATCTCCGGGACTCTGAATCTCTGGGACTCTGAATCTCTGGGACTCTGAATCTCTGGGACTCTGAATCTCTGGGACTCTGAATCTCTGGGACTCTGAATCTCTGGGACTCTGAATCTCTGGGACTCTGAATCTCTGGGACTCCTCTGAATCTCTGGGACTCTGAATCTCTGGGAATCTGAATCTCTGGGACTCTGAATCTCTGGGACTCTGAATCTCTGCGACTCTGAATCTCTGCGACTCTGAATCTCTGCGACTCTGAATCTCTGGGACTCTGAATTTCTGGGACTCTGAATATCTGGGACTCTGAATCTCTGGGACTCTGAATCTCTGGGACTCTGAATTTCTGGGACTCTGAATTTCTGGGACTCTGAATCTCTGGGACTCTGAATCTCTGGGACTCTGAATCTCTGGGACTCCTCTCAATCTCTGGGACTCTGAATTTCTGGGACTCCTCTGAATCTCTGGGACTCTGAATCTCTGGGACTCTGAATCTCTGGGAATGTGAATCTCTGGGACTCTGAATCTCTGGGACGCTGAATCTCTGGGACACTGAATATCTGGGACTCTGAATCTCTGGGACTCTGAATCTCTGGGACTGAATTTCTGGGTCTCTGAATCTCTGGGACTCTGAATCTCTGGGACTCTGAATTTCTCAGACCCTGAATCTCTGGGACTCTGAAACTCTGGGACTCTGAATCTCTGGGACTCTGAATCTCTGGGACTCTGAATCTCTGGGACTCTGAATCTCTGGGACTCTGAATCTCTGGGACTCTGAATCTCTGGGAATCTGAATCTCTGGGACACTGAATCTCTGGGACTGTGAATCTCTGGGACGACTCGGAATCTCTGGGACGACTCTGAATCTCTGGGACGACTCTGAATCTCTGGGAATCTGAATCTCTGGGACTCTGAATCTCTGGGACTCTGAATCTCTGGGACGACTCTGAATCTCTGGGACTCTGAATCTCTGGACTCTGAATCTCTGGGACACTGAATCTCTGGGACTCTGAATCTCTGGGACTCTGAATCTCTGGGACTCTGAATCTCTGGGAATCTGAATCTCTGGGACTCTTAATCTCTGGGACTCTGAATCTCTGGGACTCTGTATTTCTGGGACTCTGAATCTCTGGGACTCTGACTCTCTGGGATGACTCTGAATCTCTGGGACTCTGAATCTATGGGACTCTGAATCTACGGGACTCTGAATCTCTGGGCCTCTGAATCTCTGGGACTCTGAATCTCTGGGACTCTGAATCTCTGGGATGACTCTGAATCTCTGGGACTCTGAATCTCTGTGACTCTGAATCTCTGGGCCTCTGAATCTCTGGGAATCTGAATCTCTGGGAATCTGAATCTCTGGGACTCTGAATCTCTGGGACTCTGAATCTCTGGGATTCTGAATCTCTGGGCCTCTGGGCCTCTGAATGTCTGGGCCTCTGAATCTCTGGGCCTCTGCATCTCTGGGACTCTGAATCTCTGGGACGCTGAATCTCTGGGACTCTGAATCTCTGGGAATCTGGATCCCTGAGACTCTGAATCTCTGGGACCCTGAATCTCTGGGACTCTGAATCTCTGGGACTCTGAATCTCTGGGACTCTGAATCTCTGGGACTCTGAATCTCTGGGACTCTGTATCTCTGGGTCACTGAATCTCTGGGATTCTGAATCTCTGGGGCTCTGAATCTCTGGGATGACTCTGAATCTCTGGGACGACTCTGAATCTCTGGGATGACTCTGAATCTCTGGGAATCTGAATTTCTGGGACTCTGAATCTCTGGGAATCTGAATCTCTGGGACTCTGAATCTCTGGGACTCTGAATCTCTGGGACTCTGAATTTCTGGGACTCTGAATCTCTGGGACTCTGTATCTATGGGACTCTGAATCTCTGGTACTCCTCTGAATCTCTGGGACTCTGAATTTCTGGGACTCCTCTGAATCTCTGGGACTCTGAATCTCTGGGACTCTGAATCTCTGGGAATGTGAATCTCTGGGACTCTGAATCTCTGGGTCTCTGAATCTATGGGACGCTGAATCTCTGGGACACTTAATCTCTGGGACTCTGAATCTCTGGGACTCTGAATCTCTGGAACTCTGATTCTCAGGGACTCTGAATCTCTGGGACGCTGAATCTCTGGGATGCTGAATCTCTGGGACTCTGAATTTCTGGGACTCTGAATCTCTGGGACACTGAATCTCTGGGACTCTGAATCTCTGTGACTCTGAATCTCTGGGGCTCTGAACATCTGGGAGTCTGAATCTCATGGGACTCTGAATCTCTGGGACTCTGAATCTCTGGGACTCTGAATCTCTGGGACTCTGAATCTCTGGGCCTCTGAATCTCTGGGACTCTGAATCTCTGGGATTCTGAATCTCTGGGCCTCTGGGCCTCTGAATGTCTGGGCCTCTGAATCTCTGGGCCTCTGCATCTCTGGGACTCTGAATCTCTGGGACGCTGAATCTCTGGGACTCTGAATCTCTGGGAATCTGGATCCCTGAGACTCTGAGTCTCTGGGACTCTGAATCTCTGGGACTCTGAATCTCTGGGACTCTGAATCTCTGGGACTCTGAATCTCTGGGACTCTGAATCTCTGGGACTCTGTATCTCTGGGTCACTGAATCTCTGGGATTCTGTATCTCTGGGGCTCTGAATCTCTGGGACGACTCTGAATCTCTGGGACGACTCTGAATCTCTGGGATGACTCTGAATCTCTGGGAATCTGAATCTCTGGGACTCTGAATCTCTGGGACACTGAATCTCTGGGACTCTAAATCTCTGGGACTCTGAATCTCTGGGACTCTGAATTTCTGGGACTCTGAATCTCTGGGACTCTGAATCTCTGGGACTCTGAATCTCTGGTACTCCTCTGAATCTCTGGGACTCTGAATTTCTGGGACACCTCTGAATCTCTGGGACTCTGAATCTCTGGGACTCTGAATCTCTGGGAATGTGAATCTCTGGGACTCTGAATCTCTGGGACTCTGAATCTCTGGGACGCTGAATCTCTGGGACACTTAATCTCTGGGACTCTGAATCTCTGGGACTCTGAATCTCTGGAACTCTGAATCTCTGGGACTCTGAATCTCTGGGACGCTGAATCTCTGGGATGCTGAATCTCTGGGACTCTGAATTTCTGGGACTCTGAATCACTGGGACACTGAATCTCTGGGACTCTGGATCTCTGTGACTCTGAATCTCTGGGGGTCTGAACCTCTGGGAGTCTGAATTTCTCAGACCCTGAATCTCTGGGACTCTGAAACTCTGGGACTCTGAATCTCTGGGACTCTGAATCTCATGGGACTCTGAATCTCTGGGACTCTGAATCTCTGGGACTCTGAATCTCTGGGACACTGAATCTCTGGGCCTCTGAATCTCTGGGACTCTGAATCTCTGGGATTCTGAATCTCCGGGCCTCTGGGCCTCTGAATGTCTGGGCCTCTGAATCTCTGGGCCTCTGCATCTCTGGGACGCTGAATCTCTGGGACTCTGAATCTCTGGGAATCTGGATCCCTGAGACTCTGAATCTCTTGGACTCTGAATCTCTGGGACTCTGAATCTCTGGGACTCTGAATCTCTGGGACTCTGAATCTCTGGGTCTCTGAATCTCTGGGACTCTGAATCTCTGGGACTCTGTATCTCTGGGTCACTGAATCTCTGGGATTCTGAATCTCTGGGGCTCTGAATCTCTGGGACGACTCTGAATCTCTGGGACGACTCTGAATCTCTGGGATGACTCTGAATCTCTGGGAATCTGAATCTCTGGGACTCTGAATCTCTGGGACTCTGAATCTCTGGGACGCTGAATCTCTGGGACTCTGAATCTCTGGGACTCTGAATTTCTGGGACTCTGAATCTCTGGGACTCTGAATCTCTGGGACTCTGAATCTCTGGTACTCCTCTGAATCTCTGGGACTCTGAATTTCTGGGAATCCTCTGAATCTCTGGGACTCTGAATCTCTGGGACTCTGAATCTCTGGGAATGTGAATCTCTGGGACTCTGAATCTCTGGGACTCTGAATCTCTGGGACGCTGTATCTCTGGGACTCTGAATCTCTGGGAATGTGAATCTCTGGGACTCTGAATCTCTGGGACTCTGAATCTCTGGGACGCTGAATCTCTGGGACACTTAATCTCTGGGACTCTGAATCTCTGGGACTCTGAATCTCTGGAACTCTGAATCTCTGGGACTCTGAATCTCTGGGACGCTGAATCTCTGGGACACTGAATCTCTGGGACTCTGAATCTCTGTGACTCTGAATCTCTGGGGCTCTGCACCTCTGGGAGACTGAATTTCTCAGACCCTGAATCTCTGGGACTCTGAAACTCTGGGACTCTGAATCTCATGGGACTCTGAATCTCTGGGACTCTGAATCTCTGGGACTCTGAATCTCTGGGACTCTGAATCTCTGGGACACTGAATCTCTGGGCCTCTGAATCTCTGGGACTCTGAATCTCTGGGATTCTGAATCTCTGGGCCTCTGGGCCTCTGAATGTCTGGGCCTCTGAATCTCTGGGCCTCTGCATCTCTGGGACTCTGAATCTCTGGGACGCTGAATCTCTGGGACTCTGAATCTCTGGGAATCTGGATCCCTGAGACTCTGAATCTCTGGGACTCTGAATCTCTGGGACTCTGAATCTCTGGGACTCTGAATCTCTGGGAATCTGTATCTCTGGGTCACTGAATCTCTGGGATTCTGAATCTCTGGGGCTCTGAATTTCTGGGACGACTCTGAATCTCTGGGACGACTCTGAATCTCTGGGATGACTCTGAATCTCTGGGAATCTGAATCTCTGGGACTCTGAATCTCTGGGACTCTGAATCTCTGGGACTCTGAATCTCTGGGACTCTGAATCTCTGGGACTCTGAATTTCTGGGACTCTGAATCTCTGGGACTCTGAATCTCTGGGACTCTGAATCTCTGGTACTCCTCTGAATCTCTGGGACTCTGAATTTCTGGGACTCCTCTGAATCTCTGGGACTCTGAATCTCTGGGACTCTGAATCTCTGGGACGCTGAATCTCTGGGACTCTGAATCTCTGGGACTCTGAATCTCTGGGACGCTGAATCTCTGGGACGCTGAATCTCTGGGATGCTGAATCTCTGGGACTCTGAAATTCTGGGACTCTGAATCTCTGGGACACTGAATCTCTGGGACTCTGAATCTCTGTGACTCTGAATCTCTGGGGCTCTGAACCTCTGGGAGTCTGAATTTCTCAGACCCTGAATCTCTGGGACTCTGAAACTCTGGGACTCTGAATCTCTGGGATTCTGAATCTCATGGGACTCTGAAGCTCTGGGACTCTGAATCTCTGGGACTCTGAATCTCTGGGACTCTGAATCTCTGGGACTCTGAATCTCTGGGACACTGAATCTCTGGGACTCTGAATCTCTGGGACTCTGAATCTCTGGGACGACTCTGAATCTCTGGGACGACTCTGAATCTCTGGGAATCTGAATCTCTGGGACTCTGAATCTCTGGGACTCTGAATCTCTGGGACGACTCTGAATCTCTGGGACTCTGAATCTCTGGACTCTGAATCTCTGGGATTCTGAATCTCTGGGACTCTGAATCTCTGGGACTATGAATCTCTGGGAATCTGAATCTCTGGGACTCTGAAACTCTGGGACTCTGAATCTCTGGGACTCTGAATCTCTGGGACTCTGACTCTCTGGGATGACTCTGAATCTCTGGGACTCTGAATCTCTGGGAATCTGAATCTCTGGGACTCTGAACCTCTGGGACTCTGAATCTCTGGGACTCTGAATCTCTGGGATTCTGAATCTCTGGGCCTCTGGGCCTCTGAATCTCTGGGTCTCTGAATCTCTGGGCTTCTGCATCTCTGGTACACTGAATCTCTGGGACTCTGAATCTCTGGGACTCTGAATCTCTGGGAATCTGGATCCCTGGGACTCTGAATCTCTGGGACTCTGAATCTCTGGCACTCTGATTCTCTGGGACTCTGAATCTCTGGGACTCTGAATCTCTGGGACGCTGAATAACTGGGACTCTGAATGTCTGGGACTCTGAATCTCTGGGACTCTGATTTTTTGGGACTCTGAATCTCTGGGACTCTGAATCTCTGCGACACTGCATCTCTGGGACTCTGAATCTCTGGGACTCTGAATCTCTGGGACTCTGAATCTCTGGGACTCTGAATCTCTGGGACACTGAATCTCTGGGACTCTGAATCTCTGGGACTCTGAATCTCTGGGACTCTGTATCTCTGGGTCACTGAATCTCTGGGATTCTGGGGCTCTGAATCTCTGGGACGACTCTGAATCTCTGGGACGACTCTGAATCTCTGGGATGACTCTGAATCTCTGGGACTCTGAATCTCTGGGACTCTGAATCTCTGGGACACTGAATCTCTGGGCCTCTGAATCTCTGGGCCTCTGCGTCTCTGGGCCTCTGAATATCTGGGCCTCTGAATCTCTGGGACGACTCTGAATCTCTGGGACGACTCTGAATCTCTGGGATGACTCTGAATCTCTGGGACGACTCTGAATCTCTGGGACACTCTAAATCTCTGGGACGACTCTGAATCTCTGGGACGACTCTGAATCTCTGGGACTCCTCTGAATCTCTGGGACTCTGAATCTCTGGGACTCCTCTGAATCTTTGGGACTCTGAATCTCTGGGACTCTGAATCTCTGGGACTCTGAATCTCTGGGACTCTGAATCTCTGGGACTCTGAATCTCTGGGACTCTGAATCTCTGGGACTCTGAATCTCTGGGACGCTGAATCACTGGGACTCTGAATCTCCGGGACTCTGAATCTCCGGGACTCTGAATCTCTGGGACTCTGAATCTCTGGGACTCTGAATCTCTGTGACTCTGAATCTCTGGGACTCTGAATCTCTGGGACTCTGAATCTCTGGGACTCTGAATCTCTGGGACTCTGAATCTCTGGGACTCTGAATCTCTGGGACTCCTCTGAATCTCTGGGACTCTGAATCTCTGGGACTCTGAATCTCTGCGACTCTGAATCTCTGCGACTCTGAATCTCTGGGACTCTGAATCTCTGGGACTCTGAATTTCTGGGACTCTGAATCTCTGGGACTCTGAATCTCTGGGATTCTGAATTTCTGGGACTCTGAATGTCTGGGACACTGAATCTCTGGGACTCTGAATCTCTGGGACTCTGAATCTCTGGGAGTCCTCTCAATCTCTGGGACTCTGAATTTCTGGGACTCCTCTGAATCTCTGGGACTCTGAATCTCTGGGACTCTGAATCTCTGGGACGCTGAATCTCTGGGACACTGAATATCTGGGACTCTGAATCTCTGGGACTCTGAATCTCTGGGACTCTGAATCTCTGGGACTCTGAATCTCTGGGACTCTGAATCTCTGGGACGCTGAATCTCTGGGACTGAATTTCTGGGACTCTGAGTCTCTGGGACTCTGAATCTCTGGGACTCTGAATCTCTGGGACTCTGAACCTCTGGGACTCTGAATTTCTCAGACCCTGAATCTCTGGGACTCTGAAACTCTGGGACTCTGAATCTCTGGGACTCTGAATCTCTGGGACTCTGAATCTCTGGGACTCTGAATCTCTGGGACTCTGAATCTCTGGGACTCTGAATCTCTGGGACTCTGAATATCTGGGACACTGAATCTCTGGGACTCTGAATCTCTGGGACTCTGAATCTCTGGGACGACTCTGAATCTCTGGGACGACTCTGAATGTCTGGGAATCTGAATCTCTGGGACTCTGAATCTCTGGGACTCTGAATCTCTGGGACGACTCTGAATCTCTGGGACTCTGAATCTCTGGACTCTGAATCTCTGGGACACTGAATCTCTGGGACTCTGAATCTCTGGGGCTCTGAATCTCTGGGACTCTGAATCTCTGGGAATCTGAATCTCTGGGACTCTTAATCTCTGGGACTCTGAATCTCTGGGACTCTGAATCTCTGGGACTCTGAATCTCTGGGACTCTGACTCTCTGGGATGACTCTGAATCTCTGGGACTCTGAATCTATGGGACTCTGAATCTATGGGACTCTGAATCTACGGGACTCTGAATCTCTGGGCCTGTGAATCTCTGGGACTCTGAATCTCTGGGACTCTGAATCTCTGGGATGACTCTGAATCTCTGGGACTCTGAATCTCTGGGACTCTGAAACTCTGGGCCTCTGAATCTCTGGGAATCTGAATCTCTGGGAATCTGAATCTCTGGGACTCTGAATCTCTGGGACTCTGAATCTCTGGGCCTCTGAATCTCTGGGACTCTGAATCTCTGTGATTCTGAATCTCTGGGCCTCTGGGCCTCTGAATGTCTGGGCCTCTGAATCTCTGGGCCTCTGCATCTCTGGGACTCTGAATCTCTGGGACGCTGAATCTCTGGGACTCTGAATCTCTGGGAATCTGGATCCCTGAGACTCTGAATCTCTGGGACTCTGAATCTCTGGCACTCTGAATCTCTGGGACTCTGAATCTCTGGGACTCTGAATCTCTGGGACTCTGAATCTCTGGGACGCTGAATCACTGGGACTCTGATTCTCTGGGACTCTGAATCTCTGGGACTCTGATTCTCTGGGACTCTGAATCTCTGGGGCTCTGAATCTCTGTGACTCTGAATCTCTGGGACTCAGAATCTCTGGGACTCTGAATCTCTGGGACTCTGAATCTCTGGGACTCTGAATCTCTGGGACTCTGAATCTCTGGGACTCTGTATCTCTGGGTCACTGAATCTCTGGGATTCTGAATCTCTGGGACTCTGAATCTCTGGGACGACTCTGAATCTCTGGGACGACTCTGAATCTCTGGGAATCTGAATCTCTGGGACTCTGAATCTCTGGGACTCAGAATCTCTGGGACTCTGAATCTCTGGGACTCTGAATCTCTGGGACGACTCTGAATCTCTGGGACTCTGAATCTCTGGACTCTGAATCTCTGGGACACTGAATCTTTGGGACTCTGAATCTCTGGGACTCTGAATCTCTGGGAATCTGAATCTCTGGGACTCTTAATCCCTGGGACTCTGTATCTCTGGGACTCTGAATCTCTGGGACTCTGAATCTCTGGGACTCTGACTCTCTGGGATGACTCTGAATCTCTGGGACTCTGAATCTATGGGACTCTGAATCTACGGGACTCTGAATCTCTGGGCCTCTGAATCTCTGGGACTCTGAATCTCTGGGACTCTGAATCTCTGGGATGACTCTGAATCTCTGGGACTCTGAATCTCTGGAACTCTGAATCTCTGGGCCTCTGAATCTCTGGGAATCTGAATCTCTGGGAATCTGAATCTCTGGGACTCTGAATCTCTGGGACTCTGAATCTCTGGGCCTCTGAATCTCTGGGACTCTGAATCTCTGGGATTCTGAATCTCTGGGCCTCTGGGCCTCTGAATGTCTGGGCCTCTGTATCTCTGGGCCTCTGCATCTCTGGGACTCTGAATCTCTGGGACGCTGAATCTCTGGGACACTGAATCTCTGGGAATCTGGATCCCTGAGACTCTGAATCTCTGGGACTCTGAATCTCTGGCACTCTGAATCTCTGGGACTCTGAATCTCTGGGACTCTGAATCTCTGGGACTCTGAATCTCTGGGACGCTGAATCACTGGGACTCTGATTCTCTGGGACTCTGAATCTCTGGGACTCTGATTCTCTGGGACTCTGAATCTCTGGGGCTCTGAATCTCTGGGACTCTGAATCTCTGGGACTCTGAATCTCTGGGACTCTGAATCTCTGGGACTCTGAATCTCTGGGACTCTGAATCTCTGGGACTCTGAATCTCTGGGACTCTGTATCTCTGGGTCACTGAATCACTGGGATTCTGAATCTCTGGGACTCTGAATCTCTGGGACGACTCTGAATCTCTGGGACGACTCTGAATCTCTGGGACGACTCTGAATCTCTGGGACTCTGAATCTCTGGGACACTGAATCTCTGGGACTCTGAATCTCTGGGACTCTGAATCTCTGGGACGACTCTGAATCTCTGGGACGACTCTGAATCTCTGGGAATCTGAATCTCTGGGACTCTGAATCTCTGGGACTCTGAATCTCTGGGACGACTCTGAATCTCTGGGACTCTGAATCTCTGGACTCTGAATCTCTGGGACACTGAATCTCTGGGACTCTGAATCTCTGGGACTCTGAATCTCTGGGACTCTGAATCTCTGGGAATCTGAATCTCTGGGACTCTTAATCTCTGGGACTCTGAATCTCTGGGACTCTGAATCTCTGGGACTCTGAATCTCTGGGACTCTGACTCTCTGGGATGACTCTGAATCTCTGGGACTCTGAATCTATGGGACTCTGAATCTATGGGACTCTGAATCTACGGGACTCTGAATCTCTGGGCCTCTGAATCTCTGGGACTCTGAATCTCTGTGACTCTGAATCTCTGGGATGACTCTGAATCTCTGGGACTCTGAATCTCTGGGACTCTGAATCTCTGGGCCTCTGAATCTCTGGGAATCTGAATCTCTGGGAATCTGAATCTCTGGGACTCTGAATCTCTGGGACTCTGAATCTCTGGGCCTCTGAATCTCTGGGACTCTGAATCTCTGTGATTCTGAATCTCTGGGCCTCTGGGCCTCTGAATGTCTGGGCCTCTGAATCTCTGGGCCTCTGCATCTCTGGGACTCTGAATCTCTGGGACGCTTAATCTCTGGGACTCTGAATCTCTGGGAATCTGGATCCCTGAGACTCTGAATCTCTGCGACTCTGAATCTCTGGCACTCTGAATCTCTGGGACTCTGAATCTCTGGGACTCTGAATCTCTGGGACTCTGAATCTCTGGGACGCTGAATCACTGGGACTCTGAATCTCTGGGACTCTGAATCTCTGGGACTCTGAATCTCTGGGACTCTGAATCTCTGGGACTCTGTATCTCTGGGTCACTGAATCTCTGGGATTCTGAATCTCTGGGACTCTGAATCTCTGGGACGACTCTGAATCTCTGGGACGATTCTGAATCTCTGGGAATCTGAATCTCTGGGACTCTGAATCTCTGGGACTCTGAATCTCTGGGACTCAGAATCTCTGGGACTCTGAATCTCTGGGACTCTGAATCTCTGGGACGACTCTGAATCTCTGGGACTCTGAATCTCTGGACTCTGAATCTCTGGGACACTGAATCTCTGGGACTCTGAATCTCTGGGACTCTGAATCTCTGGGACTCTGAATCTCTGGGAATCTGAATCTCTGGGACTCTTAATCTCTGGGACTCTGAATCTCTGGGACTCTGAATCTCTGGGACTCTGAATCTCTGGGACTCTGACTCTCTGGGATGACTCTGAATCTCTGGGACTCTGAATCTATGGGACTCTGAATCTACGGGACTCTGAATCTCTGGGCCTCTGAATCTCTGGGACTCTGAATCTCTGGGACTCTGAATCTCCGGGATGACTCTGAATCTCTGGGACTCTGAATCTCTGGGCCTCTGAATCTCTGGGAATCTGAATCTCTGGGAATCTGAATCTCTGGGACTCTGAAGCTCTGGGACTCTGAATCTCTGGGCCTCTGAATCTCTGGGACTCTGAATCTCTGGGATTCTGAATCACTGGGCCTCTGGGCCTCTGAATGTCTGGGCCTCTGATTCTCTGGGCCTCTGCATCTCTGGGACTCTGAATCTCTGGGACGCTGAATCTCTGGGACACTGAATCTCTGGGAATCTGGATCCCTGAGACTCTGAATCTCTGGGACTCTGAATCTCTGGCACTCTGAATCTCTGGGACTCTGAATCTCTGGGACTCTGAATCTCTGGGACTCTGAATCTCTGGGACGCTGAATCACTGGGACTCTGATTCTCTGGGACTCTGAATCTCTGGGACTCTGATTCTCTGGGACTCTGAATCTCTGGGGCTCTGAATCGCTGGGACTCTGAATCTCTGGGACTCTGAATCTCTGGGACTCTGAATCACTGGGACTCTGAATCTCTGGGACTCTGAATCTCTGGGACTCTGAATCTCTGGGACTCTGTATCTCTGGGTCACTGAATCTCTGGGATTCTGAATCTCTGGGACTCTGAATCTCTGGGATGACTCTGAATCTCTGGGACGACTCTGAGTCTCTGGGACGACTCTGAATCTCTGGGAATCTGAATCTCTCGGACTCTGAATCTCTGGGACTCTGAATCTCTGGGACTCAGAATCTCTGGGACTCTGAATCTCTGGGACTCTGAATCTCTGGGACGACTCTGAATCTCTGGGACTCTGAATCTCTGGGACTCTGAATCTCTGGGACTCTGAATCTCTGGGACTCTGAATCTCTGGGAATCTGAATCTCTGGGGCTCTGTATCTCTGGGACTCTGAATCTCTGGGACTCTGAATCTCTGGGACTCTGAATCTCTGGGACTCTGAATCTCTGGGATGACTCTGAATCTCTGGGATGACTCTGAATCTCTGGGACTCTGAATCTCTGGGACCCTGAATCTCTGTGCCTCTGAATCTCTGGGACTCTGAATCTCTGGGACTCTGAATCTCTGGGCCTCTGGGCCTCTGAATCTCTGGGC
The DNA here is from genome assembly GCF_052327205.1 of Somniosus microcephalus. Classification (NCBI taxonomy): domain Eukaryota; kingdom Metazoa; phylum Chordata; class Chondrichthyes; order Squaliformes; family Somniosidae; genus Somniosus; species Somniosus microcephalus. The sequence continues at coordinate 200,516,740 of NC_140989.1, forward strand.
CTCTGAATCTCTGGGCCTCTGAATCTCTGGGCCTCTGAAGCTCTGGGACGACTCTGAATCTCTGGGATGACTCTGAATCTCTGGGATGACTCTGTATCTCTGGGACGACTCTGAATCTCTGGGATGACTCTAAATATCTGGGATGACTCTGAATCTCTGGGACGACTCTGAATCTCTGGGACGACTCTGAATCTTTGGGACTCTGAATCTCTGGGACTCTGAATCTCTGGGACTCTGAATCTCTGGGACTCTGAATCTCTGGGACTCTGAATCTCTGGGACTCTGAATCTCTGGGACTCTGAATCCCTGGGACTCTGAATCTCTGGGAATCTGAATTTCTGGGATTCTGAAACTCTGGGACTTTGAATCTCTGGGACTATGAATCTCTGGGACTCTGAATCTCTGGGACTCTGAATCTCTGGAACACTGAATCTCTGGGATTCTGAATCTCTGGGACTCTGAATCTCTGGGACTCTGAATCTCTGGGACTCCTCTGAATCTCTGGGACTCTGAATCTCTGGGACTCTGAATCTCTGGGACTCTGAATCTCTGGGACTCTGAATCTCTGGGATTCGGTCTCTCTGTGACTCGGCCTCTCTGGAACTCGGTCTCTCTGGGTCTCAGTCTCTCTGGGACTCTGCCTCTCTGAACCTGTCTCTGGGACTGCGTTTCCCGGACTCTGCCTCTCGTCCTCTGACTACCTGGGGCTCTATCTCTGGGACTCTGTCTCTTGGACTCTCTCTCGGACTCTTTCTCTCGGATTCTGTTCTGAGACACAGTCCCTGGGATTCTGTCTCTGGGAACCTGTCTATCTCGGACTCAGTCTCTGGGAATCTGTCTCACTGGGAATCTGTCTCACTGGGACTGTCTCTCTGGGAACCTGTCTCACTGGGAATCTGTCTCTCTGGGACTCTGTCTCTCTGGGACTCTGTCTCTCTGGGACTCTGTCTCCCTGGGAATCTGTGCCTCTGGGTCTCTGCCTCTGGGTCTCTGCCTCTGGGACTCTGCCTCTGGGACTCGGCCTCAGGGGCTCTGTCTCTGGGGCTCTGTCTCTGGGGCTCTGTCTCTGGGGCTCTGCCTCTGGGGCTCTGTCTCTGGAACACTCTCTCGGGCTCTGACTCTGGTACTCTGTTTCTGGGACTCTGTCACTGGGAATCAGCCTCACTGAATCTGCCTCTGGGAGTGCGTCTCTCGGACTACTTTTCTGGAGCTTTGTCTCTGGTTCTCTGCCTCTCGGACTCTGACTATCTGGGGCTCTATCTCTGGCACTCTGTCTCCAGGCCTCTCTCTCGGACACTTTCTCTCGGATTCTGTCTCTGAGACACAGTCCCTGGGACTCTGTCTCTGGTTTTCTGGGATTTTCTCTGTGACACTGTCTCACGGAATCTGTCTCAGAGTCCGAGATAGACGGTCCCAGAGACAGGGTCTCAGTCTATTTCGGACTCTGTCTCTAGGACTCTGTCTCTCTGGGACTCTGTCTCTCTGGGACTCGGTCTCTCTAGGACTCGGTCTCTCTGGGACTCGGTCTCTCTGAGACTCGGTCTCTCTGGGACTCGGTCTCTCTGTGACTCGGTCTCATTGACTCTGTCTCTTAGACCCTATCTCTGGGACTCTGCCTCTCTGAATCTGTGTCTGGGACTGCGTTTCCCGGACTCTGTCTCTGGGGCTCTGTCTCTGGGACTCTAGGACTCTTTCTCAGACTCTGTCTCTGAGACACAGTCCCTGGGATTCTGTCTCTGGGACTCTGTCCCTCTGGGACTCTGTCTCTTGGAATCTGTCTCTGGGACTCTGTCTATCTGGGATTCTGTCACTGGGGCTCTGTCTCCCTGGGACTCTGTGTCTGGGACTCTGTCTCTGGGACTCTGCCTCTGGGACTCTGCCTCTGCGGCTCTGTCTCTGGAACACTCTCTCGGGCTCTAACTCTGTTTCTGGGACTCTGTCACTGGGACTCGATCTCTGGGACCCTGTCTCTGTGACTCTGCCTCACTGAATCTGCCTCTGGGAGTGCGTCTCTCGGACTACTTCTCTGGAGCTTTGTCTCTGGTTTTCTGCCTCTCGGACTCTGACTATCTGGGGCTCTATCTCTGGGACTCTGTCTCTAGTACTCTCTCTCAGACACTTTCTCTCGGATTCTGTCTCTGAGACACAGTCCCTGGGACTCTGTCTCTGGGTCTCTGTCTCTGGGATTTTTTCTGTGACACTGTCTCACGGAATCTGTCTCAGAGTCCAAGATAGTCGGTCCCATCGACAGGGTCTCAGTCTATTTCGGACTCTGTCTCTGGGACTCTGTCTATCTGGGACTCTGTCTATCTGGGACTCTGTCTATCTGGGACTCTGTTTCATTGAATCTGTCTCTGGGACCCGGTCACTGGGACTCTGCCTCTCTGAATCTGTCTCTGGGACTGCTTCTCCCGGACTCTGTTTCAAGTGCTCTGTCACTCGTACTCTGTCTCTGGGACTCTGTCTCTCTGGGAATCTGTCTCTCTCTCTGCGACTCTGCCTCTCGGTCTCTGACCCTGGGACAATGTCTCACGGGCTCTGACTCTGGTATTCTGTCTCTGGGACTCTGTCTCTAGGAATCTTTCGGACCATATCTCTGTCTCTGGCACTCTGTCTCTGGCACTCTGTCTCTGGGCTCTGTCTCTGGGACTCAGTTTCCTGTACTCTGTCACTGGGAGTTGTTCTCAGGGACTCTGCCTCTGGTGCCCTGTCTCTGGGGCTCTGGCTCTCTGGGACTCTATCTAGCTGGGGCACTCTCTGTCTGCGACTCTGTCTCCGGGACTCTGTCCCTTGGAATTTGTCTCTGTTACTCTGTGTATCTTGGATTCTGTCTCTGGGACTTGGTCTCTTGAAATCTGAATCTCTGGGACTCGGTCTCTCTTGAAATCTGAATCTCTGGGACTCGGTCTCTCTGGGTCTCGGTCTCATTGATTCTGTCTCTTAGACCCTGTCTCTGGGACTCTGCCTCTCTGAATCTGTCTCTGGGACTGCCTTTCCCGGACTCTGCCTCTCGTACTCTGACTATCTGGGGCTCTATCTCTGGGACTCTGTCTCTAGGACTCTCTCTCGGACTCTTTCTCTCGGATTCTGTTCTGAGACACAGTCCCTGGGATTCTGTCTCTGGGAACCTGTCTATCTCGGACTCAGTCTCTGGGAATCTGTCTCACTGGGAATTTGTCTCACTGGGACTGTCTCTCTGGGAATCTGTCTCACTGGGAATCTGTCTCTCTGGGACTCTGTCTCTCTGGGACTCTATCTCCCTGGGCCTCTGTCTCCCTGGGAATCTGTGCCTCTGGGACTCTGTGCCTCTGGGACTCTGTGCCTCTGGGACTCTGCCTCAGGGACTCTGTCTCTGGGGCTCTGTCTCTGGGGCTCTGTCTCTGGGGCTCTGTCTCTGGGGCTCTGTCTCTGGGGCTCTGCCTCTGGGATACTGTCTCTGGGATACTGTCTCTGGGATACTGCCTCAGGGACTCTGTCTCTGGGGCTCTGTCTCTGGGGCTCTGCTTCTGGGGCTCTCTCTCTGGGACACCCTCTCGGGCTCTGACTCTGGTACTCTGTCTCTGGGACTCTGTCTCTCTGGGGCTCTGTCTCTTGGAATCTGTTTCTGGGACTCTGTCTATCTGAGATTCTGTCGCTGGGGCTCTGTCTCTCTGGGACTCTGTCTCTGGGACAATGTCTCACGGGCTCTGACTCTGGTATTCTGTCTCTGGGACTCTGTCTCTAGGAATCTCTCGGACCATATCTCTGGCACTCTGTTTCTGGGACTCGATCTCTGGGACTCTGCCTCTGGGACACTGCCTCTGGTGCTCTGTCTCTGGGACATTCTCTCGGGCTCTGACTCTGTTACTCTGTCTCTGGGACTCAGTCTAGCTGGGGCACTCTCTGTCTGGGACTCTTTCTCTGGGTCTCTGTCTCTGGGACTTGGTCGCTTGAAATCTGAATCTCTGGGACTCGGTCTCTGGGACTCGGTCTCTGGGACTCTGTCTCTTGGAATCTGTCTCTGGGACTCTGTCTCTGGGACTCTGCCTCTGGGGCTCTGTCTCTGGGACAATGTCACTGGGACTTGATCTCTGGGACTCTGCCTCTGGGACTCTGCCTCTGCGGCTCTGTCTCTGGCACACTCTCTCGGGCTCTGACTCTGGTACTCTGTTTCTGGGACTCTGTCACTGGGACTCTGCCTCACTGAATCTGCCTCTGGGAGTGCGTCTCTCGGACTACTTCTCTGGAGCTTTGTCTCTGGATCTCTGCCTCTCGGACTCTGACTATCTGGGGCTCTATCTCTGGGACTCTGTCTCTAGGACTCTCTCTCGGACACTTTCTCTCGGAATCTGTCTCTGAGACACAGTCCCTGGGACTCTGTCTCTGGGTCTCCTTCTCTGGGATTTTCCCTGTGACACTGTCTCATGGAATCTGTCTCAGAGTCCGAGATAGACGGTCCCAGAGTCAGGGTCTCAGTCTATTTCGGACACAATCACTGAGACTCTGTCTATCTGGGACTCTGTCTATCTGGGACTCTGTTTCATTGAATCTGTCTCTGGGACCCGGTCACTGGGACTCTGCCTCTCTGAATCTGTCTCTGGGACTGCGTCTCCCGGACTCTGTTTCAAGTGCTCTGTCACTCGTACTCTGTATCTGGGACTCTGTCTCTGAGACACAGTCCCTGGGACAATGTCTCACGGGCTCTGACTCTGGTATTCTGTCTCTGGGACTCTGTCTCTAGGAATCTCTCGGACCATATCTCTGGCACTCTGTCTCTGGGACTCTGTCTCTGGGACTGTGCCTCTGGTGCTCTCTCTCTGGGACACTCTCTCAGGCTTTGACTATCTGGGGCTCTATCTCTGGGACTCTGTCTCTAGGAATCTCTCTCGGACACTTTCTCTCGGATTCTGTCTCTGAGACACAGTGCCTGGGATTCTGTCTCTGGGACTCTGCCTCTGGTGCCCTGTCTCTGGGGCTCTGGCTCTATGGGACTCCTTCTCTGGGACTATATCTCTGGGACTCTGTCTCTCTGGGACTCTGTCTAGCTGGGGCACTCACTGTCTGCGACTCTGTCTCTGGGACTCTGTCCCTTGGAATTTGTCTCTGATACTCTGTGTATCTTTGATTCTGTCTCTGGGTCTCTGTCTCTGGGACTTGGTCACATGAAATCTGAATCTCTGGGACTCGGTCTCTCTTGAAATCTGAATCTCTGGGACTCGGTCTCTCTGGGATTCGGTCTCTCTGGGATTCGGTCTCTCTGGGACTCGGTCTCATTGATTCTGTCTCTTAACCCTGTCTCTGGGACTCTGCCTCTCTGAATCTGTCTCTGGGACTGCGTTTCCCAGACTCTGCCTCTCGTACTCTGACTATCTGGGGCTCTATCTGATGGAATCTGTTTCCTGGACTCTGTCACTGGAAGTTGATCTCTGGGACTCTGTCTCTGGGACACTCTCTCAGGCTCTGACTATCTGGGGCTCTATCTCTGGGACTCTGTCTCTAGGACTCTCTCTCGGACACTTTCTCTCGGATTCTGTCTCTAAGACACAGTGCCTGGGATACTCTCTCTGGGACATTGCCTCTGGTGCCCTGTCTCTGAGGCTCTGGCTCTATGGGACTCCTTCTCTGGGACTATATCTCTGGGACTCTGTCTCTCTGGGACTCTGTCTAGCTGGAGCACTCTCTGTCTGGGACTCTGCCTCTGGGACTCTGTCCCTTGGAATTTGTCTCTGATACTCTGTGTATCTTGGATTCTGTCTCTGGGTCTCTGTCTCTGGGACTTGGTCTCTTGAAATCTGAATCTCTGGGGCTCGGTCTCTCTTGAAATCTGAATCTCTGGGACTCGGTCTCTCTGGGACTCGGTCTCTCTGGGACTCCGTCTCATTGATTCTGTCTCTTAGACCCTGTCTCTGGGACTCTGCCTCTCTGAATCTGTCTCTGGGACTGCCTTTCCCGGACTCTGCCTCTCATACTCTGACTATCTGGGGCTCTATATCTGGGACTCTGTCTCTAGGACTCTCTCTCGGACTCTTTCTCTCGGATTCTGTTCTGAGACACAGTCCCTGGGATTCTGTCTCTGGGAACCTGTCTATCTCGGACTCAGTCTCTGGGAATCTGTCTCTCTGGGAATCTGTCTCACTGGGACTCTGTCTCCCTGGGACTCTGTGCCTCTGGGACTCTGTGCCTCTGGGACTCTGTGCCTCTGGGACTCTGCCACTGGGTCTCTGCCTCTGGGACTCTGCCTCTGGGACTCTGCCTCTGGGTCTCTGCCTCTGGGACTCGGCCTCAGGGACTCTGTCTCTGGGGTTCTGCCTCTGGGACTTTGTCTCTGGGATGCTGTCTCTGGGATATTCTCTCTAGGATACTGTCTCTGGGATACTGTCTCTGGGACTCTGTCTTGGAATTTGTCTTTGATACTCTGTGTATCTAGGATTGGGTCTCTGGGACTGTCTGTAGGACTCTGTCTCTTGGACTCTGTCTCTCTGGGACTCTGTCTCTTGGAATCTGTTTCTGGGACTCTGTCTATCTGAGATTCTGTCACTGGGGTTCTGTCTCTCTGGGACTCTGTCTCTTTGACAATGTCTCACGGGCTCTGACTCTGGTATTCTGTTTCTGGGACTCTGTCTCTAGGAATCTCTCGGACCATATCTCTGGCACTCTGTCTCTGGGAATCTGTCTCAGGGTCTCTGCCTCTCTGAATCTGCCTCTGGGAGTGCGAATGACGGACTACTTCTCTGGGGCTCTATCTCTGGGACTCTGTATCTAGGACTCTCTCTCGGACTCTTTCTTCGGATTCTGTCTCTGAGACACTGCCTCTGGGACTCTGCCTCTGGGGCTCTGCCTCTGGGACTCTGCCTCTGGGACTCTGCCTCTGGGACCCTGCCTCTGGGACCCTGCCTCTGGGACCCTGCCTCTGGGACTCTGCCTCTGCGACTCTGCCTCTGCGACTGTGCCTCTGGGACTGTGCCTCTGGGGCTCTGTCTCTGGGACTCTGTCTCTGGGACTTGGTCTCTTGAACTCTTAATCTCTGGGAATCGGTCTCTGGGACTCGGTCTCTGGGACTCTGCCTCTCGGACTCTGACTATCTGGCACTCTATCTCTGGGACTCTAGGAATCTCTCTCGGACACTGTCTCTGAGAGGCAGTCCCTGGGATTCTGACTCTGGGACTCGGTCTCTCTGGGTCTCTGTCTCTTGGAATCTGTTTATCTGGGATTCTGTCGCTTGGGCTCTGTCTCTCTGGGACTCTGTCTCTGGGACACTTCCTCTGGGGCTCTGCCTCTGGGGCTCTGTCTCTGGGACAATGTCTCATGGGCTCTGACTATCTGGGGTTCTAGCTCTGGAACTCTGTCTCTAGGACTCTCTCTCGGACACTTTCTCTCAGATTCTGTCTCTGAGACCCAGTCCCTGGGATTCTCTCTCTGGGACTCTGTCTCTCTGGGACTCTGTACTCTGGGACTCTGTCTCTTGGAATCTGTCTCTGGGACTCTGTCTATCTGGGACTCTGTCACTGGGGCTCTGTCTCTCTGGGACTGTCTCTGGGACTCTGTCTCTGGGGCTCTGTCTCTGGGACTTTCTCAGGGACTCGGTGTCTGTGACACTGTCTCACGGAATCTATCTCTGGGACTCTGAATCTCTGGGACTCTGAATCTCTGGGACTCTGAATCTCTGGGACTCTGAATATCTGGGACTCTGAATCTCTGGGAATCTGAATCTCTGGGACTCGGTCTCTGGGTCTCGGTGTCTGTGACACTGTCTCACGGAATCTGTCTCTGAGACCCTGTCTCTGGGAACCTGTCTCTGGGACTATCTCTGGGACTCTCTCTATCTGGGACTCTCTCTATCTGGGACTCTCTCTATCTGGGACTCTCTCTATCTGGGACTCTCTCTCATTTACTTTGTCACTGGGACTGCATCTCCCAGACTCTGTCTCTGGGACTCGGTCTCTCTGGTACTCGGTCTCTCTGGGACTTGGTGTCTCTGGGACTCGGTCTCTCTGGGACTCGTTCTTTTGGACTGGGACTCTCTGGGACCCATGTAACATACTCACACCCTATATAACACACACACACCCCATATAACACACTCACACCCCATATAACACACTCAGACCCCATGTAAAACACTCACAGCCCATGTATCACACTCACACCCCATGTAACACACTCACACCCCATATAAAACACTCACACCCCATGTAACAGCCACACACCCCCATAGAACACACTCACACCCGTTAACACATTCACACCCCATATAACACATTCACACCCTATGTAACACACTCACACCCCCATATAACACACTCACCCCCCCATATAACACACTCACTTTTATAGATATGTGAAGAGAAAAAGATTGGTGAAGTCAAGCGTAGGTCCCTTGCATTCAGAATCAGGGGAATTTATAATGGGGAACTGATACGCTTATCAATTACTCCATAAAAGGCGATGAATTAGGAAAGTAATGAAAAGGTTTTTATTAACTAAAGAACAGAGCATGCCTCTCATGGACGACCGGTTCGAAGAAGGAAGTGGGTTGCCGGGCAGCCACCTTTAAACCAGGTCATGTAGGTGGAGTCAGCTGAGGCATGCATAGGTACACAGTGAGTAGCAGGAGGTAACAATGTGCGATAACGATAACGGTAGTGAACGACAATGAAAACAATAACAGTGGTTTACCACATTCACCCCTTGTTTAAAATTGAGTCTGGCGGGGTGAAGTGTACTAAGAGTTCGTGTATGTAAGTCTATCAGGGGGCCTTGTATGCCGTCCTGATCATCGTAGCAGCGGCGGCGGTGCTGCAATATCCAACGTCGAATCTGGTGTCTGAGTGGTCGACGAAGGGTCATGTACAGGGGTTGGGTTGGGAGGAGTGGTGGATAATAACGGTGGTGATTCAGGGGCGCCCGAAGGTGCGAGGTCTCGTATGGAGACCGTGTCCTACCACCTGTCTGGGTATGCCACGTAGGCATACTGGGGGTTGGCGTGTAGGAGGTTCACCCTCTCGACCAGGGGGTCCATTTTATGTGTCCTCACGTGCCTCCGCAGTAGGACGGGCCCAGGAGAAGTCAGCCATGTCGGTAGCGAGGTTCCCGATGTGGACTTCCTGGGGAAAACGAACATTTGCTCATGAGGGGTGGCATTAGTGGCAGTACAAAGCAGTGACCAGATGGAGTGGAGTGCCGCAGGGAGGGCCTCCTGCCAGCGAGAGGTCGGAAGGCCCTTAGATTTTAAGGCTAAGAGGACGGCCTTCCAAACCGTCACGTTCTCTCTTTCCACCTGGCCGTTCCCCCGGGGGTTGTAGCTGGTGGTCCTGCTCATAGCAATACCTCTCACGAGCAGGTACTGATGAAGTTCGTCGCTCATGAAGGATGAGCCCCAGTCGCTATGTATATAGCTAGGGAACCCGAACAAGGCGAAGAGATCATTCAGACATTTGATGACCGTGGTACTGGTCATGTCTGGGCAAGGGATGGCGAACGGGAAACGGGAGTACTCATCAACAATGTTGAGGAAGTACACGTTGCGGTCAGAGGAAGGGAGGGGCCCCTTCAATTCGATGCTCAAGCGCTCGAAGGGGCGAGTGGCCTTGATCAGGCTTGCTCTGTCTGGCCTATAAAAATGCGGTTTGCATTCGGCACAGATTTGGCAGTTCCTGGTCATAGTCCTGACCTCCTCGACGGAGTAGGGCAGGTTGCGGGACTTAATGAAGTGGCAGAATCTGGTGACCCCGGGGTGGCAGAGGACATTGTGGAGGGTCCGCAGTCTATCAACTTGCGCGTTGGCGCACGTACCTCGTGATAGAGCATCTGGGGGCTCAGTGAGTTTCCAGGGCCGGTACAAGATATCGTAATTGTAGGTGGAGAGTTCAATTCTCCACCTCAAGATCTTGTCATTCTTGATTTTGCCCCTCTGCTTATTATTGAACATAAAAGCAACTGAACGCTGGTCAGTGAGAAGGGTAAATCGTTTTCCGGCCAGCTAATGCCTCCAGTGTTGCACCGCTTCCACAATAGCCTGGGCCTCCTTTTCGACAGAGGAGTGTCGAATCTCGGGGCCCTGGAGGGTCCTTGAGAAAAAGGCCACAGGTCTCCCCGCCTGGTTAACGGTTGCAGCTAGGGCGAAGTCGGACGCATCGCTCTCCACTTGGAAAGGGATGGACTCATCCACTGCGTGCATTGTGGCCTTCGCAATATCACTCTTGATAAGAGTGAAGGCTGCACCCACCTCTGATGTCAGGGGGAAGGAGGTGGACTTGATGAGGGGTCTGGCTTTGTCTGCATAGTTGGGCACCCACTGAGCGTAGTAAGAGAAAAACCCCAGGCATCTCTTCAGTGATTTTTGGCAGTGGGGGCGCTCCATAAGGGGGCGCATTCTGTCGGGGTCGGGCCCAATGACTCCGTTCTCCACTACGCAGCCGAGGATCGCAAGGCACTTGGTGCGAAACATACATTTCTCCTTATTGTATGTTAGATTCAGCCGCTGGGCCGTACGGAGGAATTTCACTAGATTAACGTCATGGCCCTGCTGGTCGTGGCCGCAGATGGTGATGTTATCCAGATAGGGAAAGGTGGCCTGCAGCGCGTTCTGGTCGACCATCCGGTCCATCTCCCTTTGGAAGACCGAAACCCCGTTGGTGATGCCGAAAGGAACCCTAAGGAAGTGGTAGAGGCGGCCGTTTGCCTCGAAGGCAGTATACGGGCGGTCCTCATGGCGGATAGGGAGTTGGTGGTATGCTGACTTAAGGTCAATGGTGGAGAATACCCTGTATTGCGCAATCTGATTGACCATATCAGATATGCGGGGAAGGGGGTATGCGTCCAGCTGGGTGTACCGGTTTATGGTTTGGCTGTAGTCAATGACCAGGCGACGTTTTTTGGCGGTCTTAACGACTACAACCTGGGCTCGCCAGGGGCTGGTGCTCCCTTCGATAATGCCCTCCTTCAGGAGCCGCTCCACCTCAGCGCTAATAAAAGCTCTGTCCCCGGCGCTGTACCATCTGCTCTTGATAGCGATGGGTTTACAGTCGCGGGTGAGGTTAGCGAACAGGGGAGGGGGGGGACTTTGAGTGTGGAAAGACTGCAAGTGGTGATTTAAAAACTGTTGGTTGCAGACTGTGAGTGGGGGGAGGGGTCCACCGTATGCCAATGTGACACTTTTGAGGTGGCACTGAAAATCCAACCCTAGCAGAATGGCAGCGCAAAGACGGGGCAGGACAAGAAGTTTAAAATTTTTATATTCGGTGCCCCTAACCGAAAGGGTCACCACACAGTAGCCGCCGACGTCCGTTGAATGGGACTTGGACGCCATAGAAATCTGATGGCGCATTGGCAGGACCATGAGGGAGTGGCTACGCACCGTGTCGGGGTGAATAAAACTCTCCGTGCTCCCGCTGTCAAACAGGCAAGTAGTGGCGCGGCCGTTTACGGTAATGTCCATCATGGACCTGGACAGATGATGAGGGAGAGCTTGATCCAGCATAACGGAGGCCAGTGTATGGCTGAGTGAGCTGATATGGTCGTCAGACGAGACGGTGGTCGAGTCCGGAGACAAAATGGCGGTTGAGTGCGGCGGGCAAAATGGCGGCGGCCATGATTCCGATCCCCACGCGGCCGGAGGTGCACAAAATGGCGGAGAAGATGGCTACCCCCACGGTTCACACGCGGCGCTGCTGGCGTTCGCGGGTTTCCCTCTGCAGGCGTTGGCGTAATGGCCTTTCTTCCCGCAGCCAGAACAGGTAGCGGTCTTCGCCGGGCAGCGCGCTCTAGGGTGTTTTAACTGGCCACAGAAGTAGCATTTTTGGGCCTGGTTATGGGACATTGTTGCAGTAGTTGGTACCGGGGGCGGCGGTCCCAGTTGATTTCGGGACATTGCTGCAGTAGTTGGTACCGGGGACGGCGGTCCCATGTCCCAAGGTCGTGATGGCCATGGCGCGGCACCGTTACGTGAGTATGCTTCGAGGTTTCGGTGGGCCGCATCTAGTGAGAGCGCGAGGGCTACGGCCGTCTTCAGGTCGAGCTCCTTGCTTTCGAGCAGTCTCTGCCGGGAGTAGTCGGACTGGAGGCCCTTAACGAAGGCATCACAGATAAGTCCCTCCACATGCGCCGCAGCCATTACCGCCTTACAGTCGCAGTCCCTGCAGAGTGTCTGTAACGCCCGTAAAAATGTCTCTACCGATTCCCCTGGTTGCTGCCTGCGGAATCCCAGGAGGTGTCTGGCATAAATCGTATTCACTGGGCGCTTGTATTGCCCTTTTAGCAGGTCGAGAGCCGCCGTGTACGTAGTAGCGTCCCGGATGAGTGTATATACTTGAGGGCTCACCTGGGAGGTCAGAACTTTTAATTTGTTCTCCTCCGATGTCACGGCGGAGGCTTCTAGGAAGGATTCAAAGCAGCTCAGCCAGTGTTCGAAATTGGTAGCTGAACCCGCCGCTTGAGGGTCGAGGTCCAGGCATGCTGGTCTGAGGGCTCGCAGCAACGCCTGCTGTTGTTGCTGCTCAGTTCCGGACATTTTACTTCTAGTTAATAAAATTGATACGCTTATCAATTACTCCATAAAAGGCGATGAATTAGGAAAGTAATGAAAAGATTTTTATTAACTAAAGAACAGAGCATGCCTCTCGTGGACGACCGGTTCCAAGAAGGAAGTGGGTTGCCGGGCAGCCACCTTTATACCAGGTCATGTAGGCGGAGTCAGCTGAGGCATGCATAGGTACACAGTGAGTAGCAGGAGGTAACAATGTGCGATAACGATAATGGTAGTGAACGACAGTGAAAACAATAACAGTGGTTTACCACAGGAACAAAGGAATGGCAGACCGATTAAATACATACTTTGGTTCTGTCTTCACAAAGGAGGACACAAATAACCTCCCAGAGATGTCGGGGAATATAGGGTCTAATGAGAGGGTGGAACTGAAAATAATCAGTATTTGAAGGGAAATGGTGTTAGGGAAATTGAAGGGGTTGAAGGCCAATAAATCCCCAGGGCCTGATAATCTACATCCTAGGGTACTTAAGGAAGTGGCCCTAGAAATAGCAGATGCATTGCTGGTCATCTTCCAAAATTCAATAGGCTCTGGAACAGTTCCCATGGATTGGAGGGTAGCTAATGTAAGCCCACTATTTAAAAAAGGTGGTAGAGAGAAAACAGGGAATTATACGCCTGACATCGGTAGTGGGGAAAATGCTAGAGTCCATTATAAAAGATGTAATGGCAGAGCACTTAGAAAACAGTGACAGGATCGGACAAAGTCAACATAGATTTACAAAAGATAAATCATGCTTGACTAATCTACTGGAATTTTTTGAGGATGCAACTGGTAGAATAGATAAGGGAGAACCAGTGGATGTGGTGTATTTGGACTTTCAGAAGTCTTTCGATGAGGTCCCGCATAAGAGATTAGCATGTAAAGTTAAGGCACATGGGATTGGGGGCAAGGTATTGACTTGGATAAAGAACTGGTTGGCCACAGGAAGCAAAGAATTGGAATAAACGGCTCTTTTTCCGAGTGGTAGGCAGTGACTAGTGGGGTACCGCAGGGATTGGTCCTAGTACCCCAGCTATTCAGAATATATCTAAATGATCTAGACGAGGGAACTAGATGTAATATCTCCAAGTTTGCAGATGACACAAAGCTGCGTGGGCATGTGTGCTGTGAGGAGGATGCCGAGTAACTCCTGTATGATTTGGACAGGTTGTGTGATTGGGCAGAAGCATGGCAGATGCAGTATAATGTGGATAAATGCGAGGTTATCCACTTTGGTGGCAAACAAAGGAAGGCAGATGATTATCTTAACGGCAATAGATTGGGAGAAGGGTAAGTGCAACGAGACCTGGGTGTCCTTGTGCACCAGTCGCTGAAGGTAAGCATGCAGGTGCAGCAGGCGGTTAAGAAGGCAAATGGTATGCTGGTCTTCGTAGCAAGAGGGTTCGAGTACAAGAACAAGGATGTCTTGCTGCAGTTGTAGAGGGCCTTGGTGAGACCACACCTTGTGTGTGCAGTTTTGGTTGCCTTATCTGAGAAAGGATGTTCTTGCCATGGAAGGAGTGCAGCGAAGATTCACCAGACTGATACCTGGGATGGCAGGAATGACTTACGAGGAGAGATTGGGTTGATTGGGCTTATACTCGCTGGAGATTAGAAGAAAGAGAGGGGATCTCATTGAAACTTATAAAATTCTAACGGGACTGGACAGACTGGATGCAGGAAGGATGTTCCCGATGGCCAGGGAGTCCAGGGGAACCAGGGTCACAGTCTAAGGATAAGGGGTAAGCCATTTAGGACAGAGATGAGGAGGAATTTCTTCACCCAGAGAGTGGTGAACCTGTGGAATTCTCTACCACAGAAGGCAGTGGAGGCCAATTCATTAAATATATTCAAGAAGGAGTTGGATATATTTCTTAAGGCTAAAAGGATCAAGGGATATGGGGAGAAGGCAGGGACAGGGTACTGAATTTGGATGATCAGCCATGATCTCATTGAATGGCGGAGCAGGCTCGAGGGGCCGAATGGCCTACTCCTGCTCCTATCTTCTAACGTTTCGATGTTTCTCACACCCGTATGACACACTCACATCCATTAACATGCACACACCCCATATAACACACTCGCACCTCATATAACACACTCAGACCCCATAAAACACACTCGTACCCCATATAACACACTCACACTTCATATAACACACTCACACACCATGTAACACACTCACACCCATTAACACACACACCCCATATAACACTCACACCCCATATAACACACTCACACCCCATGTAACACACTCACCCCCCCATGTAACACACTCACACCCCATATAACGCAATCGCACCCCATATAACACACTCACACCCCACATAATACTCACAGCACATGTAACACACTCACACCCCCATATAACACACTCATCCCCATATAAAACACTCACACCCAATATAACACACTCACACCTGATATAACACACTCACACCCCATATAACACACTCATACCCCATATAACACACTCACACCCCATATAACACACTCACACCTCATGAAGCACACTCACACCCCCATATAACACACTCACCACCCATATAAAACACCCACACGCCATATAAAACACACCCCATTGATATACCTATCAATTCGTCCAATAAAAAGCGACGAGTTAGGAACGTAACTAAAGGTTTTTATTGACTAAATAACAGAGCCCACCCTCGTGGGTGATCGGGTCCAACAAGGAGGAATACCAGCCAGTCGACTACCTTTATACCTGGGCAGGTAGGTGGAGCCATGGGCGGAGTCGGAGGTGGTCAGCCCAGGTATAACAGCGCGACAAGAGGCGACCTCGTATCGTGATACAGCAGTGATAATGGTGATAACAATACAACAGTGATAACTATAGTGTAACGATAAAAGTGGTTTACCACATTCACCCCTTGTTTAGATTTGAGTCCAGCGGGGTGAAGTGTACTACCAGTTCTGGTATGTCAGTCTGTCCGGAGGCCTCGTAAGCCTCTCCGATCGTCGCAGCGGCGGTGCTGCATTATCCGGTGTTAGTGCTGGTGTCTGCGTGGTCGGCGAAGGCTCGTGGGGTTCCGGCATGCCGTCTACCTGGGCTGGAATTGGGGGGGGGGGTGGGGGGGGTAAAGGTGGTGTCTCCGGAGTGCCCGAGGGTGCGAGGTCTCGTAAGGAGACAGTGTCCTCCCGCCCGTCTGGGTAAGCCACGTAGGCGTACTGGGGGTTGGCGTGCAGGAGGTTCACCCTTTCGACCAGGGGGTCTGTTTTATGGGCCCTCACGTGCTTTCGCAGCAAGACGGGCCCCGGAGAGGTCAGCCAGGTTGGTAGAGTGGTTCCCGTAGTCGACTTCCTGGGGAAAACAAACATTCGTTCATGGGGGGTGGCGTTAACGGCAGTGCAAAGTAGTGACCGGATGGAGTGCAGCGCTGTCGGGAGGACTTCCTGCCAGCGGGAGGTTGGGAGGCCCTTAGACTTTAAGGCTAAGAGGACGGCCTTCCATACCGTCGCGTTCTCTCTTTCCACCTGGCCGTTCCCTTGGGGGTTGTAGCTGGTGGTCCTACTTGCTGCAATACCTCTCGCTAGTAGGAACTGACGGAGTTCCTCGCTCATGAAAGAGGAGCCCCGGTCACTATGTATATAGTTTGGGAACCCGAACAAGGCGAAGAGGTCATTCAGGCATTTAATGACCGTGGTACTGGTCATGTCTGGGCAGGGGAAGGCAAAGGGGAAACGGGAGTACTCATCAACAATGTTGAGGAAGTACACATTACGGTCAGAGGACGGGAGGGGCCCCTTAAAGTCGATGCTCAGGCGCTCGAAGGGGCGGGTGGCCTTGATCAGGCTTGCTCTGTCCGGCCTAAAGAAGTGCGGTTTGCACTCGGCGCAGGTCTGGCAGTTCCTGGTTATGGTCCTGACCTCCTCGATGGAGTAGGGCAGGTTGCGGGCCTTAATGAAGTGGTAAAGTCTGGTGACCCCGGGGTGGCAGAGGTCGTTGTGGAGGGTCTGAAGTCTATCACTTTGCGCGCTGGCGCATGTAATTCGTGACAGAGCATCGGGGGGTTCGTTCAGCTTACCTGGCCGGTACAAGATATCATAATCGTAGGTGGAGAGCTCGATTCTCCACCTCAAGATCTTGTCATTCTTGATTTTGCCCCTCAGCTTGTTATTAAACATAAAAGCGACCGAACGTTGGTCGGTAAGGAGGGTAAATCGTTTGCCTGCCAGGTAGTGCCTCCAGCGTCGTACCGCCTCCACAATCGCCTGGGCCTCCTTCTCGACCGACGAGTGTCGGATCTCAGGGCCCTGTAGGGTCCTTGAGAAGAAGGCCACCGGTCTCCCCTCCTGGTTAAGGGTGGCGGCTAGGGCGAAGTCGGATGCATCGCTCTCGACTTGGAAGGGGATGGACTCATCCACTGCGTGCATAGTGGCCTTGGCAATGTCTCCCTTAATGAGGGAGAAGGCTGCGCACGCTTCCTCCGTAAGGGGGAAGGATGTGGACTTCATGAGGGGTCTGGCTTTGTCCGCATAATTGGGCACCCATTGGGCATAGTAGGCGAAGAGCCCCAGGGTTCTCTTAAGTGCCTTAGGGCAGTGGGGGAGGGGTAGCTCCATGAGGGGGCGCATTCTTTCGGGGTCGGGGCCGATGAGTCCGTTCTCTACTACACAGCCAAGGATGGCAAGGCGCGAGGTGTTAAACACACATTTCTCCTTATTGTAGGTGAGGTTCAGCCGTTGGGCTGTACGGAGGAATTTCTCCAGATTCACGTCGTGGTCCTGCCGGTCGCGGCCGCAGATGGTGACGTTATCTAGATAGGGGAATGTGGCCTGCAGTCCGTTCTGGTCAACCATCCGGTCCATCTCCCTTTGGAAGACCGAGACCCCGTTGGTGACACCGAAGGGGACCCTAAGGAAGTGGTATAGGCGCCCATTCGCCTCGAAGGCGGTGTACTGGCGGTCCTCGGGGTGGATAGGGAGTTGGTGGTAGGCCGACTTAAGGTCGATGGTCGAGAATACGCGGTATTGTGCAATCTGATTGACCATGTCAGATATGCGGGGAAGGGGGTATGCGTCCAGCTGGGTGTATCTGTTTATGGTCTGGCTGTAGTCGATGACCAGGCGATTTTTATCGCCGGTCTTAACGACCACGACCTGGGCACGCCAGGGGCTGTTGCTCCCCTCGATGATGCCCTCCTTCAGGAGACGCTGCACCTCAGAGCTAATGAAAGCTCTGTCCCCAGCGCTGTACCGCCTGCTCTTGGTAGCGACGGGTTTGCAGTCGGGGGTGAGGTTAGCGAACAGGGAAGGTGGCGGCACCTTGAGGGTGGATAGGCTGCAGGTGTTACGCGGTGGGCGGTTTAACCTTCGCTGGTTGTCGACTGTGAGTGGGGGGAGGGGTCCACCGTATGCTAGGGTTACACTTTGGAGGTGGGATTGGAAGTCCAGCCCTAGTAGGACGGCAGCGCAGAGCTGGGGGAGGACGAGGAGTTTAAAGTTTTTATACTCTGTACCCTTAACCGACAAGGTCACAGCACAGTAGCCGCTAATGTCCGTGGCGTGGGACCTCGATGCCATCGAGATTCGGTTGCGCGTTGGCAGGACAGGGAGGGAGTAGTGGCTCACCGTGTCTGGGTGGATGAAGCTCTCCGTGCTTCCGCTGTCGAACAGGCAGGTCGTGGCGTGGCCGTTTACTTTGATGTCCATCATCGACTTGGACAGGTGGTGTGGGCGGGCTTGATCCAGAGTGACGGAGGCTAGCGTGTAGGTAAGCGAGTCGTTGTCGTCTGCGGGCAAGGCGGTCGTCGGGTCCGGGGGCCCGGTGGCAGTCGGGCGTGGTGGGTAAAATGGCGTCTCCCACGAGGTAGGACAAAATGGCGGAGAAGATGGCTGCCCCCATAACTCACATGAGGCACTATTGGGGTTGGTTGCCTTGATCAAAGATGGCCGCCCCCATGACTCACGTGTGGGGATACTGGCCTCAGTTACCGTGAAAGAAGATGGCCGCCCCCACAGTTCGCATGAGGCACTGCTGGCCTCTGAAGATCCGCTCCTGCAGGCCTTAGAGAAATGGCCTTTCTTCCTGCAGGTTGTGCAGGTAGAGTTCCTGGCTGGGCAGCGCGACCTCGGGTGCTTCTCCTGGCCGCAAAAGAAGCAGCCGGTGGCCCGATCGCGGGTGCCCGATGTCGGAGCCGGTACCGGGGGTGGCGGGCCCGGTCGGGTCCGGGACGCCGACGCGGAGGTAGGTCCCGGGGGCGGCGCTGCGAAGGGTATTGCGGTAGGGGTCGGGCCCGAGTCCCAGGGTCGCGAGCAGTACCTGGAAAACGCCTCCTGGTCCTGATGGGCCACCTCCAGGGAGAGAGCGAGGGCTTCAGCTTTGTCCAGGTCGAGGTCTTTAGCTTCAAGCAGTCTTTGCCGTGAGTAGTCGGACCGTAGGCCTTTCACAAAGGCATCGCGGATATTATCTTCCGTATTTTCAACAGCCGTCACCGCTTTAAAGTCACAGTTCCTGCCGAGTGCTCTTAGCGCCCGTAAAAATTCAGCTACAGACTCTCCTGGCTGTTGTGGGCGGGATCTTAGGAGGTGCCTGGTGTACATGTAATTTACCGGGCTGCGGTACTGCTGTTTCAGTAGGTTGATAGCGGCCTCGTACGTAGTCGTGTCCTGTATGAGTGCGTATACTCTCGGGCTCGCTTGGGCGTTCAGAAGTCTTAGTTTGGATCTCTGCGGGGCGCCGGATTCTTCCAGGTAGGATTCGAAGCAGTCCAGCCAGTGTTTGAAGTTGAGGGCTGCGTTTGCTGCCTGTGGGTTTAGATCCAGGTACGGTGGTTTGAGGGCTTGCAGCCAAGCCGGCTGGTGTGGCTGTGCTTCTGGGAGGGCTTCTGGCTGGCCAGTAGTAGACATCTTTAAAATTTAGTCAATAAAATTGATATACCTATCAATTCGTCCAATAAAAAGCGACGAGTTAGGAACGTAACTAAAGGTTTTTATTGACTAAATAACAGAGCCCACCCTCGTGGGTGATCGGGTCCAACAAGGAGGAATACCAGCCAGTCGACTACCTTTATACCTGGGCAGGTAGGTGGAGCCATGGGCGGAGTCGGAGGTGGTCAGCCCAGGTATAACAGCGCGACAAGAGGCGACCTCGTATCGTGATACAACAGTGATAATGGTGATAACAATACAACAGTGATAACTATAGTGTAACGATAAAAGTGGTTTACCACACCCATATAAAACACTCACACCCCATATATTGCGTACAGTTTTGGTTTCCATATTTAAGAAAAGATATACTTGCTCTCGAGGCAGTTCAGAGAAGGTTCACTTGGTTGATTCCGAAGATGAGGGTGTTGACTTATGAGGAAAGGTTGAGTAGGTTGGGCCTCCACACATTGGAATTCAGAAGAATGAGAGGCAATCTTATCGAAACATATAAGATTGTGAGGGGGCTTGATCGGGTGGATGCGGTGAGGATGTTTCCGCTGATGGGTGAGACTAGAACTAGGGGGCATAATCTTAGAATAAGGGGCTGCCCTTTCAACACTGAGATGAGGAGAAACTTCTTCACTCAGAGGGTAGTAAATCTACGGAATTTGCTACCTCAGAGAGTTGTGGAAGCTGCGACATCAAATAAATTTAAAACGGAGATAGACAGTTTCCTAGCTGATAAGGGAATAAGGGGTTACGGGGAGAGGGCAGGGAAGTGGACGCGAGTCTAAGTTCGGATCAGCCATGATCCTATTGAATGGCGGAGCAGGCCCGAGGGGCCGTATGGCCTACTCCTGCTCATACTTCTTATGTTCTTATAACATACTCACACCCCATGAAGCACACTCATAGCCCTGTGGGTAGCGGAGCGGGCCCAGGGGCCGTGTCGCCTGATCCTGCTCCTATTTAGTGTGTCTAATTCTGTTAGATTCAGGAGATGGTTCAGTGATAGTAGATTGGCGGTTAGGATCAGATAAGCCATGATCTTATTGAATGGCGGAGCAGGCTCGAGGGGCCGATTGGCCTACTCCTGCTCCGATTTCTTATGTTCTTTTGTTCTTATATAACACACTCACACCCCATGTAACACATTCACACCCCATGTAACACACTCACACCTGTTAACACACCCACAGCCCATATAACACACTCACACCCCATATAACACACTCACACCGCATGAAGAACACTCACACCCCAATATAACACACTCACCACCCATATAAAACACTCACACGCCATATAACACACTCACACCCCATGTAACACACTCACACCGCATGTAACACACTCACACCTGTTAACACACCCACAGCCCATATAACACACTCACACCCCATATAACACACTCACACCGCATGAAGAACACTCACACCCCAATATAACACACTCACCACCCATATAAAACACTCACATGCCATATAACACACTCACACCCCATATAACACCCTCACACCCCATATAACACTCACAACCCATATAACAACCACATCCCATGTAACACTCAGACCCCATGTAACACACTCACAGCCCATATAACACTCCCACACACCGTATAACACACTCACACCCAATAAAACACACTCACACCCAATATAACACACTCACACCCCATATAACACATTCACACCCCAAATAACACACTCACACACCATATCACACACTCACACCTCATGTAACACACTCACACCCCATGTAACACACTCACACCCCATGTAACACACTCACAGCCCATGTAACGCATTCACACCCCATGTAACACACTCACACCTCATGTAACACACTTACACCCCATGTAACACACTCACACCCCATGTAACACACTCACAGCCCATGTAACACATTCACACCCCATGTAACACACTCACACCCCATGTAACACACTCACACCCCATGTAACACACTCACACCCCATGTAACACACTCACACCTCATGTAACACACTTACACACCATGTAACACACTCACACCCCATGTAACACACTCACACCCCATGTAACACACTCACACCCCATGTAACACACTCACACCCCATGTAAAACACTCACACCCCATGTAACACACTCACACCCCATGTAACACACTCACACCCCATGTAACACACTCACACCCCATGTAACACACTCACACCCCATGTAACACACTCACACCCCATGTAACACACTCACACACCATGTAACACACTCACACCCCATGTAACACACTCACACCCCATGTAACAGACTCACACCCCATGTAACACATTCACACACCATATAACACACTCACACTGCATATGACACACTCACACCCCATGTAATACACGTACACCCTATGTAACACACTCACAGCCCATGTAACACACTCACACCCCATATAACATTCTCAAACCCCATACAACACTCAGACCCCTTGTAACACACTCACACAGCATATAACACACTCACACTCCATATATCACTGACACCACATGTAACACACTCACACCCCATATAACACACTCACCCCCATATAACACACTCACACCCCATATAACACACTCACACCACCAGATAACACACTCACACCTCATATAAAACACTCACACCCCATACAACATACTGACACCCCATATACCACACTCACACCACATGTAACACACTTACACCCCATGTAACACACTCACACACCATGTAACACACTCACACCCCATGTAACACACTCACTCCACAGATAACACACTCACACCCCATGCAACACACTCACACCCCATGTAACACCCTCACAGACCAGGTAACACATTCACAGCCCACGAAACACACTCACACCCCAGGTAACATATTCACACCCCCATATAACACACTCACATCCCATATAACACACTCACACCCCATATAACAGACTCACACCCAATATAACACTCACACCCAATATAACACACTCACACATGCCATATAGCACACTCAAACCCCTTATAACACACTCACACCCCTTATAACACACTCACACCCCTTCTAACACACTCACACCCCTTATAACACTCACACCACCATATAACACTCACACCCCCATATAACACACGCACGCCCCATTCAGCACACTCACACACCATGTAACACACTCACACCCCATGTAACACACTCACACCCCCATTTAACACACTCACACCCCATATAAATCACTCACACCCCATATAACACACTGACACCCCATATAACACACTCACACCCCCATATATAACAAATGTACGCACCATGCAACAAAATTGTAATGATATCAGCAAATAGAGATGGTATTTGCCTGTTCGATTATGATGCCTTACCAGCATAATTGCATGTATTGATTGCTTGTGCCTGACCAGCAGAGGGCATGTGACCGAGACAAGCAAGGCAGTTTAGGTTTGGTTTCAGTTTCATTCTAGATGCATCACTAGCATCGTGTCTCCTGTAAACGCTGTTAAAAGAGTTGAACAAGCTTTAGATTAAAAGACATTCTCTTTCATAAATGTCTCGTCAGTGAACCCACAAAGAAATCAATACATGGTTTCAGAAGTGGTTGAAAGAGATGAAGAGAAAAAATCTGAAGTTAAATCAGCTCTCCACAAATTAGCAAGCCAAAAGAGAACATCGTTGCTTACCATTGGAGAATAGCTAACGAAGTGAAAAATGGAAGGTTTACTCCCACCGGCGACGCTTCAGTTGACAGGTAATGTGGCTGAAAATTGGAGGAGATTCAAACAACGTGTAGAGTTGTATTTAGCAGCAATCGGAGCTGACGAGAAAAGTAATAAAAAGAAATCGTCACTGTTCTTACATGTCGTGGGTGATGAGGCGCTGGAGGTGTATAATAATTTCACATTCGCTGCTAATGGAGACAAAATGAAGCTAGATAAAATAATGGAACAGTTTGAGGCCTACTGCATACCTAAACATAACGTGACGTTTGAGAGGCACAGATTTTTCACATGTGTTCAGAAAATGGGTGAGACTATTGATCAGTATGTGACTGAACTGAGAAACAGAAGCAAATCACGTGAATTTGGGGGACTGATGGACTCGCTGATAAAAGACAGACTGGTGTGTGGTATTCCAGATAATGGTCTAAGGGAAAGACGGCTAAGAGAGCAAGATCTAGACCTGGGAAAAGCCATAGCACTGTGTAGGGCTACAGAGACTGTGAAGTTGCAGGCAAAGGAGCTGTTCAGTGACAATAGCTGCAACATGGATGCAGTGAGAAAGAACGGATACAAACCGTTTAACAAAAAGAGCGCCAATGTGAAAAAAGAGGCGTGGCCAGCGAACAAAAATGAAAGGGACAATCGAAAGTCATGTAGTCGATGCGGTACACAGCATCCACCAAAAAAGTGTCCAGCATATGGTAAAACATGCAATAGATGCAACAAGGACAACCATTATGCCCGTTGCTGTAAGAACCAAATGCAACAAAGCAAGGTCCATGCAGTAGATGAAAGCGACATAGAGGAGTTCTATGTAGATGTTGTGTCTGAAAACAAAAAAGAAGAAAGAGACTGGATGTTGACACTAAAAGTGAATGACATACACATTCCATTTAAATTGGATACTGGAGCACAAGTTAATGTGATATCAGAGACTGATTTTAAGAAAATTAGACCCAGACCAAAGATACATGGAATCAAAGTGAAAGTGACAGGATACTCAGGTACTGAAATACCAGTGAAAGGAAGATGCATTGTCAAAGTGACACACAAGGACAGAGAGCACACGTTAGCATTAATCGTGGTGCCAAAGGAGGTGCAAGCCATACTAGGTTTAAAAGCCTGTGAGAGACTGAACCTGGTAAAGAGAGTCCTCGTTGTGGAAAGCGAAGGAGAGACAGTCTATGATGAACTCATGAAAGAGTACAAAGACCTATTTAAGGGTCTAGGCTGCATTCCAGGAGAACACACGATCAGAGTAGATAAAAGTATGACACCGGTCATACATCCATGCAGAAAAGTTCCGTTTGCTCTTCAAAAGCAACTGAAGGCAGAGTTGGACAGGATGGAAAGCCTGAACGTGATTCAGAAGATAGATGAGCCAACTGAGTGGGTGAGTTCCCTCATCGTAGTGGACAAAAAGAATGGAAAGCTCAGAATTTGCCTGGATCCAAGAGATCTAAACAGAGCAATAAAGAGAGAGCACTTCAAGCTTCCTACACGTGAGGAAATCATGGCACAGTTTGCAAATGCAAAATATTTCAGCAAGTTAGATGCATCATCAGGATTTTGGCAGATGAAGCTGGACGAAGCAAGTTCAAGACTGTGCACATTCAACAGTCCATTTGGCAGATACAGATTCCTAAGGTTATCATTTGGCATTGCCTCAGCTCCTGAAGTGTATCACAAAACAATCCATATGATCTATGAGCACCTGGAGGGAGTTGATACATCAATGGATGACATCATAGTATGGGGAACCACGAGAACTGTGCATGACGAGAGACTGAAAAAAGTGCTGGAAGCAACAAGGAAAACAAACCTGAAGCTGAATAGATAGAAATGCCAGCTCGGGGTGACAGAACTGACATTCGTGGGAGATGTCCTTAGCAGTGAGGGTGTGATAATAATAATAACTTCCGGGAAGTTATGTCATCACTTCCTGTGAACTGTGAACTATGAACTATGAACTGTGTACATACCTCACTTCCTGTCATATGTCACTTCCTGTTGGACTGGTATAAATACTGGTCTGTTCAGTATTGTAAGAGGCCTCTACCAGAGGCATGGTAAAGACCTCTCTTGTATATAGTGTGTTTATAAGTTACTTAAAGCTTACTTTAAAGTTACTTGATGGTAAGACTCCTTTTTCTTACATCAATTTAAGTAACTTAGTATTTACACTCACAAATACTAGACCTTCGGACAAACTCGGAGTTAAGGATCCAGGGAACCACCCATCATGGAGAGAATCCTTAGACCTATTCGTCTGGACTTGGACCCGAATACACCAGCAGCTGGCAGGGTATGGAAGCATTGGTACCGTACTTTTGAGAATTTTCTGGATGAATGTAAAGCGGATGCTCCTGCTAGATTGAGGATACTTATCAATTATGTGACCCCAAACGTGTTCGAATATGTTGATGAATGGGATAATTACGACGAGGTGATTCAGGCACTTAAGAAACTGTATGCCAAGACCCCAAATGAGGTCTATGCTAGACATCTACTGGCCACAGCCCAACAAGGGCCAGGGGAATCAATTAACGAATTCCTGCAAGAACTTCGCAGGCTCAGCATAGATTGTAACTTTCAGGCAGCCTCAGCTGAGCTGTACCGCAAAGAAATGATTCGTGATGCTTTCATCTGCGGGATTGCCTCTCCATTTATACGCCAGCGTCTACTAGAAAGTAAAACACTTGAGCTACAAAAAGCTTTTGACCTAGCTTGTTCTCTGGATTTGGCAAAGAGAAATGCAGACCTCTATCAGCTGCCCAGATCTCGATCTGCTGCTGTAGCTGCAACCAGACAATTCAAGCGGTCTCAGGTGAACCCTATCATGGGGGAATCTAATTCTGATAATTCTGATGAAGAAGAGGAGGACGACCCCACTTTAGCAGCCTCTTGGCAATCTAGGAAGGAATGCTTCTTTTGTGGAGATGCTTTTCACCCTAGGAAAACCTGCCCTGCTCGCAATGCAATCTGCAGTTATTGCAAAAAAAAGGACACTTTGCTAAAGTTTGCCTATCAAGGGCCTCTACGAGGGCCAATCCAGCTAAGGCCTACCGAACTGCCCCAATTAGGGTCTATCAAGATGCTCCAGCTAGGACCTATCAAGCTTCCTCTCGAGCTCTCTCCCGAAGAAGCACACCAAGAGTTTTAGCCACTCTCTGTGCAATGACACCAATTACAGCTGCTTGCCCACAGAACCTGTCTCATGCAGCCACAAAAATTTCAATTAAAGGGCATACCTTAGATGCCTTAATTGACTCAGGAAGTACTGATAGTTTCATTAAGGAACAGATTGTTGCGAAATTGAAACTACATGTCTTCCCATCGGACCAGGCAATTGCGATGGCTCAGTCATCACTTAATACCAGAATCTCCGGCTTTTGTGTTGTTGATATGACACTTCATGGTCGTATGTATCCCTCCACCCGACTTTCGGTGCTCAGGGACTTGTGTAGTGATCTCCTCTTAGGGCTGGACTTCCAAAAACAGCATAAGAAACTCACCATTGAGTTTGGTGGATCCAAACCCTCACTTACTATTTCTAATATACCGTCTAAATTACCGTTTTGTGCATTGTCAGCAGCTTCACTTGATGAACCCTCATTATTTGCCAGTATTCCGCCTCGATGCAAACCAATAATAACGAAATCGCGGCGCTTTAATCAGGAAGACCAATCTTTTATTGCGGCTGAAATCTCTCGACTTCTAGCAGAGGATATCATCGAACCATGTTCGTCGCCCTGGCGGGCTCAAGTCGTCATTGTCAAGAACCCTCTAAAACCTCACAAACAGCGACTATGCATCGATTATTCGCAAACCGTCAATCAATATACCGACTTGGACGCCTACCCATTGCCACGCATTGATGATATGGTTAATAAACTGGCCGAATACAAAGTGTTCTCAACTTACGATTTAAAAAGTGCCTATCATCGGGTACCCTTGAAGGTCTCAGATAAGCAGTACACAGCCTTTGAGGCTAATGGACGGCTGTACCAATTTCGTCGCCTCCCATTCGGGGTTACTAATGGAGTGGCTGTCTTCCAATGGGCAATGGATGGCCTGGTTAAGCAGGAAAACCTAAGGGACACTTTTCCCTATCTTGATAACATTACCATTGCAGGTCACGATCAACAGGAACACGACGCCAACCTCCAAAAATTTCGGGATGCCCTCCATCGCCGTAATTTGACCCTGAATGAATCCAAATCTGTTGAGTCGCAACCGACCATCAACATCCTTGGCTACTGCGTAGGCAATGGTATCATTAAGCCAGACCCAGAAAGACTTCGCCCACTCCAAGAGCTCCCGCCACCTAAGAATCCGGCTTCTTTACATCGGGCTCTCGGTCTGTTTGCATACTATGCTAAATGGATTCCTCATTTTTCGGACAAAATCCAACCATTGCTGCATGCTAGATCATTTCCACTGGGAACAGCGGCTGTTGCAGCCTTTAACCTTCTCAAAAAACAGTTGGAGAAAGCGGCTCTTCACTCCATCAATGAGAATCTCCCTTTCATGGTTGAATGTGATGCCTCGGAGGTGGCGATCTCGGCTACCCTGAATCAGGAAGGTCGTCCTGTAGCATTTATGTCCAGGACCTTACAAGGTGCCGAGCTACATTTTCCTCCGGTTGAGAAAGAAGCCACAGCCATCATAGAGGCAGTACGGAAATGGAACCATTTTCTAGCTCGCCAGCACTTTACATTGATCACGGACCAACGATCAGTCGCCTTCAGGCTCGATAATCGAAAACGAACCAAAATTAAGAATAATAAAATACAACTTTGGAGGATGGAACTGGCCTCTTTTGGTTATACCATTCTCTATTGGCCTGGCAAGGAGAATGTGGCCCCGGACACCCTCACACGGGCATTCTGCTCCACTATATCATCCTCTACTCTCATGGATGTCCACAATGGATTGTGTCATCCTGGCATTACGCGCATGCTACATTTCGTATGATCACGGAATCTCCCTTTTTCCACTGGAGATGTAAAGAAAATATGCTCAGAATGCCGGCTTTGTGCGGAATTAAAACCTCAGTTCTTCCGCCCCTCAGATGGTATACTCATACATACAACCCAACCGATGCAACGACTTAGCATCGATTTTAAGGGCCCAGTGCCCTCTTCAACTCGGAACACATATTTGCTCACCATGATCGACGAATATTCAAGTTTTCCATTTGCCTTCCCCTGCTCCAATATGCTGGCATCCACAGTAATCTGCTGCCTTGAGCAGGTATTTTCTCTCTGTGGCATGCCGGCTTATATTCACTCAGATCGGGGTCCATCCTTTATGTCAAGGGAACTCAAGGACTACCTCTCAGAACGGGGAATTGCTACAAGCAAAACAACACCATACCATCCCATCGGAAATGGGCAGGTAGAGAGGTATAACGGTATCATCTGGAATTCCGTACGTCTCGCTTTAAGATCTCGGGGCCTACCAGACAGCAATGGGAAACAGTGCTTCCGGATGCATTGCACTCTATACGGTCCCTGCTTTCTACAGCCACAAATACTACACCTCATGAGCGGTTCTTTGGATTCCAGCATCGCTCATCTCATGGGACATCACTCCCATCATGGCTAACTACTCCTGGACCTGTATTACTCCGAAGATACGTTCGGACGTCTAAAAATGACCCTCTTGTAGACGAGGTCGAACTAACCGATGCCAACCCCACCTATGCAAACATACGATATTCCGACGGCCGAGAATCTACCGTATCATTACGGGATCTGGCTCCCTGCCCACCAGGACCTAGTGGGACATCGGGTGATGGCATTTCACCAGGAAACTCTTGGGACCTATCGGGTACCCCTCTCCAGGATCCTGATCGGACACCAACTAGCTTGGTGCCGGTAGAACCCCGTACTCAAGGTTGCGACCCTCCCAGTACCTCGCATGAAAGTACTGATCCGCCACAGACCAGCTCTGCACCTCCCTCTGAACAGAGGCAGTCCGACTTTGAACCTATTGGGGCTCGTACTCGAAGCCATGATCTCCCCGACCCTTCACAGGGCAATCCAGGCCACACAGACTCTGACCAATGGCCAACCGCATGTAAGCGGACCAGCGACCCTCTACGACGGGAATCCAAACGGGTGCGACTCTTCCTTGTTCGGCGGCTGCGGACCAAAAGATAGACCACAGCCTCCAAATCCTGCAGGAGGGAAGAATGTGATAATAATAATAACTTCTGGGAAGTTATGTCATCACTTCCTGTGAACTGTGAACTATGAACTATGAACTGTGTACATACCTCACTTCCTGTCATATGTCACTTCCTGTTGGACTGGTCTAAATACTGGTCTGTTCAGTATTGTAAGAGGCTTCTACCAGAGGCATGGTAAAGACTTCTCTTCTATATAGTGTGTTTATAAGTTACTTAAAGCTTACTTTAAAGTTACTTGATGGTAAGACTCCTTTTTCTTACATCAGAGGGCGTCAGACCAGATCCCAGAAAGGTGTCCACCATTGAGAATATGCCAAGGCCACAATGCAAAAAGGACGTGCAGAGGTTTAATGGAATGATCAACTACATGGGTAAATTCATATCCAACCTCTCAGAAAAGATGGCGCCACTGAGAAGACTAACTGAAAAGAACATAGAATGGGAATGGAATCATGAGCATGAGAGGTCATGGAGCGATCTAAAGAAACTGCTCACAGAGGAACCAGTTCTGAGGTTTTATGACCCAGCAAGACCCATCAAGATATCATCAGATGCATCACAGAGTGGGCTCGGTGCCGTTCTTCTGCAACAATATGACTACTGGCAACCTATTGCATATGCATCGCGCTCAATGACAGACGCGGAGACGCAATATGCTCAAATAGAAAAGGAGCTGCTCAGCATCACATACGCCTGTGAAAGATTTCACCAGTTTCTGGCAGGACAAGCAATCAGTGTAGAGACTGACCATAAGCCCTTGATTGCATTGTTCCAAAAGCCACTAAATAGCTGTCCGCTTAGAATACAAAGAATGATGATCAGGCTGCAACGCTATACACTGAATGTTGCGTACACACTGGGTAAGCTGATGTATACAGCAGACACGTTGTCCAGAGCTGTTGACCCAAGTGAGCCCGCAAACACCACAATGGATGAAAAAGTGAACGCCTACGTGGACATGATCACAAGTGCACTGCCCATAGCAGATGCAAAAATGGAGCTCATAAAGACTGAGACAAACAAAGATGAAACAATGAGACGACTGAGGAAAAGCATCTTGGATGGGTGGCCCAACATGAAGCAAGACTGCTCACCTGACATGGCAGAGTACTGAGTTCCGCCCTGCAGTTCATCAGTGGTCGAAGACATCATCTACAAAGGAAGTAAAATAGTTATCCCAAAGAGTCTGAGAAAAGAGATGTTAAAAAAGATCCATGGAGGACATCTGGGAATCGAAAAGTGTAAGAAAAGAGCACGAGAGGTGATGTACTGGCCACGAATCAACCAAGATGTGACAAATGAGATGTCAAACTGCACAATATGCCTGAAATATCGAGCAAGCAATCTGGTAGAACCACTAAAGCCACACCCAGTGCCAGACAGACCTTACCAGAAGGTAGGCGCTGACCTATTCGTATGTCAAGGGAAGGACTATCTTGTAGTCACAGACTATTACTCCCTGTATCCAGAGGTTTGTAGACTGTACACCACCACTGCAGATGCTGTGATAACATGTATGAAAGCCATATTCTCCAGACATGGCGTGGCAAGCGAGGTCTTCACAGACAACGGACCCCAGTTTTACAATGCAAGTTTCCGACACTTTGCCAAAGACTGGGACTTTGTCCACACAACGTCAAGTCCTCACTTTCCACAGTCCAATGGTCTAGTGGAAAAATCGGTCCAGACAGTGAAAAGACTGATGTACAAGGCAAAAGGCAGTGGAACTGACTTCTACCAGAGCATGCTTGTATACCGCACAACGCTGCTCGAGTGTGGTATGTCACCAGCCCAACTCCTGATGGGACGTCGGCTAAGGTCAAACCTACCCATCCCGGAGAACCTCCTGAAAACAAAAGAGGGGGAGAAAGTGAGGAAGTTCAAAGAGCAACAGAAAGAAAAGCAAAAGTACTACTATGACAGAGGAACACAAAACCTACCTGAACTCCACACTGGTGACCAAGTAAGGTTGAAAGACAAAACAAACACATGGACTCAGAAGGGAACTGTCCTGAGTGAAGTTCAACCAAGATCATACACCATTCAGACAGATGAGGGTGCTGTTCTGAGAAGAAATCGTCGAGATCTTCTCATGGGACCAGCCACAGCAGGTCAAGAGACTGATACTGTTGAACAACCTGATCACACAGCTGAGAACCAATCATCTGAGGCAACAACTCAGATTCAAGGACAATCAATCAGAAAATCCTCAAGACACGTGAAGCCTCCTGAGAGACTCATTGAGCAAATTTAAGGACTATTGTTATAGAAGGAAGTAATGTTATCTTATTCTTTCTTCAAGTTCTAGTGTATTGACATATTTCATGTGAACACACAAAGCAAGGTTAAAAAACCTTGATCATGATAATGATAATGTAAGTTCATTAAGTGTTACAGTTAAAATGCAGATTAATACAAAGAAAACATGTTGTTAGTTAAAAGTAAAAAACTATTGTTTTAAGAAATGGAGATGTAATGATATCAGCAAATAGAGATGGTATTTGCCTGTTCGATTATGATGCCTTACCAGCATAATTGCATGTATTGATTGCTTGTGCCTGACCAGCAGAGGGCATGTGACCGAGACAAGCAAGGCAGTTTAGGTTTGGTTTCAGTTTCGTTCTAGATGCATCACTAGCATCGTGTCTCCTGTAAACGCTGTTAAGAGTTGAACAAGCTTTAGATTAAAAGACATTCTCTTTCATAAATGTCTCATCATTGAACCCACAAAGAAATCAATACAACACTCACACACCATGAAACGCCCTCAAAATCCATGTAACACACTCACACCCCATGTAAAACACTCACATCCCCATTTAACACACTCACACCCCATATAAATCACTCACACCCGATATAACACACTGACACCCCATATAACACACTCACACCCCCATATAACACACTCACACCCCATATAACTCATTCACACTCCATATAACACACTCACACCGCATATAACACACACACCCCATGTAACACACTCACAGCCCATGTAACACTTTCACACCCCCATATAACCCAGTCAATCCCCATATAACACTCACACCACATGTAACACACTCACAGCCCATGTAACACTTTCACACCCCCATATAAACCAGTCAATCCCCATATAACACTCACACCACATGTAACACACTCACAGCCCTTTATAACACTGTCACACACCATATAACACACTCACATCCAAGATAACACACTCACACCCCATATAACTCACTCACACCCATAAAGAAACATAGAAACATAGAAGATAGGAGCAGGAGTAGGCCATTCAGCCCTTCGAGCCTGCTCCGTCATTCAATGAGATCATGGCTGATCATCCAAATTCAGTACCCTGTCCCTGCCTTCTCCCCATATCCCTTGATCCCTTTAGCCTTAAGAAATATATCCAACTCTTTCTTGAATATACTTAATGATCTGGCCTCCACCGCCCTCTGTGGCAGAGAATTCCACAGGTTCACCACACTCTGGGTGAAGAAATTCCTCCTCATTTCAGTCCTAAATGGCTTACCCCTTATCCTTAGACTATGACCCCTGGTTCTGGACTCCCCGGCCATCAGAAACATCCTTCCTGCATCTAGTCTGTGCAGGCCTGACAGAATATTATAGGTTTCGATGAGATCCCCTCTCAATCTTCAAAACTCCAGTGAGTATAAGCCCAATCGACATAATCTCTCCTCATACATCATTCCTGCCATCCTAGGTATCAGCCTGGTGAATCTTCGCTGCACTCCTTCCATGGCAAGAGAGTCCTTCCTCAGGTAAGGTGACCAAAACTGCACACAATACTCAAGGTGTGGTCTCACCAAGGCCCTGTACAACTGCAGCAAGACATCCTTGTTCTTGTACTCGAACCCTCTTGCTACGAAGGCCAACATACCATTTGCCTTCTTAACCGCCTGCTGCACCTGCATCTTACCTTCAGCGACTGGTGCACAAGAACACCCAGGTCTCTTTGCACTTCCCCTTCTCCCAATCTATTGCCATTCAAATAATAATCTGCCTTCCTGTTTTTGCCACCAAAGTGGATAACCTCACATTTATCCACATTATAGTGCATTTGCCATGTTTCTGCCCAATCACCCAACCTGTCCAAATCGTACTGGAGTTTCACGACATCCTCCTCACAGCATACCCTCCCACCCAGCTTTGTGTCGTCTGCAAATTTGGAGATATTACTTCCAATTCCCTCGTCCAGATCATTAATATATATTGTGAATAGCTGGGGTCCTAGGACCGATCCTTGCGGTACCCCACTAGTCACTGCCTGCCACTTGGAAAACGACCCGTTTATTCCAACTCTTTGCTTTTTGTCCGCCAACCAGTTCTCTATCCAAGTCAATACCTTGCCCCCAATCCCATGTGCCTTAATTTTGCACGCTAATCTCTTATGCGGTACCTTATCGAAAGCCTTCTGAATGTCAAAATGCACCACATCCACTGGTTCTCCCTTACCTATTTTACCAGTTACATCCTCAAAAAATTCCAGTTGATTAGTCAAGCATGATTTACCTTTTGTAATTCCATTTTGACTTTGTCCGATCTAGTCACTGCTTTCCAAGTGCTCTGCTATTACATCTTTTATAATGGACTCTAGCATTTTCCCCACCAGCGATGTCAAGCTTACTGGTCTATAATTCCCCACCTTTTCTCTACCACCTTTTTTGAATAGTGGGGTAACATTAGCTACCCGCCAATCCATGGGTACCGTTCCAGAGTCTATCGAGTTCTGGAAGATGACCAGCAATGCATCTACTATTTCTAGGGCCACTTCCTTAAGTACCCTGGGATGTAGATTATCAGGCCCTGGGGATTTATCGGCCTTCAGTCCCATCAATTTTCCGAACACCATTTCCCTACAAATACTGATTTATTTCAGTTCCACCCTTTCATCAGACCCTATGTTCCCCGGCATCTCTGGGAGGTTATTTGTGTCCTCCTTTGTGAAGACAGAACCAACATATGTATTTAGTTGGTCTGCCATTTCTTTGTTCCCCATTATGAATTCCCCCGATTCTGACTGCAAGGGACCTAGGCTTCACTTCACCAATCTGACCATAAACCACTGACACGCCATATAACACACCCACACCCCATGTAACACACTTACGCCCCATGTAACACACTCTCAGCCCATGTAACACATTCACAGCCCATGTAACACAATCACACCCCCATATAACACACTCACAAGACATATAACACACTCACGCCCCATGTAACACTCACAGCCCATGTAACACACTCACACCTCCATATAACACATGCACGCCCCATTCAACACACTCACACACCATGTAACACCCTCAAAATCCATGTAACGCACTCATACCCCATGTAAAACACTCACACCCTGATTTAACACACTCACACCACATACAACACATTCACACCTCATGTAGCACACTCACACTCCATGCAACTCACTCATACACCCATGTAACACACTCACATCCCCATATAACACACTCACATGCCATATAACACTCACACCCCATGTAACACATTCAAACCCCATGTAACACACTCACACCCCATGGAACACATTCAAACCCCATGTAACACACTCACACCCCATATAACACACTCAAATGCCATATAACACATTCACACTCCATGTAGCACACTCACACCCCATTTAACTCACTCACACACCCATGTAACACACTCACATCCCCATATAACATACTCAGACCCAATATAACACACTCACTCCCCATATAACACACTCACACAGCATATAACACGCTGCCACCCTATATAACACACTTACACTCCATATAACACACTCACACCCCAAGTAACACACTCACACCCCATGTAACACTCACAGCCCATGTAACAGACTCACACCCCCATATAACACACGCACGCCCCATTCAACACACTCACACACCATGTAACACACTCAAAATCCATGTAACACACTCACACCCCATGAAAAACACTCACCCCCCCATTTAAATATTCACACCCCCATATAACACACTCACACCCCATATAACACACTCACATGCCATATAACACACAGACACCTCGTATAAGACACTCACGCCCCATATAACACACTAACACCCCATGTAACATACGCAGAGCCCATGTAACACATTGACAACCCATGTAACACATTCACACCCCCATATAACACACTCAATCCCCATATAACACTCACACCCCATATAACACACCCACAGCCAAGATAACACACTCACACCCCATATAACTCACTCACACCCCATATAACACACTCACACCCCATATAACACACTCACACCCCATGTAACACACTTACACCCCATGTAACACACTCACACCCCACATAACACACTGACACCCCATATAACACACTCACACCCCATATAACACACTGATAACCCATATAACACACTCACACCCCATATAACGCACCCACACCCCATTTAACACACTCACACCCCATATAACACACTGATAACCCACATAACACACTCACACCCCATATAACACACTGATAACCCATATAACACACTCACACCCCATATAACGCACCCACACCCCATATAACACACTCACACCCCATATAACACACTGATAACCCATATAACACACTCACACCCCATATAACGCACCCACACCCCATATAACGCACCCACACCCCATATAACACACTGATAACCCATATAACACACTCACGCCCCCATGTAACACACTCACACTCCCATATAACACTCACACCCCATATAACGCACTCACACCCCATATAACACTCACACCTCACATAACACTCACAACACATGTAACATACTCACACCCCCATATAACACACTCACCCCCATATAAAACACTCACACCCGATATAACACACTCACACCTGATATAACACACTCACACCCCATATAACACACTCACACCCCATATAAGACACTCACACCATACAGTTTTGGTTTCCATATTTAAGAAAAGATATACTTGCTCTCGAGGCAGTTCAGAGAAGGTTCACTTGGTTGATTCCGAAGATGAGGGTGTTGACTTATGAGGAAAGGTTGAGTAGGTTGGGCCTCTACTCATTGGAATTCAGAAGAATAGGCGATCTTATCGAAACATATAAGATTGTGAGGGGGCTTGATCGGGTGGATGCGGTGAGGATGTTTCCACTGATGGGTGAGACTAGAACTAGGGGGCATAATCTTAGAATAAGGGGCTGCCCTTTCAAAACTGAGATGAGGAGAAACTTCTTCGCTCAGAGGGTAGTAAATCTATGGAATTTACTACCTCAGAGAGTTGTGGAAGCTGCGACATTAAATAAATTTAAAACAGAGATAGACAGTTTCCTAGCTGATAAGGGAATAAGGGGTTAATGGGAGAGGGCAGGGAAGTGGACGTGAGTCTATGTTCGGATCAGCCATGATCCTATTGAATGGCGGAGCAGGCCCGAGGGGCCGTATGTCCTACTCCTGCTCCTACTTCTTATGATCTTATAACACACTCACACCTCATGAAGCACACTCACACCCCAATATAACACACTCACACCACATATTAAACACTCACACGCCATATAACACACTCACACCACATATAACATACTCACACACCATGTAACACACTCACAGCCCACATAACACACTCACACCCCAGGTAACACACTCGCACCCCCATATAACACACTCACATCCCATATAACACACTCACAACCCATATAACACATTCACACCCCATATAACACCCTCACACCCCATGTAACACACTGACAGCCCATGTAACACTCCCACACCCCATATAACACACTCTTACCCATATAACACACTCACACCCCATTTAACACACTCACACACCATATAACACACTCACATCCCATATATCACACTTACACCCCATGTAACACACTTACACCCCATGTAAAACACTCACAGCGGCGGCAGTATTTAAGGAGCAGCCCTGAAGCAGCGAGCAGCGAGGCCCAGAGCCCCGAGCAAGCGGAGAGGCAGCGGACCTGCGAGGGAGCACCAGAGGCAGCAGCGGTATTTAAGGAGCAGCCCCGAGGCAGCGAGGCACAGAGCCCCGAGAGAGCGGTGGACCCACGAGGGAACACCAGAGGCGGTGGCGTTATTTAAGGAGCAGCCCCGAGGCAGCGAGCAGCGAGGCCCAGAGCCCCGAGAGAGCGGAGAGGTGGCGGACCTGCGAGGGAGCACCAGAGGGGGCGGCGGTATTTAAGGAGCAGCCCCGAGGCAGCGAGCAGCGAGGCCCAGAGCCCCGAGAGAGCGGAGAGGCGGCGGACCTGTGAGGGAGCACAGAGGGGGCGGCGGTATTTAAGGAGCAGCCCCGAGGCAGCGAGCAGCGAGGCCCAGAGCCCCGAGAGAGCGGAGAGGTGGCGGACCTGCGAGGGAGCACCAGAGGCGGCTTACCAATCCAGGCTCCGGGAGAGGGAAGCAAAAAGTAATCGAAGTGTGATGTCACCAAGAAGCAGGTAAGTGATTGGTTGGTGAGTATTTTCTTTCTAAATTTTTCTAAACTTAAATTTTGTGGTTTCTAAGGTCTCTGTTGTGTAGCGGGGACTACTATTAAGCAAGGGCCTTTGAGTATATCATTTAATTGAAGTGAAATTGGTGGGATTCATTTAATTTTAATTAATTAATTAAAGGGTAAGTCATGGCAGGACAGCCCAGCCCCGTAGTATGCTCCTCCTGCACTATGTGGGAAATCAGGGACGCTTCCTGCATCCCTGACGACCATGTGTGTGGGAAGTGTGTCCAGCTGCAGCTACTGACAGACCGCATTGCGGCACTGGAGCTGCAGATGGATTCATTTTGGAACATTCGCGATGCTGAGGACGTCGTGAATATCACATTTAGCGAGTTGGTCACACCGCAGGTAAAGGGTGTACAGGCAGGAAGGGAATGGGTGACCAGCAGGCAGAGTAAGAGGCACAGGCAGGTAGCGCAGGAATCCCCTGTGGCCATCCCCCTCTCAAACAGATATACCACGTTGAAAACTGTTGGGGGGATGACTCATCAGGGGAAGGCAGCAGCAGCCAACTTCCTGGCCCCATGGGTGGCTCTGCTGCACAGGCTGGGAGGAAAAAGAGTGGAAGAGCTATAGTGATAGGGGACTCAATTGTAAGGGGAATAGATAGGCGTTTTTGCAACCGCAATCGAGACTCCAGGATGGTGTGTTGCCTCCCTGGTGCAAGGGTCAAGGATGTCTCGGAGCGGCTGCAGAACATTTTGGAGGGGGAGGGCGAACAGCATGTTGTTGTGGTGCACATAGGCACCAACGATATAGGTAAAAAACGGGATGAGGTCCTAAAAGCAGAATATAGGGAGTTAGGAGGTAAATTAAAAAATAGGACCTCAAAGGTAGTAATCTCAGGATTGCTACCAGTGCCACGTGCTAGTCAGAGTAGAAATAGGAGGATATTTCAAACGAATATGTGGCTGGAGGAATGGTGCAAGGGGGAGGGATTCAAATTCCTTGGACATTGGAACCGGTTCTGGGTGAGGTGGGACCAGTACAAACGGGACGGTTTGCGCCTGGGCAGGGCCGGGACCGATGTCCTAGGGGGAGTGTTTGCTAGTGCTGTTGGGGAGGGTTTAAACTAAAGTGACAGGGGGTTGGAAACCTGAGCAGGGAGACAGAGGAAAGGGAAACAAGGAAAAAAGCAAAATACAGGAAGGAGAAAAACAAAATTAGAAGGCAAAGAACTCAACGGTTTAAATCAAACATGGTAACAGTAAGTAATAATTCATATATGTCTGAAAGCATTAAAAAAACAAGCCTGAAGGCTTTGTGTCTTAATGCAAGGAGCATTTGGAACAAGGTGGATGAATTAGCTGCGCAAGTAGAGGTAAACGAATATGATTTGATTGGGATTACAGAAACATGGCTCCAGGGTGGCCAAGGCTGGGAACTCAACATCCAGGGGTATTCAATATTTAGGAAGGATAGGCAAAAAAGAAAGGGAGGTGGGGTAGCATTGCTGGTTAAAGAGGGGATTAACACAATTGAAAGGAAGGATATTAACTCTGATGATACGGAATCTGTATGGGTAGAACTGAGAAATATCAAGGGGCAGAAAACGTTAGTGGGAGTGGTATATAGACCTCCAAACAGTAATACGGAGGTTGGGGATGGCATTAAAAGGGAAATTAGAGAAGCATGCAGCAAGGGCACAGCAGTCATCATGGATGACTTTAATTTACATATAGATTGGGCTAACCAAATTAGTAAAAATACTGTGGAAGAGGAATTCCTAGAATGTTTATGGGATGGTTTACTGGAACAATATGTCGAGGAACCAACCAGAGATCAGGCCATCTTAGACTGGGTATTATGTAATGAGAGAGGATTAATTAGCAATCTTGTTGTACGAGACCCCTTGCGTCAGAGCGATCATAATATGATAGAATTCTTCATTAGGATGGAGAGTGAAGTAGTTGACTCGGAGGCTAGGGTCCTGAATTTAAATAAAGGAAACTACAATGGTATGAGGTGTGAATTGGGTAGGATTGATTGGGGAATGTCACTCAAAGGGTTGACGATGGATAGGCAATGGCAAACATTCAAAGACAGCATGGATGAACTACAGAAGTTGTTCATCCCAGTTTGGGATAAGAATAAAACAAAAAGGGTGACTCAACCATGGCTAACAAGGGAAATTAGGGATAGCATAAGATCCAAGGAGAGGGCATATAAATTGGCCAGAAAAAGCGGTAACCCTGAGGATTGGGAGCAGTTTAGGATTCAACAAAGGAGGACAAAGGAATTAATTAAGAAGGGGAAAATAGAATATGAAAGAAAGCTTGCAGAGAACATAAAAACTGACTCTAAGAGCTTTTATAGATATGTGAAGAGAAAAAGATTAGTGAAATCAAGTGTAGGTCACAGAATCACAGAATCACAGAAACCCCACAGTGCAGATAGAGGCCATTTCGGCCCATCAAGCCTGCACCGACACATATCCCACCCGATCCCCGTAACCCCTACACCAACACATATCCCACCCTATCCCTGTAACCCCACGTATTTAATCCCCCTAACACTAAGGGTCAATTTATCATAGCCAATCAACCTAACCCACACATCTTTGGACTGTGGGAGGAAACCGGAGCACCCGGAGAAAACCCACGCAAACACGGGGAGAATGTGCAAACTCCACACAGACAGTCGCCCGAGGCCGGATTCGAACCCGGGTCTCTGGCGCTGTGAGACAACAGTGCTAACCACTATGCCACCATGCTGTCCTTTGCAGTCAGAAGCAAGGGAAATTATAATGGGGAACAAAGAAATGGCAGATCAATTAAATGCATATTCTGGTTCTGTCTTCACAAAGGAGGACACAAATAACCTTCCAGAGATGTTGGATAACATAGGGTCTGATGAGAGGGAGGAACTGAAAGAAATCAGTATTTGTAGGGAAATGGTGTTAGGGAAATTGACGGGATTGAAGGCCGATAAATCCCCAGGGCCTGATAATCTACATCCTAGGATACTTAAGGAGGTGGCCCTAGAAATATTGATGCATTGCTGATCATCTTCCAAAATTCGCTGGAATCTGGAACTATACCCATGGATTGGAGGGTAGCTAATGTTACCCCACTATTCAAAAAGGGTGGTAGAGAGAAAGCGGGGAATTACAGACCAGTAAGCCTGACATCTGTAGTGGGGAAAATGCTAGAGTCCATTATAAAGGATGTAATAGCTGAGCACTTGGAAAACAGTGACAGGATCAGAAAAAGTCAACATGGATTTACAAAAGGTAAATCATGCTTGACTAATCTACTGGAATTTTTTGAGGATGTAACTGGGAAAATAGATAAGGGAGAACCAGTAGATGTGGTGTATTTGGACTTTCAAGAGGCTTTCGATAAGGTCCCGCATAAGAGGTTAACGTGTAAAGTTAAGGTACATGGGATTGGGGGCAAGGTATTGACTTGGATAGAGAACTGGTTGGTGGACAGAAAGCAGAGAGTAGGAATTAACGGTTCTTTTTTCGAGTGGCAGGCAGTGACTAATGGGGTACCGCAGGGATCGGTCCTTGGACCCCAGCTATTCACAATATACAATAATGATCTAGATAAGGGAACTAGATGTAATATCTCCAAGTTTGCAGATGACACAAAGCTGGGTGGGCGTGTGTGCTGCGAGGAGGATACCAAGAAACTCCAGGATGATTTGGACAGGTTGGGTGATTGGACAGAAGCGTGCAGATGCAATATAACGTGGATAAATGCGAGGTTATCCACTTTGGTGTCAAAAACAGAAAGGCAGTCTATTATTTGAATGGCAATAGATTGGGAGAAGGGGAAGTGCAACGAGACCTGGGTGTCCTTGTGCACCAGTCGCTGAAGGTAAGCATGCAGGTGCAACAGGCGGTGAAGAAGGCAAATGGTATGTTGGCCTTCATAGCGAAAGGGTTTGTGTACAGGAGCAAGGATGTCCTGCTGCAGTTGTACAGGGCCTTGGTGAGACCACACCTTGAGTACTGTGTGCAGTTTTGGTCGCCTTATCTGAGGAAGGATTTTCTTGCCATGGAAGGAGTTCAGCGAAGATTCACAAGGCTGATCCCTGGGATGGCAGGAATGACGTATGAGGAGAGATTGGGTCAATTGGGCTTTTACTTTCTGGAGTTTAGAAGAATGAGAGGGGATTCTTATGTTCATTAATAAATAGACATTCTTATTATGAACACAGCTAGCTTTTGCTAGACACTTTATTGAGCACATGTGGACTAGGTACAGTATCTGTAGAGGCATCCATCTTGACTGCTGCCTTGTGGGTAGCCTAGTGCCTCATGGGTAATGTAGTCTTAATATACATACAGCTGGGTAGTGTAGTCTTATATACATACAGCTATATACAGCTCTACATAGCTCTACGGCTCCACCTAGTGTCCACTATAGAATGACACGTTATTGATCATTACATCCCCCTTTCTTTGAGGTTTAACAAAATCAATATCAATCAACTTTCAAGAAAACAATAAAGATAATATCAGTAACACTTTTGTTAGTGCTCTATAAACATAAACATTTTCAAAACAGTCAACACATTTTCAAAGCTTTACATTGTACTCAAAGATTAAGTCTATCAGGCTTTTTTACTTCACGTGTGGATCTTCTCAACACGGGTAAGTCTGATGTGTCTTCATGAGATTGTTCTGGTGGTGAATGGCAGGATGCAGTTGCGGCATTGTCATCAATCTGGTCTTGAATAGTCTCTTGTGTTTTTAGGAGGGAACGGCGGTTCCTCCTGAGAATCTGTCCTTCCTCAGTTCTAACAGTGTATGACCTTGATCCTACTTCCTCAAGAACTGTAGCTTTCCTGTTCCATGCATCTGGATCCTCAATCCTGACAACATCATCCCTTGTCAATGGTTTTAGAGTTTTGGATGACTTGTCATAGTATGATTTCTGTTTCAGCTTTAACAGTTGAAGTCTCTGTCTCAGTTCCTCACTTTGCTGTTCTTTTGCACAGCAGGGTAGCGTGGTGCGCAACTTGCGACCCATTAGTAGTTCAGCAGGTGAAGAATCACAGTCTAAAGGTGAGGCTCGGTAGCTCAGCAGGGCGAGATAAGGATCAGATTTGCTTTCTGTCGCTTTCTTCAGTAGCTGCTTGAGAACTTGAACACCTTTCTCTGCCTTACCATTTGACTGAGCATACAAAGGACTGGATGTGATGTGCTGAAAGTCATAATGTGCTGCAAACTGTTGCCACTCCTTACAGTTGAAGCACGGACCATTGTCGCTAATGGCAATCCTGGGAATTCCATGTCTGGCGAAGATGGATTTCACATGGATTATGACACTGCTTGCTGTGGTGCTTGAGAGCAGCGCCATCTCAGGATAGTTAGAATAGTAGTCAATCACTATTAGATAGTCTTTACCATTTAAATGAAACAGGTCCATACCAACCTTTTGCCATGGTGCTGTTGGTATGTCAGCTACTATCATTGGTTGCTTTGCTTGTTTGTTTTGGTGTTTCTGACATGTCTCACATTTGCCTATCATGTTCTCAATGTCCTTATTTATGCCAGGCCAATAAACAGTGTCTCTTGCTCTCCTTTTGCATTTCTCAATTCCGAGGTGTCACTCATGAATCCTTTTGAGCATGTCTTGACGTAGAGCCTGCGGAATGACTATTCTGTTCTGTTTTAGTAATAGTCCACTTGCGACACTCAATTCTGACCTTATGTGAAAATATTTTGGACAGGAACCTTTTGGCCAACCATGATGAATGTTCTCTATTACTGTTTGTAATACTGTATCTTTTACTGTTTCTTCTGCTATTTGCTTTGATTTTGTGTCTGACACGGGCAGCGCAGCAGTGATCATACTCACATGAACATCCACATTGATGTGCCTTCAATAACCACAAAACTAGAAGTTATAGACTTAAACAAGTTGGCTTTTAATCACTAAGATCAGAGCTAACATCTCAACACGCCGACTGGTTCACAGGAATGAGTCATACAGGTCCTGGAATCTTTATATAAGAGAAGTCAGGGGCGGAGCCAAGAGCCAAGACCTGGAACCTTCCAGGTTAGTCAGGAAAGAGGAAGTGAAACTATACACAGTGTGGGGGAGGGTAATATACATGAGTGCAAAACGAATACAGGAAATACAGGATCAAGACAAACAGATTTCATTACATTCACCCCTTCTTTAGATTTAGTCCATCGGGGTGATGTTTCTTAAAAGTTGGTATAAGTGAGTCTGTCAGGAGGTTTTGCAGTTCTCAGTGATCGGCGCAAAGCCGGTTGGGGTGCTTCTAGGGGAGTGGATTCTGGTTCCTCCACTGTCCGGGCCTCCGCAGTGTCTTCCAGGTTATCTGCAGTGTCCTCCAGGTTAAAGTTGGGTATTGATACCTCTGGGCGTCCTGTCTCTTTGTAGTGTAGGTCTTCCTCGGGTAGTCTCTCATCGTTCTCTCTG
The DNA here is from genome assembly GCF_052327205.1 of Somniosus microcephalus. Lineage (NCBI taxonomy): Eukaryota > Metazoa > Chordata > Chondrichthyes > Squaliformes > Somniosidae > Somniosus > Somniosus microcephalus. The sequence continues at coordinate 200,560,948 of NC_140989.1, forward strand.
CTCCCTGAGGGAGCGAGGTCTTTTATGGAAACAGTGTCCTCTCGCCCGTCAGAGTATTCGATATAGGCGTACTGAGGGTTTGCATGGAGGAGCTGTACCTTTTCCACAAGGGGGTCCGTTTTATGGCCTCTCACGTGCTTCCGCAATAGTACTGTCCCCGGAGACGTCAGCCACGCAGGTAGAGATATGCCCGAGGTGGATTTCCGGGGGAAAACGAACATCTTTTTGTGAGGGGTAGCGTTAGTGGCAGTACATAACAGAGACCTTATGGAGTGGAGCATGTCTGGGAGGACTTCCTGCCAGCGGGAGGTCGGAAGGCCTTTTGACTTTAAGGCTAACGTGACAGCCTTCCAAACAGTAGCATTCTCCCTTTCCACTTGCCCATTACCCCGGGGGTTGTAGCTAGTGGTTCTGCTAGTGGCTATCCCCTTTGAGAGCAAGAACTGGCGCAGTTCGTCACTCATGAATGACGTCCCCCTATCGCCGTGTATGTAGTTCGGCATGCCAAACATGTAGAATAGATTACAGAGACACTTGATGACCGTGGCACTGGTCATGTCTGGGCAGGGAATGGCGAAGGGGAAGCGGGAATATTCGTCGATGATATTGAGGAAGTATACGTTACGGTCGGCAGAGGGAAGGGGTCCCTTGAAGTCCAGACTTAGGCGCTCGAATGGCCGTGTGGCTTTGATAAGGTGTGCACGGTCAGGCCTGTAGAAACGAGGCTTGCATTCCGCACAGATGCGGCAGGCTCTGGTCATTGCCCTGACCTCCTCGATGGAGTGGGGCAGATTGCGGGACTTTATAAAATGGTATAGTCGGGTGACCCCTGGGTGACAGAGGTCGTTGTGGAGACCCTGTAATTTGTCCGTATGAATGCTGGCACACACTCCCCGCGATAGGGCGTCTGGGGGTTCATTAAGGGCTCCCGGCCTATACATAATATCATAGTCGAACCTGGATAGTTCGATCCTCCACCTGAGTATTTTGTCATGCTTGATTTTCCCCCTTTGTTTGTTATTAAACATGAAAGCCACCGACCGCTGGTCGGTGAGCAGGGTGAAACGTTTGCCAGCTAGGTAGTGTCTCCAGTGCCGCACTGCCTCCACTATAGCCTGTGCCCCCTTCTCGACAGAAGAGTGCCTGATTTCAGGTCCCTGAAGGGTTCGGGAGAAGAAGGCCACAGGTCTCCCAGCCTGATTGAGGGTCGCAGCTAAGGCAAAGTCTTACACATCGCTTTCGACTTGAAAGGGAATGCTTTCGTCCACTGCACACACTGCAGCCCTTTCAATGTCCTGTTTGATACTGGTGAAAGCCTCCCGAGCTTCAGCTGATAGTGGGAAGGACGTCGATTTAATGAGGGGTCGGGCCTTATCAGAGTAATTGGGCACCCATTGGGCATAATACGAAAAAAATCCCAGGCACCTTTTTAAAGCTTTGGGATTGTGTGGCGGGGCAGTTCCTTTAGGGGGCGTATTCGGTCAGGGTCCGGTCCAATTACCCCATCTTCCACCACACAGCCGAGGATACAGAGACGGGTTGTGTTGAAGACACATTTGTCTTCGTGTAGGTTAGATTCAGCTTTGGGCAGTTTTTAAAAATCTCGCAAGATTTCGATCATGGTCTTGCTGGTTGTGCCCGCAGATAGTGACATTGTCCAGATAGGGGTAGGTAGCTTGTAGTTTATTCTCGTCAACCATGCGGTCCATCTCACGTTGGAAGACCGAGACCCCATTTGTTACCCCGAAGGGCACTCTGAGAAAATGGTAGAGGCGTCCGTTCGCCTCAAAGGCGGTGTATGGGCGGTCCTCCGTTCTAATGGGGAGCTGGTGATACGCGGACTTGAGGTCGATAGTCGAGAAGACTCGGTATTGCGCAATCTGGTTGACCATTTCTGATATGCGGGGTAAAGGGTGGGCGTCCAGCTGGGTATAAATATTAACAGTCTGGCTGTAGTCAATTACCATCCGTTTCTTTTCGCTATTTTTAACTATGACAACTTGGGCACGCCACGGACTGGTACTGCATTCAATAATGCCTTCCCGCAGGAGTCTGTCCACTTCCGCCTTGATAAAGTGTCTGTCTTCCAGACTGTACCATCTACTTTTGGTCGCTATGGGCCTACAGTTCGGAGCGAGATTAGCGAATAAAGAGGGCGGGCTGATTTTTAAGGTTGATAGGCCACAGACTGTGAGTGGCGGCTGGGACCCGCCCTATGCTAGCGTGACACTTTCGTGGTGGCACTGGAAGTCCAGGCCCAAGATTACATTAACACAGAGTTCTGGCATCACGAGGAGTTTAAAATCCTTGTAGTCCGTGGCCTAGAAATTCATTATAGCCACTTTTGGGGCGGTAAAGTCGGGCGGCCGCTAAAGTTTGCGCCCGGCGCAAATTCGAGGCCACTTCTCCGATATTCATTAGCTTCGTCTTAAGAGTTTGCTCGAGCGCTAAAACTGGCGATGCACGCCTCTCTTTAGGCGCTAAGCCGGAGGTGCTGAGTGAGAGCGCCGAGGCCGGGCGCAGCGCAGGTGCGGCCATTTCTTGTTTGACAGCAGACACCCTGGCGCCGGCCAGCGCTTAAGGGGGAAGGGTCGACTTGGTCTGCTGCCACGCCCTGGATAGTGGAGCCCTGCAGCTAGGCCTGAACACTGCTGCTGGACCCAAATAGCGCCTGAAACCATGGAGAAGGCCCGTGAACGAGCGCAGTGCTTCTCAGAGCTTGATCTGAGGGTGCTGGTTGGTGCTGTGGAGAAGAGACGCCATATTTTGTTTCCGGACAATGGCAGGAAGCCGCCGGCCCGCGTCTACCGGAGAGCCTGGAGGCATGTCGCCACCAAGGTGTCATCCAACAGCGAGGTCCCCAGGAGCGGTGTCCAATGCCGCAAAAAGCTGAATGACCTGTCCAGTGTCCTCCTCATCCTTGCATGTGCACCTCACATTATGGGCAAAGGGACCTGAAAGCCCTAATGGCCAGCCCTCATGCAGCAGCTATGGGACACTCATGAACATCAATTGCACATTGTGCACTTAACACACTGGCCAGGCTATTCGACCATGGGAGGCAGTGCACACAAGATCAGGGCTACACACTGGCCAGGCTATTCGACCATGGGAGGCAGTGCACACAAGATCAGGGCTACACACTGTACTTAGAGGCCGTCCTTTCTCTTGCAGGCCAAGCTGGCCAATAATAAGAGGAGCCGGAATGCGACCGGGGGAGGCGGACCCCAGATCCAGCTGCTCACCGAGCTGCAACATCGCGTGGAGCGCATCATGGGTGCCCAGGTGATTGGCCCCGTTGCATCTGGAGATGCCGACCCTGTTCTCCACACCAATGGTAAGGACATCACCTTTTGGACCACTCTCGTCCCACTTGCGCATCAGATCTACATCCTTTGCCACTGTCCGACCAATGCGCTGAATGCCACCACTCATGCATCCCTCGCTGATGCACTCTCCTCACTCTAAAGCTACTCTTGTGCCTTCCTGCTTTCAGATGGTGAGGAGGAGGTCCCTGAAGTTGCCAGTGACAGCCCCTTAGAAGAGGAGGAGGAGGAGGAGCAAGAGGGAGGCGGCCCATCAGGGGAACCATCAGCCGCGGCAACCCATGCCAATGTAGGGGACACGTCTTCCCTGGAGGGGAGCGTGGGGGAAGTGTCGGAGGGGAGGGTAGCTCCTGGGACCAGCGGCCTGCAGAAACGCGGGAGGGGGGTGGAAGCTCAGCGGCCTTCTCCCCAGAGGGGGGAAGGGTCGGAGGGGAGTCCAATTGCTGGGCCCAGCGGCGTCCAGCAACGCAGGAAGGGTCGGCCAGCTCGGCGGCCTTCTCCCCAGAGGGAGAGTCCGGCCTCCAGTCCGGAGACGGCCAACGCCGAGGAGATGCGTCGCCTCGAGGACTTGTCCGCGGACTCGGAGCGCCGGCACACGGAGCTCATGGGGGTAGTGGCACAGTTGCCTGAGGCCATCAAGTCCCTGTCTCGGAGTGTGACCGAGTTCGGGGCCTCACAGGCCACCAGTCGGGCAGAATTCGGGGCAGCTCAGGCAGCGAGTGGCCAGGTGATCAGCGGTGCCGTGCAGTCACTGGGTGCTCTGATGCGGTCACTGAACAGGTCAACACGGGCACTCACTGCTGCCACACTCGCTGTGTCAGCCAGGCATCGCCAGGGCACCCGGTGTGCTGCAGCAGCACAGTGGTCTGTCCCTCGGCAGATTGGTGCGCATGCTGCAGTGCTGGCCCGGCCGAGTGCCAGTGTCTCAGGCGACCAGCGAGCGCCTGCCATCCACCAGCTTGCCCCCATTCCTCCAGCCGCCACTGCCACTCCCCCAGTGGAGCTGCCAGGAGCTGCTGCAGCAACTGATGCTGGCCAGCCACAGCTGCAGCATTCACCAGCCGGCCCCTCGACGGCCAGACCTCATCTAGGCCGACCCCCAAGGGCATCTGCCATCACGACATGTGCCCCTCAGGAGCCTGCCCCCAGCCTTGCAGCAGCCAATGGCCTCACTTTGAGGAGGAGCAGGGCGCGCAGGGGCCGCCAAAGTTTGCGGAAGGCATCGCCCTCGCGGGCCACTAAGTAGAGGGTGTGTCCAAATGTTGTGTTTTCTGGAATGTGTGTTTTGTGAAGGCCGAGGATGAAGGCCATTTCTGTTTACATCTTTTATTTTAATGCTCCCCAGGTTGTGGGAGTGAGTCATGTGTGTGAGTGTTTTTTGGGGGTTTCGTCTGTTTTTGGTTTTCATGTGGGAAGGGCCCTGAGTTTGTACAATAAAGCATTTTATTTATTCACATTGTCCATGTTTGATCTTTGAAGTGTTTGTTGCCTTAACCGGCTGACAGCTTGCGGAGCGGCTGCAATCATGTTGTTTCATTGGCACAAGCCATTCCCTGACAGGGGGCCTAGAAGTGACGTTCAATAAGCCGCCGACGGGCGGCCCTTGGACCTTCTGCCTCCCTCCTGGGCTGGTACTCCTGGTACTCCTCATCCTCCTCCTCCTCCTGCTCCTCCTCCTGAGGTGGTGGTCCAACGTGAGGTGGCAGTGCCTGAGTCCTGCGGATAGCCAGGTTGTGCAGCATGCAGCAAACGACGACGAATTGGGAGATTCGCTCCTGCGAATACTGGAGGGCTCCCCCGGAGCGATCCAGACAGTGGAACCATTGCTTGAAGGACGCCGATTGTTTGTTCTATGATGTTCCTAGTCGCTTGATGGCTCTCGTTGTATGCCTCTTCAGCAGGGGTCGTGGGCGCGCGGAGCGGGGTCATGAGCCAGGTACACAAAGGATAGCCTTTGTCCCCGATAAGCCATCCTCTTGGGTGAGGCTGTGCCTGGAACATGTCAGGCACAGTTGTCTGTCGCAGGATAAAGGCATCGTGGCTGCTGCCTGGAAAGCGGGCATTGACAGCTAGGATGCGCTGCCTGTGGTCACACACCAGCTGTACGTTGAGGGAATGGTAGCCCTTCCGGTAGCGGTAATCCTCGGCATGCTCCAGAGGTGCCCGCAAAGCCACATGCGTGCAGTCAATGGCGCCCTGCACCATGGGGAAGCCCGCTATTCTTGCAAATCCCACTGCACGCTGCTGCTGCTTCTCCAGGGTCATGGGGAAGGAGGTGAATTGATGTCTCCTTCTGAAAAGGGCATTGGTCACCTGGCGGATGCAGCAATGCACGGCGAACTGGGAGATGTTAGCGATGTCCCCAGCAGCGGATTGGAAGGAGCCGGTGGCATAGAAGTTGAGAGCCACCTGTAGTGGCGCTTCTTAGTTTCCAAACAGGCAGGCCACTGGGCTGTGGGGCTTTTAACATCGAGTAGACGCGTGTCGAAATAAAACGTTCCCAAACATAGCTTTGTCTTTTAAACGGTTTACTATAACACTTAACAAACAGAATTACAAAGCAAACACGTATAAACGAACACGGTCAAAAACTGTACTGCTCCAAGCCTCACAGCTTCTGCCTCTTTCACCACGTGCAGTTTAAACTGTGAAATGGCTGCACCCAATGTGTGGCTTAGGGACTGTTCCATTGTGGCAAGAATGAAGGGGGTGTCGGACTATACCACTGGAGCAAGAAAATAGGGGGTTTCTTAATACAATAAGTCGTTCAGGTAAATTAACTGTATTATGCCATTTAGCCACTATTTTAAAGTATTTTCTTAAGCTTTTATGGCTCTTACATTCCGGCCCCTAATTGACTAGGCACATGAAGCATATCAATTACTCAAACATTAAGAGTCATAAACTAATGAGTTCAACATATTTACAATACAAGTGTCCACTTTTTTCTTTCGTTCAGGAGCTTTTCACGCTGCTTCTTGCAGCAGGCAGAGCTTTGTGATCGGTCTTTCCAGGGTCGTGTAACCGTCTGCAAACAATGCATTCAGAGAGTATTTTTCTTATTACGGAATTAGCTCCTGGAATCCAGTATCTTTGTCTTAGCTTCGCAAGCACGTGATTCCTCCCACTGTGTCCAATACTCTGGTGTATATGCTGAGGAATGAGAGTAGCAACCCGGAGGTCCTTAGAAAGGATAGCAGGATGCTTGGCCTCCTCTGGCATAGCAGATTTGTTTAGTCTCCCTCCCACCCTCAGTACTCCATCTTGCAGTGTAGGGTCCAGCTTGTAGGTATGACTACCTTTCTTGATTGGAGTATTTTGCTGTAGAGCTTCGGTTTCTTCTGGGTATCTTTGTCTTTGACTGAAGCAAACTATCTCCTTCTCAGCCTTGGCCAAATCCTCCACGGTCAATGAATTCTTGCTCAATGTGGTCTTGTGCTGATGCATATACTGCTGTAGAAGCATTCTCTGCTTATCAGGGTTACTTTCAGACTGACTGATAGTGGCTCGGTACTCTTTTCTCTTACCGCTCAGGTGTAGCAGCAACTCTTTCAACCTTAGAAACCATGTAACTGCTTTCCTCAACTGGTGCCATCCTGAGAAATGGTTAACAAGCTTGTTCACTGTGTCAAAGTTCTCTTTCGTAGTTATGAAATTTACTGTGACTGATCTCTTGACTTCGACGTTGTCTTCAGTAATCTGACTTGGCATATCTGGTCTTTCTGGCCATGATCTCTCTGTTTCCAGCAGATAACTTGGGCCTTGTATCCAAGTTTCACTCCTCATGAAGTTTTCAGCCTTCAATCCCCGTGAGGCTTGATCTGCTGGGTTTAATGAGGTGTTTACATACCTCCATTGAGATGGTTGTGTAGCTTCTCTAATGAATGAGATTCTGTTTGCTACGAAGGTCTTGAAGCGTATCTTCTCATTCTCTATATACTTCAGCACCGTCGTGCTATCCGTCCAGAAGACAGATTCTTCTAGTGGGAGCTGTAACTCTTTATGCATCACCTGTTCAACTTTAACTGCAACAACCGCTGCCGTCAATTCCAGTCTCGGGATGGTGACCTGCTTCAGCGGAGCCACCCTGGATTTTCCCATGAGGAAGGCACAATGTTTCTGGCCCTGTTGATTTGTCAGCAAGAGGTAGGTAGCCGTGCCATAGCCGTCCTCACTGGCGTCCGAGAAATGATGTAGTTGAGCCGTCTTTGTAGCTCCAAAACTCGCGGGCTTGATGCATCTACTGACGTTGAAGCTAGAAAGTTGTTGCAAATCTGTCAGCCATCTGTGCCATCTCTGAGCTTGACCTTCTGGGATATCTTCATCCCATCCTCTCTTGTCTCTACACAGCTCTCGTAGCATCAGCTTCACCGGCAGAATGAGTGGTGCCAGAAATCCGAGAGGGTCGTAGATGGAACTGACCACGGAGAGAATCCCTCGTCTTGTGGATGGTCTTTCGTTCACCATTATCCTGAAGTTGAACGTGTCTGACTCGATGCACCATTGTACACCAAGAGCTCTCTCGATAGGAAGGACATCGTGGCTCAGATCCAGATCTTTGACTTCAGTGGCTCTTTCCTTTTCTGGGATAGAAGCTAGAACTGCTCTGCTGTTGCTTATCCACTTAGTCAGATGGAATCCTCCATTCGAACACAGAGTTCTAAGGTCTCTTGACAGTGCGATGGCATCGTCTTCTGTTGACACGGACTTCAGACAGTCATCGACATAAAAGTTTCTGAAGATTATCTCCACAGCCTCGGATGGTGCTTTGCCTTTGCCATCTTCTGCAGTTTTTCTGAGAGCGTAGCTTGCACAGCTGGGAGATGATGTGGCTCCAAACAAGTGTACGGCCATTCTACATTCCACCATCGCTTGACTAACGTCGCCATCTGGCCACCAAAGGAAACGCAGAAGATCAGCATCTTCGTCAGGGATTCTGACTTGGTAGAACATTGATTCTATGTCTGCCATCATGGCAACGAGCTCTTGTCTAAACCTAGTCAAGACGCCAATGAGGGTATTAGTAAGATCAGGACCTTGAAGCAGCTGGTCATTCAGTGAAGTTCCTCTGAATGAGGCGGCGCAGTCAAACACTACACGGATCTTTTTCTTCTTTGGGTGATACACCCCGTGATGAGGAATGTACCAGATCCTTCCATCGTCTCTGTTCAACTGTTCTTCGGGCACTTTTACAGCATAGCCTTTCGCTATGATGTTTCTCATGAAGTCTTTGTAGTCTTCGTGAAAGTCAGGGTTCTTGTTCAGCTTTCTCTTTAGGCTGATGGCGCGTTGCTCTGCTATGCAGCGATTGTTCGGCATCTTCGCGGTCTGTCTTCTCAGTGGCAAACCAATGTGATAGTGGCCATCAATGAACTGTGTAGACCTTGTCATCAAACCCATGAACTGATGGTCTTCTTGTGACATCTCTGTCTTTTCCTCACAGCTGCGTTCTGAGAAGTCTGCATTGAACTGCTGTATCAACAGCTCTTCAATGCTTGCGATAGAGATGCGATTAACTGTGACGTTTTGTCGTTCCTCCTTGTTTGACTTGTGGCCATCATCTCTCCTTAACGGTCCATTGACTACCCATCCAAGGGCTGTCCTGACGGTGTAGGGTCCGTCATCCTTGCTGTTTATCACCTGCCATGGCTCCATAGTTTTGTAGGCATTGGTTCCAATTAATAGGCCAATTTCTGCTTCAATGTATGGGAGACGCACCTTTTCTAGGTAGGGCCATCTATCCACATCCTTCTGCAGGGCTAGGTTCCCTATTCTAACAGGAATCTCCCTCTGTGTGAAAACATTAGGCAGGCCTATGAAGTCCTTCTCTTCAAGTCCACATACTTCTAGGTCTGAAAGATATAACTTTGCATTGACTTCTCGTGACCCATGGTGCGTAATAGGATTTCTGTTCTTCTGCCTCTAACGTTCAGCTGTCGCATGCGTGATTCTGTGCAGAACGTTGCTGAACTACCTGGATCCATGAAGGCGTAAGTCTCCACAACCTTCTCACTCCTCTTAGACTTGATCTTTACTGGTACGATGGCAAGAATACAGTCACTGTCACCGGCCCCAGTGAGTCCACAAGTCTCTGGTTCTAGCGACACCAGAGCACTTGAAACAACCTTCTCGTCGGTATTGTTTTCTTCACTCTTCTTAGGGACTTGTTCTTCTTTATGGATATGCAGCAGACTGGGATGTTTCCGAGTGCACTCTCTGCATGTTGTTCTTTGCTTACAGTTTCTACTCAGGTGCCCCTGAGAGAGACATCCAAAACATAGGCCGTTGTACTTCAGGAATTCGATTCTGTCCTTATGTGGCTGTGCTTTGATGTCGCTGCAGAAATCCAATGTATGATTCTTCTGGCAGAATAAGCATGGCTTCTGAAAGGCATTAGCAGGCGTCACTGTGCTGCTCTTTTTGGGAGATGAGTTCTGGGGCCTTTCTTCCTCGGCCTGAGTGACGATAGTTGCAAAGCTGCTTCCCCTGGAACCACCTTTCCTGAGAGTCTTTGATTCAGCAGGCTTGGCTTTCACTCTTCCATCGGTGGTCGGGCTGACATCCTGGATGTTTCCAAACAATGGGTCCCTAGCAATTTTAGCCTGTTTGTCTATGAAATTCACTAAGTCTGCAAACCTGGCTCTACTTTTCCGTCTCTCCATTATCTCAAAGGCTGTTCTTCTCCATTGTTCTCTCATCCTGTAAGGAAGCTTAGAGATGACGATTCTCATAGTCGTAGGATTGTCCATCTCTTCCATGAATTCAACATCCTCCATGGTGTTGTGACATCCTATGAGGAAGAGAACATATGCGTTCAATGCCTCTCCGTCTTCCGATCTGATCTGTGGCCACTTGGTAGCCTTTTCGATATATGCAGTGGCTATCTTCAGCTCGTTACCATAGTGCTCCTGCAGCAACTTCCTGGCTTCTATGTATCCCCGGTCCGGTCTCGTGTGTTCACAGCTTCTGACCAGGTCTTGTGGTTTACCACTGGTGTACTGTCCCAGGTAGTATAACTTATCACTGCTGCTCTCTGTCTTGGAGTCAATGGCTTGTTCAAAGGATCTGATGAAGGGCTTATACTTGAGTGGGTCGCCTTGGAACACTGGTATGTCTCTTTGAGGGAGTCAAAACAGATTCTGTTGTTTTACAAGCATCTCTGTAATTTCGTTCTGACGTTGCATCACTCGGTATAGGCTTCTCCCTGTGTCTTCAGGCCTCTGGTGGTCATCAGCAGGGTCTAGTCTAGACCGTCTGACGTCTGGGGTAGCATCACGTGCTCCTGTTAGTGGAGAGGCCACTCTTCCACGCTGTAATGCCGGGGAATTGCTTTCGGGCTCTGTTGTAACTCTTGAAGGTGCCCTGGATCCAACTCTATGTGGCAACGTTGACTGGCAGTGGCTCCCGCCGTCCCGTGAGCCTTCATAATCTTCGTACGCACTCAACCTGGCATCTGAGACCTCGATAGCTGTTTTCATCTCCAGCCGTTCTTTCTTTGCCTGCACCTGGGCCCGCTGGGCCTGCACTTGGGCCTGTTGGGCCTGCACTTGGGCCTGCAGTTGGGCCTGCAGTTGGGCCTCTTGGACCTGCAGTTGGGCCTCTTCCCGTTCAAGAGCTTGCTTCTCATCTAAAGATGCTGCGCGCGCCATCAACGCCGCCCGTTCAGCCTCCGCTCTCATGCGTCGCGCCGAGCTTGTGGTAGAAGCGACTGACCTGCGTCCAGAAACAGAGCTACCTTCTTTTCGATTTTTGCTCGGTCTGGTGGAAGTCTCTGAAATGCTATCGTCTGGGCCGACTTCATCGTCAACCTTATCTTTCTCTGCTGTATCAGCATCTTGACGAATTTTTAACATCCACTGCTCCGTGGCCTTGATATAGTCCTTAATGCTGGTTGATTTAAGATCAAACCAGTCGTGCTGATCAGTGTTTCCCTCTTCTTCAGACAGAAGTGCTAATACATCTTCATTGAGTATATTAAATTCTTCATGCAGCTTGGAGAAATCGTAATACATCATGTCTTCAGCTTTCTTAATATTAGCATTATCTTCCATGAGACGATCAATTATCTTCATTTTTCCAGTTATCTGAACTAATTTAGCCTTCCTTGCACCTATGCTTCTATGTAACTTCTCTTCCCTTGCCTTTGGGGTGAGCTTTATTTCCCTCTTTTGGCCAGCAACCCTTCTGGCTGGGGGAAGCTCCTGGCTCCTTAAGACCTCGGCCATTTTACCCGCAGCTCTTATTTAGCTTCTCAACAGAATGAACAAAGCAAGTAACAGTCACTGTACCTTCGCTTTCTTAAATTGTCGTCTGGCTCCGTGACCGTTCATGTATGCGTTCGCCGACGATTCCTTCCCTTCCTTCTTAGGGAGCTAGTTTTTGACTAATGTAGTGGCGCTTCTTAGTTTCCAAACAGGCAGGCCACTGGGCTGTGGGGCTTTTAACATCGAGTAGACGCGTGTCGAAATAAAACGTTCCCAAACATAGCTTTGTCTTTTAAACGGTTTACTATAACACTTAACAAACAGAATTACAAAGCAAACACGTATAAACGAACACGGTCAAAAACTGTACTGCTCCAAACCTCACAGCTTCTGCCTCTTTCACCACGTGCAGTTTAAACTGCGAAATGGCTGCACCCAATGTGTGGCTTAGGGACTGTTCCATTGTGGCAAGAATGAAGGGGGTGTCGGACTATACCACTGGAGCAAGAAAATAGGGGGTTTCTTAATACAATAAGTCATTCAGGTAAATTAACTGTATTATGCCATTTAGCCACTATTTTAAAGTATTTTCTTAAGCTTTTATGGCTCTTACACCACCGTCACCTTCACTGCCACCGACAGAGACGTCCTGCGCATCAGCTGTGGACGCAGATCTCTGTGCAGCAGCTGGCAGATGTCTGCAACCACTTCCCTTCTGAATCGCAGCCTCCTAACACACTGCGCGGCAGACATGGTCAGATAGGAGGACTGCTGGCGGTATACCCTGGGTGGGTAAGGCCTCACTTGGCAACGCCTGTTGCCCCATCTGCGTCTAGCCAGGGCTGCCACTCTCTCACGGCGTCTGTAAGCCCTTCTGGCATAAGGCTGAAACTCAGCGTTGGCACCCAATGCAGCCCCCATTATATGCTGGCAAACACTGAGATCTCAATGAAGGCAAAGATAATTGCTAAGCTCTGGCCTGAGCCAAAAATACTGTCCTAGTGTTGGGCCAAAGCAGTAAGCTCTCCTCCTTGGTCTCTCTCCAAAAAACCGTTGCACAAGAGTGAATGCTGCAAAATGGCTGGCCTTTATAGTGCAGGGTAAGTGCCCTTTAATTTGCGCTCCCCACGGCCCGCCTCGGCTGTGTACCATTCCACTTCACAGTCGTTAGGGCCGCCCGGCGCACAATGGGGCGGCGCAAGTGAAGTTCCGGTTCCGGGCGCACAAAGGGCGTTGCACGACGAAATGACGTCATGATCTGCGCGCGCAGCAGGGCGCGCGCTAAGACTTTGCGCCGGCGCTAAATGTCTACTGAAGTTGGGGCGAGGCGCAGATCGCGCTGCGCCCGGGCGCTAAGCGCCTAATGCTCAAGATCTACTCCTCCTAAGGCGCTAACGGCTGGCGCGCCCAACTGAATTTCTAGGCCTGTGCCTTTTACAGTCAGTGTTACCACACAGTGGCCCAAAATGTCCGAAGTGTGGGGCTTAGCAGCCATAGCAATTCTGCTCCGTGTAGGGGTTACCGTTAATGAGTGCCGCCGTACCAGGCTAGGGTGGATAAAACTCTCGGTGCTCCCACAGTCAATTAAACATTTCGTTAAATTCCCGTTTACCTGTATGGATTTTGTCAACGGGTGTGGCCTGGATTGATCCACCATGATCGAAGCCACTGTTAGGCCCTGGGCGGCCGTTGAGTCGGGAAAAGATGGCGGATCCCAAGATGGCGGCCTGCACGGCACGCATGAGGCGGTGACGGAGTTGGAAATCGGATTCCCCCTGCAGACTTTGCTAAAATGCCCCTTTTTCTTACATTTGAAACATGTAGCGTCCTTCGTTGGGCATCGTTGTCTGGGGTGCTTGGCCTGGCCGCAGAAGTAGCATTTCGGGCCTCGAGACAATGCCGCTCCTGGGTGAACTTCTGTGTGGGGACTCCGGCGGTGTAGAGCTGGTCTGAGACCTGGATGGGGAAGATGGCTGATTCCAAGAAGGCGGCCCGCTCGGCGCGCACGAGGTGGTGAGGGCCGCATGGCCGGAAGAATAAGAGTCAGAGTTTTTCTGGGCCACGTCCAGCGATTGCGCAGTGGCCACTGCCTTTTTTAAGTCCAGGACCTCCTTCTCCAGCAGTCTCTGCCGGATATAATTCGATTTGAGGCCCGTGATGAAGGAATCGCGGACCAATTCGTCAGAGTACACGTTGGCCGTCACGGCCTTGCAGTTACAGTCCCGGACCAAGTCCTTTAGGCCCTGTAAGAAATCGTCCATTGATTCCTCAGGTCGCTGCCTGCGTGTAGCCAGCAGATGTCTGGCGTACACTTCGTTTACCGGCCTCTGGTATTGGGCCTTCAGGATAGTGATGGCCTCCATGTAAGAGGTGGCGTCCCGGATGAACGAATAAATCCGATGACTAACGCGAGTAGTCAGTAGACTCAGTTTATCTACCTCGCTAGCGGATGAGGCCCCCGCGAAGAGTTCGAAGCATTTGAGCCAGTGTCCAAATTGATTTGATGCTTCAGCAGAATGTGGATCCAAGTCCAGACGCTCTGGTTTTAGGAGTCGATCCATCCTAGTATTCTTTAGTGATTAACATTGATGTGCCTTCAATAACCACAAAACTAGAAGTTATAGACTTAAACAAGTTGGCTTTTAATCACTAAGATCAGAGCTAACATCTCAACACGCCGACTGGTTCACAGGAATTAGTCATACAGGTCCTGGGATCTTTATGTAAGAGAAGTCAGGGGCGGAGCCAAGAGCCAAGACCTGGAACCTTCCAGGTTAGTCAGGAAAGAGGAAGTGGAACTATACACAGTGTTGGGGAGGGTAATATTCATGAGTGCAAAACGAATACAGGAAATACAGGATCAAGACAAACAGATTTCATTACACACGTCTTCTTCAGTAGAGCTCACATGACTCATTGTGGGTGCTCGGGATAGTGCATCTGCTAACACTATGTATTTGCCTGGTGTGTAGATCAGTTCAAAGTCATATCTTTGCAGCTTCATCATGAGTCGTTGAATCTTTGGAGACATCTCATTCAGGTATTTTTTTATGATGGCAACCAGAGAGCTGTGGTCTGTCTCAACTGTGAAGGTGGGAAGTCCATATATGTAGCCATGAAACTTTTCTAGTCCAACTACCAAGCCTAGACATTCCTTTTCAATCTGGGCGTATCGACACTCAGTATCAGTCATAGACCTGGAGGCATAGGCAACAGGCTTCCAATCTTCACCCTCTGCTTGTAGCAAGGCCGCACCTAGGCCATCTTTTGATGCATCCGTTGACACTTTGATTCTTTTTGTTGGGTCAAAGAAGGTGAGTACAGGTGTGGTTGTCAGCACTGTTTTGGGGTTTATCCACTCTTGTTCATGTCTTTCTGTCCATGCGAACTCATTTGTTTTATGTAGCAGGTCTCGCAGACAGGCTGTCTTGGCTGACAAGTTAGGAATGAACTTTCCAATGAAGTTTATCATCCCCATGATGCGTAGCACTCCTTTTTTGTCAGTGGGTCGGGGCATTTTGAGTATGGCGTTTACTTTTTCCATATCTGGCTCTATTCCTTTACCAGATAGATTATCTCCTAGGAAAGTGACTTCCTGGACGCCAAACTGACACTTGGCTTTGTTGAGCTTCAGTCCATTCCGGCGTATGCTCTGTAGCACTTTAGTCAGTCTCTCATTGTGTTCTTTCAGTGTGGAGCCCCCGATGATGATGTCATCAACATAGACCCGAACTCCTTCCAGACCTTCAATTATGTGTTCCATCACTCTATGAAAGATTTCAGATGCAGATATTATCCCGAAAGGCATTCTGAGGAAACAATACCTGCCAAATGGTGTGTTGAAGGTACAGTATTTGGTGCTCTCTTCATCCAGTTTTAGTTGCCAAAATCCTTGTGAGGCATCGAGCTTTGTAAAGTATCTGGCACCTGACATTTCACTGGTGATTTCTTCTCGCTTGGGAATCTGGTAGTGTTCACGTTTTATGTTTGCATTTAAGTCCTTTGGATCCATGCATATTCTTAGATCATTGTTCTTTTTCTTTACACATACCATGGAATTAACCCAGTCTGTTGGCTCTTCGACTTTCCTGATGACTCCTAGTGTGGTCATTCTGTCCAGTTCATTCTTGAGCCGGTCACGCAGGGGTGCTGGAACTCTTCGTGGAGCATGTACCACTGGCTGAGCATCCTCCTTTAGCTGGATCTTGTAAGTGAATGGTAGAACTCCAAATCCTTTGAACACATCTTGGAAATTATTCACTACAGAATCCATCGAGTCATCTGGTCTGCTTATGGCACAGTTTATACGGTAGACTCTCTTGACCAGTTCTAAGTCCTCACAAGCTTTGTCACCCAGTAGTGAATCAAGTCTTTCAGCCACAACAGAAAACATGAGATGATGCACTTTGTCTTTGACTGTCACTTTAAGTCTGCATACACCTAAGCTATCTATTTTCTGTCCATTATAGTCCTTCAGTAGTACTGACTTTTTCTGTATTTTGGGCTTTTCTTTCATATTGTTAATGTCACTCATACTGATTAAGTTTGCTTTTGCCCCAGTGTCTAGTTTCAAGGTAACTAATGCTCCATTTACCTGCAGTGGGATCATCCATTTGTCCTCTTTTACTGCATTAACTTTATGTTCAGCATTGTCCATTTCTGAGGGCTGCACATTTTCTGTATCCTTTTTGATATTGTCACATGACATCATTCCTACAAAAAATGTCTCACTTAAATCAGTGTCCTCAATTACATTAACTCGTTGCCCTTTCTTAGTTTTTACTTTTGAAAAGCATTGTTTGGCAAAGTGATTCTTTCCATAACACTTTGTGCACATTTTTCCAAACGCTGGGCATTGTCTTAACTGGTGTTTGTAACCACAGCGTTTACAATTAAAAATGTCATCCTCCGATTGCTTTTCATTTCTGTTCTGCCCACGTTTCTTCCCCTTGTAGGACACAGCACCGACAGCAGCATTATCACTCATTACAATCGCATCATTATTGATTTCACTGAAAGTCTTCGCGTGCTTTCGAGCTAGCTCGTTGGCTTGGCATATTTTCACTGCATTTTCCAAATTTAGTTCGGTTTCTCTCAACAGGCGTTCCCTGACTTTTTTATCATGAATACCAAACACAATCTGGTCACGAATCATGGATGCTTTGAGCTCAGAGAAATTACATGCCTGTGCTTTCAGTTTCAGGTCAGTTATAAAGCTATCAAAAGTCTCATTTTGCTGCTGTGTCCGAGAACGGAAGATGTATCTTTCATAGGTCTCATTCTTTTTGGGAGAGCAATGTTCATCAAATTTTTTTAGCACATCATCTAATTTTTCTCTGTTCTCCTCTGGATTAAATACAAATGTATTAAATACCTCTATTGCCTGTGGGCCTGCAACCGTAAGCAGCAATGCTATCTTCCTTGCGTCTGGCTTCGTACCGAATCCGATGGCTGCAATGTAGAGTTTGAATTGTTGTTTAAGAGTCTGCCAATTGTAGTCGATATTTCCTGTGAGTTTCAAACGCTCTGGTCGCTTCAAATTCTCCATGTCGCTTTTCACAATTTTCAGCAGATCTTCACCATCCTGGTACCATCTTATGTTCATTAATAAATAGACATTCTTATTATGAACACAGCTAGCTTTTGCTAGACACTTTATTGAGCACATGTGGACTAGGTACAATATCTGTAGAGGCATCCATCTTGACTGCTGCCTTGTGGGTAGCCTAGTGCCTCATGGGTAATGTAGTCTTAATATACATACAGCTGGGTAGTGTAGTCTTATATACATACAGTTATATATAGCTCTACGGCTCCACCTTGTGTCCACTATAGAATGACATGTTATTGACCATTACAGGGATCTCATCGAAACTTATAAAATTCTGACAGGTCTGGACAAACTAGATGCAGGTAGAATGTTCCCGATGGTCAGAGAGTCCAGAACCAGGGGTCATAGTCTAAGGAAAAGGGGTAAGCCATTTAGGACAGAGATGAGGAAGAATTTCTTCACCCAGAGAGTGGTTAACCTGTGGAATTCTCTACCACAGAAGGCAGTTGAGACCAAGTCTTTAAATATATTCAAGAAGGAGTTAGATATATTTCTTAGAGCTAAAGGTATCAAGGGATATGGGGAGAAGGCAGGTACGGGGTACTGAGTTTGGATGATCAGCCATGATCTCATCGAATGGCGGAGCAGGCTCGAGGGGCCAAATGGCCTACTCCTGCTCCTATCTTCTATGTTTCTATGAAACACATTCACACCCCATGTAACATACTCACACCCCATGTAACACACTCACACCCCATGTAACACACTCACACCCAATATAACACACTCACACCACCATATAACATACTCACACCCCCATATAACACACGCACACCCCATTCAACACACTCACACCCCATGTAACACATTCACACTCCATGTAGCACACTCACACCCCATGTAACTCACTCACACAACCATGTAACACTCTCACACAACCATGTAACACACTCACATCCCCATATAACACACTCACACCCAATATAACACACTCACACCACATATAACACAGTGACACCCCATATAACACACTCACACCCCATGTAACACACGTACACCCCATGTAACACTCACAGCCCATGTAACACACTCACACCCCCATATAACACACACACGCCCCATTCAACACACTCACACACCATGTAACACCATCAAAATCCAAGTAACACACTCACACCGCATGTAAAACACTCACACCCCTAGTTAACACACTCACACCCCATATAACGCATTCACAGCCCATGTAACACACTCACACCCCATATAACTCACTCACACCCCATATAACTCACTCACACCCCATATAACACACTCACACCACATGTAACACACTCACACCACATGTAACACACTCACACCACATGTAACACACTCACACCCCATGTAACACACTCACACCCCCATGTAACACTCACACCCCCATGCAACACACTCACACTCCCATTTAACACACTCACACCCCATATAACACACTCACACCCATATAACACACTCACACCCCACATAACACTCACAACACATGTAACACACTCACACTCCATATAACACACTCACACCCATATAACACACTCACACCCCACATAACACTCACAACACATGTAACATACTCACACCCCCATATAACACACTCACCCCCATATAAAACACTCACACCCGATATAACACACTCACACCTGATATAACACACTCACACCCCATGTAACACACGTACACCCCATGTAACACTCACAGCCCATGTAACACACTCACACCCCCATATAACACACACACGCCCCATTCAACACACTCACACACCATGTAACACCATCAAAATCCAAGTAACACACTCACACCGCATGTAAAACACTCACACCCCTAGTTAACACACTCACACCCCATATAACGCATTCACAGCCCATGTAACACACTCACACCCCATATAACTCACTCACACCCCATATAACTCACTCACACCCCATATAACACACTCACACCACATGTAACACACTCACACCACATGTAACACACTCACACCACATGTAACACACTCACACCCCATGTAACACACTCACACCCCCATGTAACACTCACACCCCCATGCAACACACTCACACTCCCATTTAACACACTCACACCCCATATAACACACTCACACCCATATAACACTCTCACACCCCACATAACACTCACAACACATGTAACACACTCACACTCCATATAACACACTCACACCCATATAACACACTCACACCCCACATAACACTCACAACACATGTAACATACTCACACCCCCATATAACACACTCACCCCCATATAAAACACTCACACCCGATATAACACACTCACACCTGATATAACACACTCACACCCCATGTAACACACGTACACCCCATGTAACACTCACAGCCCATGTAACACACTCACACCCCCATATAACACACACACGCCCCATTCAACACACTCACACACCATGTAACACCATCAAAATCCAAGTAACACACTCACACCGCATGTAAAACACTCACACCCCTAGTTAACACACTCACACCCCATATAACGCATTCACAGCCCATGTAACACACTCACACCCCATATAACTCACTCACACCCCATATAACTCACTCACACCCCATATAACACACTCACACCACATGTAACACACTCACACCACATGTAACACACTCACACCACATGTAACACACTCACACCCCATGTAACACACTCACACCCCCATGTAACACTCACACCCCCATGCAACACACTCACACTCCCATTTAACACACTCACACCCCATATAACACACTCACACCACATGTAACACACTCACACCACATGTAACACACTCACACCACATGTAACACACTCACACCCCATGTAACACACTCACACCCCCATGTAACACTCACACCCCCATGCAACACACTCACACTCCCATTTAACACACTCACACCCCATATAACACACTCACACCCATATAACACACTCACACCCCACATAACACTCACAACACATGTAACACACTCACACTCCATATAACACACTCACACCCATATAACACACTCACACCCCACATAACACTCACAACACATGTAACATACTCACACCCCCATATAACACACTCACCCCCATATAAAACACTCACACCCGATATAACACACTCACACCTGATATAACACACTCACACACCATGTAACACACGTACACCCCATGTAACACTCACAGCCCATGTAACACACTCACACCCCCATATAACACACACACGCCCCATTCAACACACTCACACACCATGTAACACCATCAAAATCCAAGTAACACACTCACACCGCATGTAAAACACTCACACCCCTAGTTAACACACTCACACCCCATATAACGCATTCACAGCCCATGTAACACACTCACACCCCATATAACTCACTCACACCCCATATAACTCACTCACACCCCATATAACACACTCACACCACATGTAACACACTCACACCACATGTAACACACTCACACCACATGTAACACACTCACACCCCATGTAACACACTCACACCCCCATGTAACACTCACACCCCCATGCAACACACTCACACTCCCATTTAACACACTCACACCCCATATAACACACTCACACCCATATAACACACTCACACCCAACATAACACTCACAACACATGTAACACACTCACACTCCATATAACACACTCACACCCATATAACACACTCACACCCCACATAACACTCACAACACATGTAACATACTCACACCCCCATATAACACACTCACCCCCATATAAAACACTCACACCCGATATAACACACTCACACCTGATATAACACACTCACACCCCATGTAACACACGTACACCCCATGTAACACTCACAGCCCATGTAACACACTCACACCCCCATATAACACACACACGCCCCATTCAACACACTCACACACCATGTAACACCATCAAAATCCAAGTAACACACTCACACCGCATGTAAAACACTCACACCCCTAGTTAACACACTCACACCCCATATAACGCATTCACAGCCCATGTAACACACTCACACCCCATATAACTCACTCACACCCCATATAACTCACTCACACCCCATATAACACACTCACACCACATGTAACACACTCACACCACATGTAACACACTCACACCACATGTAACACACTCACACCCCATGTAACACACTCACACCCCCATGTAACACTCACACCCCCATGCAACACACTCACACTCCCATTTAACACACTCACACCCCATATAACACACTCACACCCATATAACACACTCACACCCCACATAACACTCACAACACATGTAACACACTCACACTCCATATAACACACTCACACCCATATAACACACTCACACCCCACATAACACTCACAACACATGTAACATACTCACACCCCCATATAACACACTCACCCCCATATAAAACACTCACACCCGATATAACACACTCACACCTGATATAACACACTCACACCCCATGTAACACACGTACACCCCATGTAACACTCACAGCCCATGTAACACACTCACACCCCCATATAACACACACACGCCCCATTCAACACACTCACACACCATGTAACACCATCAAAATCCAAGTAACACACTCACACCGCATGTAAAACACTCACACCCCTAGTTAACACACTCACACCCCATATAACGCATTCACAGCCCATGTAACACACTCACACCCCATATAACTCACTCACACCCCATATAACTCACTCACACCCCATATAACACACTCACACCACATGTAACACACTCACACCACATGTAACACACTCACACCACATGTAACACACTCACACCCCATGTAACACACTCACACCCCCATGTAACACTCACACCCCCATGCAACACACTCACACTCCCATTTAACACACTCACACCCCATATAACACACTCACACCCATATAACACACTCACACCCCACATAACACTCACAACACATGTAACACACTCACACTCCATATAACACACTCACACCCATATAACACACTCACACCCCACATAACACTCACAACACATGTAACATACTCACACCCCCATATAACACACTCACCCCCATATAAAACACTCACACCCCATATAACACACTCACACCCCATGTAACACACGTACACCCCATGTAACACTCACAGCCCATGTAACACACTCACACCCCCATATAACACACACACGCCCCATTCAACACACTCACACACCATGTAACACCATCAAAATCCAAGTAACACACTCACACCGCATGTAAAACACTCACACCCCTAGTTAACACACTCACACCCCATATAACGCATTCACAGCCCATGTAACACACTCACACCCCATATAACTCACTCACACCCCATATAACTCACTCACACCCCATATAACACACTCACACCACATGTAACACACTCACACCACATGTAACACACTCACACCACATGTAACACACTCACACCCCATGTAACACACTCACACCCCCATGTAACACTCACACCCCCATGCAACACACTCACACTCCCATTTAACACACTCACACCCCATATAACACACTCACACCCATATAACACACTCACACCCCACATAACACTCACAACACATGTAACACACTCACACTCCATATAACACACTCACACCCATATAACACACTCACACCCCACATAACACTCACAACACATGTAACACACTCACACTCCATATAACACACTCACACCCATATAACACACTCACACCCCACATAACACTCACAACACATGTAACATACTCACACCCCCATATAACACACTCACCCCCATATAAAACACTCACACCCGATATAACACACTCACACCTGATATAACACACTCACACCCCATGTAACACACGTACACCCCATGTAACACTCACAGCCCATGTAACACACTCACACCCCCATATAACACACACACGCCCCATTCAACACACTCACACACCATGTAACACCATCAAAATCCAAGTAACACACTCACACCGCATGTAAAACACTCACACCCCTAGTTAACACACTCACACCCCATATAACGCATTCACAGCCCATGTAACACACTCACACCCCATATAACTCACTCACACCCCATATAACTCACTCACACCCCATATAACACACTCACACCACATGTAACACACTCACACCACATGTAACACACTCACACCACATGTAACACACTCACACCCCATGTAACACACTCACACCCCCATGTAACACTCACACCCCCATGCAACACACTCACACTCCCATTTAACACACTCACACCCCATATAACACACTCACACCCATATAACACACTCACACCCCACATAACACTCACAACACATGTAACACACTCACACTCCATATAACACACTCACACCCATATAACACACTCACACCCCACATAACACTCACAACACATGTAACATACTCACACCCCCATATAACACACTCACCCCCATATAAAACACTCACACCCGATATAACACACTCACACCTGATATAACACACTCACACCCCATGTAACACACGTACACCCCATGTAACACTCACAGCCCATGTAACACACTCACACCCCCATATAACACACACACGCCCCATTCAACACACTCACACACCATGTAACACCATCAAAATCCAAGTAACACACTCACACCGCATGTAAAACACTCACACCCCTAGTTAACACACTCACACCCCATATAACGCATTCACAGCCCATGTAACACACTCACACCCCATATAACTCACTCACACCCCATATAACACACTCACACCACATGTAACACACTCACACCACATGTAACACACTCACACCACATGTAACACACTCACACCCCATGTAACACACTCACACCCCCATGTAACACTCACACCCCCATGCAACACACTCACACTCCCATTTAACACACTCACACCCCATATAACACACTCACACCACATGTAACACACTCACACCACATGTAACACACTCACACCACATGTAACACACTCACACCCCATGTAACACACTCACACCCCCATGTAACACTCACACCCCCATGCAACACACTCACACTCCCATTTAACACACTCACACCCCATATAACACACTCACACCCATATAACACACTCACACCCCACATAACACTCACAACACATGTAACACACTCACACTCCATATAACACACTCACACCCATATAACACACTCACACCCCACATAACACTCACAACACATGTAACATACTCACACCCCCATATAACACACTCACCCCCATATAAAACACTCACACCCGATATAACACACTCACACCTGATATAACACACTCACACCCCATGTAACACACGTACACCCCATGTAACACTCACAGCCCATGTAACACACTCACACCCCCATATAACACACACACGCCCCATTCAACACACTCACACACCATGTAACACCATCAAAATCCAAGTAACACACTCACACCGCATGTAAAACACTCACACCCCTAGTTAACACACTCACACCCCATATAACGCATTCACAGCCCATGTAACACACTCACACCCCATATAACTCACTCACACCACATATAACTCACTCACACCCCATATAACACACTCACACCACATGTAACACACTCACACCACATGTAACACACTCACACCACATGTAACACACTCACACCCCATGTAACACACTCACACCCCCATGTAACACTCACACCCCCATGCAACACACTCACACTCCCATTTAACACACTCACACCCCATATAACACACTCACACCCATATAACACACTCACACCCCACATAACACTCACAACACATGTAACACACTCACACTCCATATAACACACTCACACCCATATAACACACTCACACCCCACATAACACTCACAACACATGTAACATACTCACACCCCCATATAACACACTCACCCCCATATAAAACACTCACACCCGATATAACACACTCACACCTGATATAACACACTCACACCCCATGTAACACACGTACACCCCATGTAACACTCACAGCCCATGTAACACACTCACACCCCCATATAACACACACACGCCCCATTCAACACACTCACACACCATGTAACACCATCAAAATCCAAGTAACACACTCACACCGCATGTAAAACACTCACACCCCTAGTTAACACACTCACACCCCATATAACGCATTCACAGCCCATGTAACACACTCACACCCCATATAACTCACTCACACCCCATATAACTCACTCACACCCCATATAACACACTCACACCACATGTAACACACTCACACCACATGTAACACACTCACACCACATGTAACACACTCACACCCCATGTAACACACTCACACCCCCATGTAACACTCACACCCCCATGCAACACACTCACACTCCCATTTAACACACTCACACCCCATATAACACACTCACACCCATATAACACACTCACACCCCACATAACACTCACAACACATGTAACACACTCACACTCCATATAACACACTCACACCCATATAACACACTCACACCCCACATAACACTCACAACACATGTAACATACTCACACCCCCATATAACACACTCACCCCCATATAAAACACTCACACCCCATATAACACACTCACACCCCATGTAACACACGTACACCCCATGTAACACTCACAGCCCATGTAACACACTCACACCCCCATATAACACACACACGCCCCATTCAACACACTCACACACCATGTAACACCATCAAAATCCAAGTAACACACTCACACCGCATGTAAAACACTCACACCCCTAGTTAACACACTCACACCCCATATAACGCATTCACAGCCCATGTAACACACTCACACCCCATATAACTCACTCACACCCCATATAACTCACTCACACCCCATATAACACACTCACACCACATGTAACACACTCACACCACATGTAACACACTCACACCACATGTAACACACTCACACCCCATGTAACACACTCACACCCCCATGTAACACTCACACCCCCATGCAACACACTCACACTCCCATTTAACACACTCACACCCCATATAACACACTCACACCCATATAACACACTCACACCCCACATAACACTCACAACACATGTAACACACTCACCCCCCCATATAACACACTCACCCCCATATAAAACACTCACACCCGATATAACACACTCACACCTGATGTAACACACTCACACCCCATGTAACAGACTCACACCCCATATAACACACTCACACCTCCTGAAACACATTCACACCCCCATATAACACACTCACCACCCATATAAAACACTCACACTGTGGCAGAGCCACCAAGGGACTCTTATATCGATGTACATAATTATCTGTAACAGAATGAATCTGTACATGTATTCGTTTTACTACATGTAAATAGCGCGGTCCCTAGAGGGTTAAGACCAAATGTGATGACGTCAACACGTGGGTCACGTGACGTTCCCAACAGCGGTAAACGTGATGACGTCATGACGTCAGAGGGAGGAGCTCTCTCTCTCAGTCCTCCTGGAGCCAGCATTGAGCATAGACCTGTTTGTTAGTCCTCCTGCGTTTGATTGTTACTTCTGCAAAACAGTATTAAACTTCGTTTGGTTAACAGGCTGACTCAATCTCAGTCTTTTGATTAGGAATCTGACAATTCCTACAACACGCCATATAACACACTCACACCCCATATACTGCGTAAAGTTTTGGTTTCCATATTTAAGAAAAGATATACTTGCTCTCGAGGCAGTTCAGAGAAGGTTCACTTGGTTGATTCCGGAGATGAGGGCATTGACTTATGAGGAAAGGTTGAGTAGGTTTGAGGGGGCTTGATCGGGTGGATGCGTTGAGGTTGTTTCCACTGATGGGTGAGACTAGAACTAGGGGGCATAGTGGTTAGCACTGTTGCCTCACAGCGCCAGAGACCCGGGTTCGAATCCGGCCTCGGGCGACTGTCTGTGTGGAGTTTGCACATTCTCCCCGTGTTTGCGTGGGTTTTCTCCGGGTGCTCCGGTTTCTTCCCACAGTCCAAAGATGTGCGGGTTAGGTTGATTGGCTATGATAAATTGACCCTTAGTGTTAGGGGGATTAAATACGTGGGGTTACAAGGATAGGGTGGGATATGTGTTGGTGTAGGGGTTACGGGGATTGGGTGGGATATGTGTCGGTGCAGGCTCGATGGGCCGAAATGGCCTCTATCTGCACTGTGGGGTTTCTGTGACTTCTGTGATCTGTGAGGTTGGGTCTCTACTCATTGGAATTCAGAAGAATGAGAGGTGATCTTATTGAAACATAAAAGATTGTGAGGGGGCTTGATTGGGTGGATGCGTTGAGGTTGTTTCCACTGATGGGTGAGACTAGAACTAGGGGGCATAATCTTTGAATAAGGGGCTGCCCTTTCAAAACTGAGATGAGGAGAAACTTCCTCACTCAGAGGGTAGTAAATCTATGGAATTTACTACCTCAGAGAGTTGTGGAAGCTGCGACATTAAATAAATTTAAAACGGAGATAGACAGTTTCCTAGCTGATAACGGAATAAGAGGTTACGTGGAGAGGGCAGGGAAGTGGACATGAGTCTAAGTTTGGATCAGCCATGATCCTATTGAATGGCAGAGCAGGCCCGGGGGGCCGTATGGCCTACTCCTGCTCCTACTTCTTGGACCAGTAATTCCGGGCACAACGCGTGAGTACGGACGGGGTACTCATGCGTGTGCGCGGAGGAATTGCCGGTTTACAGCATGCACAGCACATGCGCTGAAGACTGGCATTTCCTGTCCTCTGACCCAAGGGGTTAAGAGGCAGAATGCGCGCGACTGCACAGGCAGCGCGTGCGCAGTGAAATTCCTTTTTTTTTCCAGAGTTGCGCGTGTGTAAAGGCCTCCGGTCTTTACGCATTGAAAAACCACACGTAAGTACTTCGGCCTAGAAATTCAGTATAGCCACTTTTGGGGCGCTAAAGTCGGGCGGCCGCTAAAGTTTGCGCCCGGCGCCAAGTCGCGCCCCCTTCGCCGATATTCAGTTGCATCGCCCCAAGAGGTTGCTGCTGCGCTAAAACAGGCGATGCACGACTATCTTTAGGCGCTAAGCCGGCGGTGCTGAGCGATAGCCCCGAGGCCGGGCGCAGCGCCGGTGCGGCGAGTTCTTGATTGACGGCAGACACTCTGGCACCGGTCAGCTCTTAAAGGGGGAGGGTGGATTTGTTTGCCTGCCACGCCCTGCACACTGCAGCCCTCAACCTAGGCCTGGCAACTTCAGCTTCACCTGCACAACGCCCAGGGCTATGGAGAAGGCCAGGGAGAGAGCGCAGCGCTTCAGCGACGGTGACCTGAGGCTGCTGGTTGGCGGAGTGGAACGCAGGCGCCATGTTCTGATTCCAGAAGGTGGCAAGAGGCTGCTGCCCAGCGCCTACCGGAAAGCCTGGAGGGAGTTCTCCAACAGGGTGTCTTCCAACAGCGTGGTTGCCAGGACTCCTGTGCAATGCCGGAAGAAGTTCAACGACCTCACTCGGGTTGTCAGGGTGAGTACCCTTTCCAGTGTCCTCCTCATCCTTGCATGTGCACCTCACTTTATGGGCAAAGGGACCTGAAAGCCCTAATGGCCAGCCCTCATCCAGCAGCTATGGGACTGGCATGAAAATCACTTGCACATTCAGCACTTTACAAACTGTACAAGCTCTTCGACCATGGGAGGCATTGCAGACAAGATCAGGGCTACGCACTGTACAAGCTATTCGACCATGGGAGGCAGTGCAGACAAGATCAGGGCTACACACTGTATTAGAGGCCATCCTTTCTCTTGCAGGCCAAGGTGGCGCACAACCGGTGCAACCAAACTGAGACCGGGGGAGGCCGTCCTGACCTCAAAGAGCTCTCTGACCTCGACCAGCATGTGGAGCGCATTATAGCAGGCCGGCTGATTGGCCCCATCGCCAGTGGAGATGCCGACCCTGTTCTGGGCACCAATGGTAAGGGCATCACCTTTTGGACCTCTCTCGTTCCACTTGCGCATGAGATCACCATCCTTTGCCACTGTCCGACAAATGCGGTGAATGGCAGCACTCATGCCTCCCTCGCTGCCACCCTGTCCTCACTCTAAAGCTACTCTTGTGCCTTCCTGCTTTCAGATGGTGAATCGCCAGGTGAGGAGGCGGGCCCTCAAGCTGCCACTGTCAGCCCTTCGGAAGACGAGGAGGAGGAAGAGGAAGCCGGCCCATCAGTGCCACCCTCAGCCGCGCCAGCCCATGGCGATGTAGGGGACACGTCTTCCCTGGAGGGGAGCCGGGGGGAAGGGTTGGAGGAGAGTGAAGCTCCGGGGCCCAGCGGCCTGCAGCAACGCGGGAGGGGTGGGGAAGCTCGGCGGACTTCTCCCCAGAGGGTGAGTGCGGCCTCCAGTCCTGCGATGGTCAGCGCAGAGGAGGTGCGCCTCCTAGAGGAAATGGCCGTCCAGGCTGAGCGCAGGCACACTGAGCTCATGGCTGCAGTGGCAAGGATGCCTGACTCCATAGAGTCTCTGTCAAGGAGTGTGCAGCAATTCGGAGCAGCACAGGCCAGGAGTCTGCAACAATTCAGTGCAGCACAGGCCAGGAGTCTGGAACAATTCAGTGCAGCACAGGCCAGGAGTCTGCAGGGCTTCGCGGCAGCACAGTCGGCTTCTAGCCAAGTGCTCAGTCGTGCCGTCCATTCACTGGCTGGTGTCATGCGGACACAGACCAGGGCCACACGGGCACTAACTGCTGCCACCCTCGCTGGATCAGCCAGGCATCGCCAGGGCACCCGCCGCGCAGCAGCAGCCCAGCAGTCTGTCCTTCAGCTGTTTGCTGCGCATGCTGCAGTGCTGGCCTGTGCGAGTGCCGTTGTATCAGGCGACCAGCGAGCACCTGCGATCTGCCAGGTTGGCACCATTCCTGCAGCCGACACTGCCACTCCGCCATTGCAGCTGCCATGAGCCGCTGGACAGACTGCTGCCGCCCAGCCAGAGTTGGAGTAGTCAGCAGCCGGCCACTCCAAGGCCAGAGCTGGTGCAGGCCGACCCCCAAGGGCATCTGCCGTCACGCCATCTGCCCCTCAGCAGCCATCCCCCAGCCTTGCTGCAGCCACTGGGCTCCCATTGAGGAGGAGCTGCAGGGCGGGCAGGGGCCAGGCAAGGATGCGAAAGGCATCGCCCTTGCAGGGCAAAAAGTAGAAGGTATGCTCAAATGCCTGTTGTGTTTTTGTAAGGCCGAGACTGGTGTCTTTCTTTCTTTTTGTAAGGCCGAGACTGGTGCAGTTGTGTTTTTGTAAGGCCGAGACTGGTGTCTTTCTTTCTTTTTGTAAGGCCGAGACTGGTAGTTTTGTGTTTTTGGAGGGGGCTTCTCCACATGAGCATGTAATGTGGGAAGGGCAGAGGTTTTCAATAAATTATTGTGCATGGTTTTTTGGTTAAGTCCTGGTTGCCCTGCTCGGCTGAGGGCTTGTGGAGCGGCTACATTCATCTGCTGACATTGGCACAAGCCATTCCTTGAGAGGGGGCCGAGAACCGACGTTCAATAAGCCGGCGACGGGCGGCCCTTACACTTTCTGCCTCCCTCCTGTGCTGGTCCTCCTCCTCCTCCTCCTGAGGTGGTCCTCCAATCTCTGGTGGCAGTGGCTGAGTCCTGCGGATAGCCAGGTTGTGCAGCATGCAGCAAACGACGACGAAATGGGAGACACGCTCCGGCGAATATTGTAGGGCTCCACCGGAACGATCCAGACAGTGGAACCATTGCTTCAGGATGCCGATTATTTGTTCGATGATGTTCCTGGTCGCTTGATGGCTCTCGTTGTATCCCTCTTCAGCAGGGGTGCAGGCGCACGGAGCGGGGTATACATCAGCCAGGTACACAAAGGATAGCCTTTGTCCCCGATAAGCCATCCTCGTGGGTGAGGCTGTGCCTGGAACATGTCTGCCACAGAAGTCTGTCGCAGGATGAAGGCATCGTGGCTGCTGCCTGGAAAGCGGGCATTGACAGCTAGGATGAGCTGCCTGTGGTCACACACCAGCTGGACGTTCAGCGAATGGTAGCCCTTCCGGTTGCGGTAATCCTCGGCATTCTCCAGAGGTGCCCGCAAAGCCACATGCGTGCAGTCAATGGCGCCCTGCACCATGGGGAAGCCCGCGAATGCTGCAAAGCCCATTGCATGCTGTTGCTGCTTGGCAAGGGCCATGGAGAAGGAGATGAACTGACGTCTCCTTTTGAAAAGGGCATTGGTCACCTGGCGGATGCAGCAATGCACGGCGAACTGGGAGATGTTGGCAATGTCCCCAGTAGCGGATTGGAAGGAGCCAGTGGCATAGAAGTTGAGAGCCACCGTCACCTTCACTGCCACCGACAGAGACGTCCTGCACCTCAGCTGTGGCTGCAGATCACCGCCAAGCAGCTCGCAGATATCTGTGACCACGTCCCTTCTGAATCGCAGCCTCCGAACACACTGCTCCTCAGGCATGTTGAGATAGGAGAACTGCTGGCGGTATACCCTGGGTGGGTAAGGCCTCCTTTGCCGACGCCTGTTGCCCCCTCTCCGTCTAGCCAGGGCTGCCACTCTGTACGTTTGGATGTAATTGAGAAAGCCAGCGTTGGCACCCATTGCAGCCCCCATAATATGCTGGCAAACAATGAGATGTCAATGAAGGCAAAGACTAGTGGAAAGCTGTGGCCTGAAGCCAGAAGTACCTGTCCGAGTGTTGGGCCAAAGCAGAAAGCTATCTACCTTGGTCTCTCTCCAAAGATCCGTTTCTCAAGAAGGAGTGCTGCGGAATGGCAGCCTTTTATAGTGCAGGAGGAGTGCCCTTTAATTTGCGCCCCCGCGCCCCGCATCGGCTGAGCACCGTTCCACTCTAACAGTCGCTAGGGGCACCAGGCGCACAATGGGGCGTTGCCACTGAAGTTCCGGCTCGGGGCGCACAAAGGGCGTTGCACGAGGAAATGACGTCATGATCTGCGCGCGCAGCTGAGCACGCGCAAAGACTTTGCGCCACCGCTAAATCTCTAGTGAAGTTGGGGGGAGGCGCAGATCGCGCTGCGCCCGGGCGCTAGCTGCCTAGTGCCCGACATCTACTCCTCCTAAGACGCTAACGGCTGGCGCAACCAACTGAATTTCTAGGCCTTAGTTTTTCAGGTAAGTGGGCTTTTAGTACAATTGAGAATCTTTTTTTTCCACAGGTTTGTTATTTTTAAAGAATTTACAGGAAGGTAAGTTTAGTTTTAGCCCCGATTTAAAAAAAAAAAAAAAAAATTCAAATTTTAAAATTATTGTCAAAAATAGTTTTTCAGAGTTCTTTATTGTTCATTTAAGTAGTGCAATGTTTTTTTAAATTTTCTTTCAAGTTTAAGTAGTGTTTTGGGGCCAGGAGTTTTCATGAGTTTGACAGTTCTTTCTGTCAAACTCATGAATGAGTTTCCCCTCCCCTGATTGGCTGCACAGTGCTCACCTGATCCCAGCCGGCACATCGCACTAACTACACCGCTGGATCAGGTAAGCACATCGCGCCGACATCAGAACCGGGCCAGTGACAGGAAATGCGAGCAGGCCCGGGCTTCAGATGTCGGCGCGCAGGGTGAGTGCACATCGGGGGCTTGCACGTGCGGCAAGCTCCCGATCCTAATTTCAGGGCCCTTATGTTCTTATAACACACTCACACCCGATGAAGTACACTCACTGCCCATATAACACACTCACACCCCATGTAACACACTCACACCCCATGTAACACACTCACTGCCCATGTAACACACTCACACCACATGTAACACACTCACACCCCATGTAACACACTCACTGCCCATATAACACACTCACACCCCATGTAACACACTCACACCCCATGTAACACACTCACACCCCATGTAACACACTCACACCCCATGTAACAC
This sequence comes from Somniosus microcephalus, assembly GCF_052327205.1. Lineage (NCBI taxonomy): Eukaryota > Metazoa > Chordata > Chondrichthyes > Squaliformes > Somniosidae > Somniosus > Somniosus microcephalus. Next base: position 200,593,879 of record NC_140989.1, read on the forward strand.
ACTCACACCCCATGTAACATACTCACACCCCATGTAACACACTTACACCCCATGTAACACACTCACACCCCATGTAACACACTCACACCCCATGTAACACACTCACAGCCCATGTAACACACTCACACCTCATGTAACACACTCACACCCCATGTAACACACTCACACCCCATGTAACACATTCACACCCCATGTAACACACTCACACCCCATGTAACACACTCACACCCCCATGTAACACACTCACACCCCATGTAACACACTCACACCCCATGTAACACACTCACACCCCATGTAGCACATCACACCATATGAAGCACACTCACACCCCATGTAACACACTCACACCCCATGTAACACACTCACACCCCATGTAACACACTCACACCCCATGTAACACACTCACACCCCATGTAACACACTCACACCCCATGTAACACACTCACACCCCATGTAACGTCCTCACACCCCATGTAACACACTCACACCCCATGTAACACACTCACACCCCATGTAACACACTCACACCCCCATGTAACACACTCACACCCCTTTTAACACACTCACACCCCATGTAACACACTCACACCCCATGTAACACACTCACACCCCATGTAACACACTCACACCCCATGTAACACACTCACACCCCATGTAAAACACTTACACCCCCATTTAACAAACTCACACCGCATATAACACAGTGTTATACCTGTCTGTATGTGTATGTGTATTCCACTAGGTACAGGTCTGGACATGCCTCGGCTGACTCCGCCCACTATTCCAGGTATATAAGTGACTACCTCCCAGTCCCTTAGTATTCTGGACGGGTCGACCACTCGAGACTAGACCTTCATTCTTTAGTTACTAAAAGCCTGGTTGTTACTCGCTTAACCTCAGTCTTTTGAGTAATTGATGGCGCATCAATTTTATTAACTAAATTTTTTTAAATGGAGAAGATCCTCACACCAGCATGCCTGGACCTGGACAGTCGGGAAGCGGACGCTTCCACCAAGTTTGCTCACTGGCTCATGTGCTTCGAGGCATTCCTGACTGCCTCCACTGCGGTCGTAACGGATGCGAACAAACTGTCTGTCCTGATCTCCAAGGTGAACCACCGAGTGTACTCAGTCATCCGGGACGCGACCTCGTACACAGCCGCCCTCCAGCTCCTCAAGACCCAGTACACGCGCCCTGTGAATGAAGTTTACGCCAGGCACCTCCTGGGGAGTCGCAAGCAACAACCTGGGGAATCGACTGAGGAATACCTCCAAGCACTGTCCGTGCTTGGCCGGGCCTGTGGGTGTATGGCGGTAACGCCCACTAAGTACACGGAGGAACTGATCCGGGATGCCTTCGTAGCGGACCACAGGTCCAACTACACCCGACAGCGACTGCTGGAGCAGAGTGACCTCACCCTCGACAAAGCCTCCGAAATCGCACTAACGCTGGACGCAGCCTACTGGGGCATGGATGCCTACTCCTCTGCACCATGGACGCCGCAGGGAACAACAACCTGGGACACGGTAGGACAGCCCCATAGCACCGTGCCACCCCAGCCACAGCCCAACAACGGCCCAACCACCGCAGCAGTGTCCCAAAGCCAGACAGCAGTATCCCAAGGCCAGAAATGCTACTTCTGTGGCCAGGCCAAACACCCCAGAGCGCGCTGCCCGGCGAAGAATGCGACCTGCTCGGGCTGCGGGAAAAAGGGACACTACGCTAGCGTCTGCAAGGCCAAAGCCACCCCGAACGCCAGCAGCGCCGCGTGTGGGCCGTGCGAGCCGCCATCTTGGGCCCCCAACAGCTCCGCGTGTGGGCCGTGCGGGCCGCCATCTTGGGCCTCCCCAGCCATGTGCGAACCACCGCAGCAGCAGCCATCTTGGACGACTCCAGCCACATGGGAATCATGGACGCCACCATCTTGGACACCAGCCGGGATGCAGCAGGCCGCCAACCCCCCCCCATCTGATACCCGCAGCGACACACCGACCCCTACGCTGGCCTCTGTTACGCTGGACCAAATGAGACCGCACCAACTAGCTCGGTCCAAAATGGACGTTAAGGTAAACGGCCATGCAATAAACTGCCTTTTTGACTCCGGGAGCACAGAGAGCTTCATCCACCCTGACACGGTGTGGCGTTGCTCTCTCCCAGTCCTGCCTGCGCACCAGCGGATTTCTGTGGCCGCCGAGTCCCAGTCAGCGGACATTGGCGGCTACTGCATGGTGACACTAGTAGTAGACGGGACTGTGTTCAATAATTTTAAACTCCTGGTCCTGCCCCAACTTTGCGCTGCCGTTCTACTGGGGTTGGATTTCCAGTGCCACCTCAAAAGCGTTACGATGGCATACGGTGGCCCCCTCCCCCCACTCACAGTCCGCAGCCAGCAGCCTCCAAATTGCCCGCCGCGCACCAGATGCAACCTCTCCACACTCAGAGTCCCACCCCCCCCACTGTTTGCTAACCTCACCCCCGACTGTAAGCCCATCGCCACAAAGAGCAGGCGATACAGTGCCGGGGACAGGGTTTTCATCAAAACCGAAGTGGAGCGGCTCCTGAAGGAGGGGATTATTGAGGGCAGCTCCAGCCCCTGGCGAGCCCAGGTTGTGGTCATTAAGACCGGCGAGAAACAACGCCTGGACATCGACTACAGCCAAACAATAAACCGCTACACCCTGCTGGACGCCTACCCACTCCCCCGCATAGCTGACATGGTCAACCAGATCACGCAGTACCGCGTCTTCTCGACCATTGACCTGAAATCAGCATACCACCAGCTCCCCATCCGCCCCGAAGACCGCCAGTATACTGCTTTTGAGGCAAACGGCCGCCTCTATCACTTCCTTAGGGTTCCCTTTGGCGTTACCAACGGAGTCTCCGTCTTCCAAAGGGAGATGGACCGGATGGTCGATCAAAACGCGCTGCAGGCCACTTTCCCTTACCTAGACAATGTGACCATCTGCGGCCATGACTTGCAGGACCATGACGCAAACCTCGAGAAATTCCTCCACACCGCCCAACTCCTGAACCTGACATATAACAAGGAGAAGTGCATATTCCGCACAGACCGCCTCACCATCCTTGGCTGTGTTGTGGAACACGGGACCATCGGTCCCGACCCGGACCGGATGCGTCCCCTTATGGAACTCCCACTGTCTAAAAGCTCTGAAGAGGTGCCTAGGGTTTTTTTCCTACTGCGCCCAGTGGGTCCCCTACTATGCAGACAAAGTCCGTCCGCTGATCAAATCCATCTCTTTTCCCCTGATGGCAGAGGCCCGCTCGGCCTTCCACCGTATCAAGGAGGACATTGCCAAAGCCACCATGCATGCAGTGGACGAATCCATCCCCTTCCAGGTGGAAAGCGATGCGTCCGACTTCGCTCTGGCCGCCACCCTTAATCAGGCGGGGAGACCTGTGGCATTCTTCTCATGAACCCTCCAGGGCCCGGAGACCAGACACTCCGCGGTCGAGAAGGAGGCCCAGGCTATTGTGGAGGCTGTGCGTCATTGGAGGCACTACCTGGCCGGAAAACGATTTACCCTGCTCACTGACCAGCGTTCAGTTGCTTTTATGTTCAACAACAAGCAGAGGGGCAAAATCAAAAATGACAAGATCTTGAGGTGGAGAATCGAACTTTCCACCTACAATTACGAGATCTTGTACCGGCTTGGGAAGCTCAATGAACCCCCAGATGCCCTATCGCGTGGCACCTGCGCCAGCGCACAGATCGATAGGCTGAGGGCCCTCCACAATGACCTCTGCCACCCGGGGGTCACCAGGTTCTTCCACTTCATCAAGGCCCGCAACCTGCCTTACTCCATTGAGGAGGTCAGGACCATGACCAAGAACTGCCAAGTCTGCGCTGAGTGCAAACCGCACTTTTATAGACCAGAAAGAGCCCACCTGATAAAAGCCACTCGCCCTTTCGAACGCCTGAGCATCGATTATAAAGGGCCTCTCCCCTCCTCCAACCGCAATGTGTACTTCCTCAACATCATTGACGAGTACTCCCATTTCCCGTTCGCTATCCCCTGCCCGGACATGACCAGTGCCACGGTTATTAAATGTCTGAACAGCCTCTTCACCCTGTTCGGTTTCCCCAGCTATATCCATAGCGACCGGGGCTCATCGTTTATGAGCGACGAACTCCGCCAGTACCTGCTCGCTAGGGGTATAGCCACAAGCAGGCCCACCAGTTACAACCCCCGGGGGAACGGACAGGTGGAAAGAGAGAATGCAACAGCTTGGAAGGCCGCCCTACTAGCCTTAAAGTCTAGGGGCCTTCCGACCTCCCGCTGGCAGGAGGTGCTCTCCGATGCGCTCCACTCGATTCAGTCACTGCTCTGCACTGCCACCAATGCCACCCCTCGCGAGAAAATTTTTGTCTTCCCAAGGAAGTCCACATCGGGGACAGCGTTACCGCCATGGCTGACGTCCCCAGGGCCGGTACGACTGAGAAGACACGTGAGGACCAATAAAACGGACCCCCTGGTCGAGAGGGTCGACCTCCTCCACGCCAACTCCCAGTACGCTTACATTGCGTACCCGGACGGGCGGGCGGACACAGTCTCCATACAAGACCTTGCACCCTCGGGGACCGCTGTAACCCACTACCCATTACCACCCCCCCCCCACAACACACTCGGGGACCGCTGTAACCCACTACCCATTACCACCCCCCCCACGACCCGATATCCAACCCCAGCAGCCGGCTCGCCTTGGACCGTCACCCACGAGGACTACACTCCAGTGCCCCAGCCTACACGGGACGCGACGCCGGAAGCTCCACCACCCCTGCCGTCGCCACGTCGATCACAGCGGCAGACAAGACCTCCGGAGAGACTCCAATACACGAAATTTTAAATACACTTCACCCCGCCGGACTCATTTTTAAACAAGGGGTGAATGTGGTAAACCACTGTTATACCTGTCTGTATGTGTATGTGTATTCCACTAGGTACAGGTCTGGACATGCCTCGGCTGACTCCTCCCACTATTCCAGGTATATAAGTGACTACCTCCCAGTCCCTTAGTATTCTGGACGGGTCGACCACTCGAGACTAGACCTTCATTCTTTAGTTAATAAAAGCCTGGTTGTTACTCGCTTAACCTCAGTCTTTTGAGTAATTGATGGCACATCACACCCCATGTAAAACACTCACACTCCAATTTAACACACTCACACCCCATGTAACACACTCACACACCATGTAACACACTCACACCCCATGTAACACACTCACACCTCATGTAACACACTCACACCCCATGTAACACACTCACACCTCATGTAACACACTCACACCCATGTAACACACTCACACCCCATGTAACACACTCACACCTCATGTAATACACTCACACCCATTGTAACACTCTCACACCCCATGTAACACACTCACACCCCATGTAACACACTCACACCCCATGTAACACACTCACACCCCATGTAACACACTCACACCACCATGTAACACACTCACACCCCATGTAAAACACTCACACTCCCATTTAACACACTCACACCCCATATAACACATTCACACTCCATGTAACACACACACCCCATGTTCACTCACACACCCATGTAACACTCACATCCCCATATAACACACTCACACCCAATATAACACAACTCACACCCCATATAACACACTCACACCCAATATAACACAACTCACACCCCATATAACACACTGACACCCCATAACACACTCACACCCCATGTAACACACTCACACCCCATGTAACACACTCACAGCCCATGTAACACACTCACACCCCATGTAACACACTCACACCCCATGTAAAACACTCACACCCCATGTAACACATGCACACCCCATGTAACACACTCACAGCCCATGTAACACACTCACACCCCATGTAACACTCACACTACAAATAACACACTCACACCCAATATAACCCTCTCACTTCCCATATAACACACTCACACCCCATACAACACTCCCACTCGTTAACACACACAACCCATATAACACTCACACCCCATATAACACACTCACACCCCATGTAACACACTCGCACGTCATATAACACACTCACACCCCATATAACGCAATCACACCCCATATAACACACTCACACCCCATATAACGCAATCACACCCCATATAACACTCACACTCCATATAACACTCACACCACATGTAACACACTCACACCCCCATATAACACACTCACCCCCATATAAAACATTCACACCCGATATAACACACTCACACCTCATGAAGCACACTCACACCCCCATATAACACACTCACACCCCATGTAACACACTCGCACATCATATAACACACTCACACCCCATATAACGCAATCACACCCCATATAACACTCACACTCCATATAACACTCACACCACATGTAACACACTCACACCCCCATATAACAGACTCGCCCCCATATAAAACATTCACACCCGATATAACACACTCACACCTCATGAAGCACACTCACACCCCCATATAACACACTCACACCCCATGTAACACACTCGCACATCATATAACACACTCACACCCCATATAACGCAATCACACCCCATATAACACTCACACTCCATATAACACTCACACCACATGTAACACACTCACACCCCCATATAACACACTCACCCCCATATAAAACACACACACCCGATATAACACACTCACACCTCATGAAGCACACTCACACCCCCATATAACACACTCACCACCCATATAACACACTCACACGCCATATAACACACTCACCACCCATATAACACACTCACATGCCATATAACACACTCACCACCCATATAACACACTCACACGCCATATAACACACTCACCACCCATATAACACAACCACATGCCATATAACACACTCACCACCCATATAACACACTCAAACCCCATGTAGCACACTCACACCACATGAAGCACGCTCACACCCCATGTAACACACTCACACCCCATGTAACACACTCACACCCCATGTAACACACTCACACACCATATCACACACTCACACCTCATGTAACACACTCACACCCCATGTAACACACTCACACCCCATGTAACACACTCACAGCCCATGTAACGCATTCACACCCCATGAAACACACTCACACCCCATGTAACATACTCACACCCCATGTAACACACTCACACCCCATGTAACACACTCACACCCCATGTAACACACTCACACCCCATGTAACACACTCACACCCCATGTAACGTACTCACACCCCATGTATCCTACTCACACCCCATGTAACACACTCACACCCCATGTAACATACTCACACCCCATGTAACACACTCACACCCCATGTAACACACTCACACCCCATGTAACGTACTCACACCCCATGTATCCTACTCACACCCCATGTAACACACTCACACCCCATGTAACATACTCACACCCCATGTAACATACTCACACCCCATGTAACACACTCACACCTCATGAAGCACACTCACACCCCCATATAACACACTCACACCCCATGTAACACACTCGCACATCATATAACACACTCACACCCCATATAACACAATCACACCCCATATAACACTCACACTCCATATAACACTCACACCACATGTAACACACTCACACCCCCATATAACACACTCACCCCCATATAAAACACACACACCCGATATAACACACTCACACCTCATGAAGCACACTCACACCCCCATATAACACACTCAGCACCCATATAACACACTCACACGCCATATAACACACTCACCACCCATATAACACACTCACATGCCATATAACACACTCACCACCCATAAAGCACACTCACATGCCATATAACACACTCACCACCCATATAACACAACCACATGCCATATAACACACTCACCACCCATATAACACATTCACACCCCATGTAACACACTCACACCCCATGTAACACACTCACACCCCCATGTAACACACTCACACCTCATGTAACACACTCACACCCCATGTAACACACTCACACCCCATGTAACACACTCACACCCCATGTAACACACTCACACCCCATGTAACACACTCACACCCCATGTAACACACTCACACCCCATGTAACACACTCACACCCCATGTAACATACTCACACCCCATGTAACCTACTCACACCCCATGTAACACACTCACACCCCATGTAACATACTCACACCCCATGTAACACACTCACACCCCATGTAACACACTCACACCCCCATGTAACACACTCACACCCCTTGTAACACACTCACACCCCATGTAACACACTCACACCCCATGTAACACACTCACACCCCATGTAACACACTCACACCCCATGTAAAACACTTACACCCCCATTTAACAAACTCACACCGCATATAACACAGTGTTATACCTGTCTGTATGTGTATGTGTATTCCACTAGGTACAGGTCTGGACATGCCTCGGCTGACTCCGCCCACTATTCCAGGTATATAAGTGACTACCTCCCAGTCCCTTAGTATTCTGGACGGGTCGACCACTCAAGACTAGACCTTCATTCTTTAGTTACTAAAAGCCTGGTTGTTACTCGCTTAACCTCAGTCTTTTGAGTAATTGATGGCGCATCAATTTTATTATCTAAATTTTTTAAAATGGAGAAGATCCTCACACCAGCATGCCTGGACCTGGACAGTCGGGAAGCGGACGCTTCCACCAAGTTTGCTCACTGGCTCATGTGCTTCGAGGCATTCCTGACTGCCTCCACTGCGGTCGTAACGGATGCGAACAAACTGTCTGTCCTGATCTCCAAGGTGAGCCACCGAGTGTACTCAGTCATCCGGGACGCGACCTCGTACACAGCCGCCCTCCAGCTCCTCAAGACCCAGTACACGCGCCCTGTGAATGAAGTTTACGCCAGGCACCTCCTGGGGAGTCGCAAGCAACAACCTGGGGAATCGACTGAGGAATACCTCCAAGCACTGTCCGTGCTTGGCCGGGCCTGTGGGTGTATGGCGGTAACGCCCACTAAGTACACGGAGGAACTGATCCGGGATGCCTTCGTAGTGGGCCACAGGTCCAACTACACCCGACAGCGACTGCTGGAGCAGAGTGACCTCACCCTCGGCAAAGCCTCCGAAATCGCACTAACGCTGGACGCAGCCTACCGGGGCATGGATGCCTATTCCTCTGCACCGTGGACGCCGCGGGGAACAACAACCTGGGACATGGTATGACAGCCCCATAGCACCGTGCCACCCCAGCCACAGCCCAATAACGGCCCAACCACCGCAGCAGTGTCCCAAAGCCAGACAGCAGTATCCCAAGGCCAGAAATGCTACTTCTGTGGCCAGGCCAAACACCCCAGAGCGCGCTGCCCGGCGAAGAATGCGACCTGCTCGGGCTGCGGGAAAAAGGGACACTACGCTAGCGTCTGCAAGGCCAAAGCCACCCCGAACGCCAGCTGCGCCGCGTGTGGGCCGTGCGAGCCGCCATCTTGGGCCCCCAACAGCGCCGCATGTGGGCCGTGCGGGCCGCCATCTTGGGCCTCCCCAGCCATGTGCGAACCACCGCAGCAGCAGCCATCTTGGACGACTCCAGCCACATGGGAATCATGGACGCCGCCATCTTGGACACCAGCCGGGACGCAGCAGGCCGCCAACCCCCCCCCATCTGATACCCGCAGCGACACACCGACCCCTACGCTGGCCTCTGTTACGCTGGACCAAATGAGACCGCACCAACTAGCTCGGCCCAAAATGGACGTTAAGGTAAACGGCCATGCAATAAACTGCCTTTTTGACTCCGGGAGCACAGAGAGCTTCATCCACCCTGACACGGTGTGGCGTTGCTCTCTCCCAGTCCTGCCTGCGCACCAGCGGATTTCTATGGCCGCCGAGTCCCAGTCAGCGGACATTGGCGGCTACTGCGTGGTGACACTAGTAGTAGACGGGACTGTGTTCAATAATTTTAAACTCCTGGTCCTGCCCCAACTTTGCGCTGCCGTTCTACTGGGGTTGGATTTCCAGTGCCACCTCAAAAGCGTTACGATGGCATACGGTGGCCCCCTCCCCCCACTCACAGTCCGCAGCCAGCAGCCTCCAAATTGCCCACCGCGCACCAGATGCAACCTCTCCACACTCAGGGTCCCACCCCCCCCACTGTTTGCTAACCTCACCCCCGACTGTAAGCCCATCGCCACAAAGAGCAGGCGATACAGTGCCGGGGACAGGGTTTTCATCAAAACCGAAGTGGAGCGGCTCCTGAAGGAGGGGATTATTGAGGGCAGCTCCAGCCCCTGGCGAGCCCAGGTTGTGGTCACTAAGACCGGCGAGAAACAATGCCTGGACATCGACTACAGCCAAACAATAAACCGCTACACCCTGCTGGACGCCTACCCACTCCCCCGCATAGCTGACATGGTCAACCAGATCGCGCAGTACCGCGTCTTTTCGACCATTGACCTGAAATCAGCATACCACCAGCTCCCCATCCGCCCCGAAGACCGCCAGTATACTGCTTTTGAGGCAAACGGCCGCCTCTATCACTTCCTTAGGGTTCCCTTTGGCGTTACCAATGGAGTCTCCGTCTTCCAAAGGGAGATGGACCGGATGGTCGATCAAAACGCGCTGCAGGCCACTTTCCCTTACCTAGACAATGTGACCATCTGCGGCCATGACTTGCAGGACCATGACGCAAACCTCGAGAAATTCCTCCGCACCGCCCAACTCCTGAACCTGACATATAACAAGGAGAAGTGCATATTCCGCACAGACCGCCTCGCCATCCTTGGCTGTGTTGTGGAACACGGGGCCATCGGTCCCGACCCGGACCGGATGCGTCCCCTTATGGAACTCCCACTGTCTAAAAGCTCTGAAGAGGTGCCTAGGGTTTTTTTCCTACTGCGCCCAGTGGGTCCCCTACTATGCAGACAAAGTCCGTCCGCTGATCAAATCCACCTCTTTTCCCCTGATGGCAGAGGCCCGCTCGGCCTTCCACCGTATCAAGGAGGACATTGCCAAAGCCACCATGCATGCAGTGGACGAATCCATCCCCTTCCAGGTGGAAAGCGATGCGTCCGACTTCGCTCTGGCCGCCACCCTTAATCAGGCGGGGAGACCTGTGGCATTCTTCTCATGAACCCTCCAGGGCCCGGAGACCAGACACTCCGCGGTCGAGAAGGAGGCCCAGGCTATTGTGGAGGCTGTGCGTCATTGGAGGCACTACCTGGGCGGAAAACGATTTACCCTGCTCACTGACCAGCGTTCAGTTGCTTTTATGTTCAACAACAAGCAGAGGGGCAAAATCAAAAATGACAAGATCTTGAGGTGGAGAATCGAACTTTCCACCTACAATTACGAGATCTTGTACCGGCTTGGGAAGCTCAATGAACCCCCAGATGCCCTATCGCGTGGCACCTGCGCCAGCGCACAGATCGATAGGCTGAGGGCCCTCCACAATGACCTCTGCCACCCGGGGGTCACCAGGTTCTTCCACTTCATCAAGGCCCGCAACCTGCCTACTCCATTGAGGAGGTCAGGACCATGACCAAGAACTGCCAAGTCTGCGCTGAGTGCAAACCGCACTTTTATAGACCAGACAGAGCCCACCTGATAAAAGCCACTCGCCCTTTCGAACGCCTGAGCGTCGATTATAAAGGGCCTCTCCCCTCCTCCGACCGCAATGTGTACTTCCTCAACATCATTGACGAGTACTCCCATTTCCCGTTCGCTATCCCCTGCCCGGACATGACCAGTGCCACGGTTATTAAATGTCTGAACAGCCTCTTCACCCTGTTCGGTTTCCCCAGCTATATCCATAGCGATCGGGGCTCATCGTTTATGAGCGACGAACTCCGCCAGTACCTGCTCGCTAGGGGTATAGCCACAAGCAGGACCACCAGTTACAACCCCCGGGGGAACGGACAGGTGGAAAGAGAGAATGCAACAGTTTGGAAGGCCGCCCTACTAGCCTTAAAGTCTAGGGGCCTTCCGACCTCCCGCTGGCAGGAGGTGCTCCCCGATGCGCTCCACTCGATTCAGTCACTGCTCTGCACTGCCACCAATGCCACCCCTCGCGAGAAAATGTTTGTCTTCCCAAGGAAGTCCATATCGGGGACAGCGTTACCGCCATGGCTGACGTCCCCAGGGCCGGTACTACTGAGAAGACACGTGAGGACCAATAAAACGGACCCCCTGGTCAAGAGGGTCGACCTCCTCCACGCCAACTCCCAGTACGCTTACATTGCGTACCCGGACGGGCGGGCGGACACAGTCTCCATACAAGACCTTGCACCCTCGGGGACCGCTGTAACCCACTACCCATTACCACCCCCCCCCCACAACACCCTCGGGGACCGCTGTAACCCACTACCCATTACCACCCCCCCCACGACCCGATATCCAACCCCAGCAGCCGGCTCGCCTTGGACCGTCACCCACGAGGACTACACTCCAGTGCCCCAGCCTACACGGGACGCGACGCCGGAAGCTCCACCACCCCTGCCGTCGCCACGTCGATCACAGCGGCAGACAAGACCTCCGGAGAGACTCCAATACACGAAATTTTAAATACACTTCACCCCGCCGGACTCATTTTTAAACAAGGGGTGAATGTGGTAAACCACTGTTATACCTGTCTGTATGTGTATGTGTATTCCACTAGGTACAGGTCTGGACATGCCTCGGCTGACTCCTCCCACTATTCCAGGTATATAAGTGACTACCTCCCAGTCCCTTAGTATTCTGGACGGGTCGACCACTCGAGACTAGACCTTCATTCTTTAGTTAATAAAAGCCTGGTTGTTACTCGCTTAACCTCAGTCTTTTGAGTAATTGATGGCACATCACACCCCATGTAAAACACTCACACTCCCATTTAACACACTCACACCCCATGTAACACACTCACACCCCATGTAACACACTCACACCCCATGTAACACACTCACACCCCATGTAACACACTCACACCTCATGTAACACACTCACACCCCATGTAACACACTCACACCTCATGTAACACACTCACACCCCATGTAACACACTCACACCCCATGTAACACTCACACCTCATGTAACACACTCACACCCATTGTAACACTCTCACACCCCATGTAACACACTCACACCCCATGTAACACACTCACACCCCATGTAACACACTCACACCCCATGTAACACACTCACACCCCATGTAACACACTCACACCCCATGTAACACACTCACACCACCATGTAACACACTCACACCCCATGTAAAACACTCACACTCCCATTTAACACACTCACACCCCATATAACACATTCACACTCCATGTAACACACACACCCCATGTTCACTCACACACCCATGTAACACTCACATCCCCATATAACACACTCACACCCAATATAACACAACTCACACCCCATATAACACACTGACACCCCATAACACACTCACACCCCATGTAACACACTCACACCCCATGTAACACACTCACAGCCCATGTAACACACTCACACCCCATGTAACACACTCACACCCCATGTAAAACACTCACACCCCATGTAACACTCACACTACAAATAACACACTCACACCCAATATAACCCTCTCACTTCCCATATAACACACTCACACCCCATACAACACTCCCACTCGTTAACACACACAACCCATATAACACTCACACCCCATATAACACACTCACACCCCATGTAACACACTCGCACGTCATATAACACTCACACCCCATATAACGCAATCACACCCCATATAACACACTCACACCCCATATAACACTCACACTCCATATAACACTCACACCACATGTAACACACTCACACCCCCATATAACACACTCACCCCCATATAAAACACTCACACCCGATATAACACACTCACACCTCATGAAGCACACTCACACCCCCATATAACACACTCACACCCCATGTAACACACTCGCACATCATATAACACACTCACACCCCATATAACGCAATCACACCCCATATAACACTCACACTCCATATAACACTCACACATGTAACACACTCACACCCCCATATAACACACTCACCCCCATATAAAACACACACACCCGATATAACACACTCACACCTCATGAAGCACACTCACACCCCCATATAACACACTCACCACCCATATAACACACTCACACGCCATATAACACACTCACCACCCATATAACACACTCACCACCCATATAACACAACCACATGCCATATAACACACTCACCACCCATATAACACATTCACACGCCATATAACACACTCACACCCCATATAACACTTATTCACCAGAATGGATGATGGGGACTCAATGTGTGATCTGGGTGTTGGCACTCCAGGAGCTGTAGATCCAGAAGCGCGCATTGATTTGCTGCTCCGATTGAAATCGTTCCTCTACTTGAGCATGTGTCCTTGATCCAGGGGCTGCATGTCCTGCGCTGTCCGGCACGGAGCTGTTTCACGAAGACTGCGGTTTGATCTTCAGTCTCACCTTGAAGCCGCAGATGGGAACAGAAAATGAAGGAGACCTGTCCCGCTGTCAGAGGTGGCTACATCAATATAAAATACCTGCTCTCGACTGACAGTGAACACAGTGAGAGCCTCACAGCGCAGGGTCAGTGAAAGCTACACACCACAGGTTCCCAGGCTCAATTCCTGCTCCTTGCAGAGTGAGCAGGACACAGGTGGAGCAGCAGCTGGCCTGTTTCAGTTAGTCTGTTATTTATTGTGTGACTGCATTCGATAGGGGCAAGTTATAATTTAAGTACACACTGTCCCATCAATCACTCCCAGGTCAGGTACAGCATGGGTTAGATACAGAGTAAAGCTCCCTCTACACTGGCCCATCAAACATTCCCAGGGCTGGTCCAGCACGGGTTAGATGCAGAGCAAAGCTCCCTCTACACTGTCCCATCAAACACTCCCAGGGCAGGTACAGCATGGGTTAGATACAGTGTAAAGCTCCTTCTACGCTGTCCCATCAAACACTCCCAGGGCAGGTACAGCATGGGTTAGATATAGAGCAAAGCTCCCTCTACACTGTCCCATCAAACACTCCCAGGGCAGGTACAGCACGGGTTAGATACAATGTAAAGCTCCCTCTGCACTGTCCCATCAAACACTCCCAGGGCATGTACAGCACGGGTTAGATACAGAGTAAAGCTCCCTCTACACTGTCCCATCAATCACTCCCAGAGCAGGTACAGCACGGGTTAGATACAGAGTAAAGCTCCATCTACACTGTCCCATCAAACACTCCCAGGGCAGGTACAGCACGAGTTAGATACAGAGTAAAGCTCCATCTACACTGTCCCATCAAACACTCCCAGGGCAGGTACAGCACGGGTTCGATACAGAGTAAAGCTCCCTCTACACTGTCCCATCAATCACTCCCAGAGCAGGTACAGCACGGGTTAGATACAGAGTAAAGCTCCATCTACACTGTCCCATCAAACGCTCCCAGGGCAGGTACAGCACGAGTTAGATACAGAGTAAAGCTCCATCTACACTGTCCCATCAAACACTCCCAGGGCAGGTACAGCACGAGTTAGATACAGAGTAAAGCTCCATCTACACTGTCCCATCAAACACTCCCAGTACAGGTACAGCACAGGTTAGAAACAGAGTAAAGCTCCCTCTACACTGCCCCAGGGATCTGAGCCCCAATCTTATAAAATTGTCCCTTTAAGCACAAGTGAGACATTCTACCGTTTCCTTCAGCAGGCTGTATTCCGAGCTATGAACCAAGTCCGCTAAGAACTGTTTTGAAGGTTAAACAGACTGAATACATCACCTTACAGCAGACATCCATCTTACCATTTGTGTCTGATCGAAATGCATGCATTTATGAATGCTGTCTGTGAAATACAATATTTAGGAGGCAGGGATAACAGAGGCGGTGATTTATATTATAGTTCTATTCAAAACATACAAAATGGAAAAGGATTCCAAAGCTTCTTGTTGAGGACCAGTCGTGCACCATCGCTGAGGAAATTTAAGTGCTGAATGACAGGCAGGCACATGTGCATTAACAAGGTGTTACAGCCGGGAAAGGGTTAAACCACAGCAAACACTGACGCTTCTCAAAAATTTCGACTCAAACCTACAGCAAAGCCCCGAAAGGATGGAACTCCTTGCTCTGCATACAGATTGCAGCACCGTTACCAGGGTAGGCCATACTGAGCCGCTGTTCACTTGGACAGAGGTGCAGCCTGAGCAATAGAATATTATCTAATATTATCTAATTATCCCATTGTTTGAGCTCTCTTTCAGGTCAGGCTGCACAGTGGGGGACAGAATGAGCCGTTAACTGCGGCATTCCAGGGCCAGACATCACCAGACTCAGAATAGAATGAAATCACTCCATTCCAGTGTGAACAGAGTGGGAATCAAGACTGCTGGATTGAGGGGGAGTGATAGGAGACTGCAATCAAAACTCTTGTCTTGCTGATCATGCTCCAACATACACCTGACCATTGACAAACAGGCTAAACAGCTGCATGTACTGAACATTGTGTTACATAGGGAGAGAGCTGTGTGTACTGAACAGTGTGTTACACAGGGAGAGCTGTGTGTACTGAACAGTGTGTTACACAGAGAGCTGTGTGTACTGAACATTGTGTTACACAGGGAGAGCTGTGTGTACTGAACAGTGTGTTACACAGGGAGAGCTGTGTGTACTGAACAGTGTGTTACACAGGGAGAGCTGTGTGTACTGAACAGTGTGTTACACAGAGAGAGCTGTGTGTCCTGAACAGTGTGTTACACAGGGAGAGCTGTGTGTACTGAACAGTGTGTTACACAGGGAGAGCTGTGTGTACTGAACAGTGTGTTACACAGAGAGAGCTGTGTGTCCTGAACAGTGTGTTACACAGAGAGCTGTGTGTCCTGAACAGTGTGTTACACAGGGAGAGCTGTGTGTGCTGAACAGTGTGTTACACAGGGAGAGCTGTGTGTACTGAACAGTGTGTTACACAGGGAAAGCTGTGTGTACTGAACAGTGTGTCCTGAGCAGTGTGTTACACAGAGAGCTGTGTGTCCTGAACAGTGTGTTACACAGGGAGAGCTGTGTGTACGGAACAGTGTGTTACACAGAGAGCTGTGTGTACTGAACAGTGTGTTACACAGAGAGCTGTGTGTACTGAACAGTGTGTTACACAGGGAGAGCTGTGTGTCCTGAACAGTGTGTTACACAGAGAGCTGTGTGTCCTGAACAGTGTGTTACACAGGGAGAGCTGTGTGTAATGAACAGTGTGTTACACAGGGAGAGCTGTGTGTACTGAACAGTGTGTTACACAGAGAGCTGTGTGTACTGAACAGTGTGTTACACAGAGAGCTGTGTGTACTGTACAGTGTGTTACACAGGGAGAGCTGTGTGTACTGAACAGTGTGTTACACAGGGAGAGTTCTATGTACTGAACCACGTTACACAGGGAGCTGTACAGACTGGACACCTTACCATATTGCTCTATCCCACCTGCATACCTACTCACCATATCTCTCAATCCCACCTATCCAACCTTCTCACCATATCCCACAATCCCACCTGCCCACCTTCTCCCCATATCCCTCAATCCCACCTACCCACCTTCTCCCCATATCCCTCAATCCCACCTATGCACCTTCTCCCCATATCCCCCAATCCCACCTACCCACCTTCTCCCCATATCCCTCAATCCCACGTACCCACCTTCTCCCCATATCCCTCAATCCCACCTACCCACCTTCTCCCCATATCCCTCAATCCCACCTATGCACCTTCTCCCCATATCCCCCAATCCCACCTACCCACCTTCTCCCCATATCCCACCTACCCACCTTCTCCCCATATCCCTCAATCCCACCTACCCACCTTCTCCCCATATCCCTCAATCCCACCTACCCACCTTCTCCCCATATCCCTCAATCCCACCTATCCACCTTCTCCCCATATCCCTCAATCCCACCTACCCACCTTCTCCCCATATCCCTCAATCCCACCTACCCACCTTCTCCCCATATCCCTCAATCCCACCTACCCACCTTCTCCCCATATCTCTCAATCCCACCTACCCACCTTCTCCCCATATCCCTCAATCCCACCTACCCACCTTCTCCCCATATCCCTCAATCCCACCTTGTCCCATTTCTTTCCAGTTACATGCTACATGGTCTATGGAGCCCTTTAATGCTCCAGTTCATTGTACCTTCCTCTTGAATCCTTCTATCTACACTTTTATATCCCGTATTATTCTACTCGGCTTCCTTAGTTTCTTAACTGTTACTTCTTTGAGCCCAAGATCAGCCATGATCTTATTGAATGGCGGAGCAGGCTCGAGGGGCCAAGTGGCCTATTCCTGCTCTTATTTCTTATGTTGTTTCCTTTCTGTTTCTTCCTCAAGCTTCCCATTGCTCTTGAATCAAACACAGACTTTTAATAAATCTCATCGCTTCCACTCCCCACAAAGCATCATTCTCTGTCCCATGCCATCTCTATCTGTCACCGGCAGGAAGAAGGTTCTTGTTGCAGTTTCTAACAGGAAGTCATGGAAACCACATCAATGAGGAGAATGAAGCTTGACATTAAAGGAGGGCCCAGGGTCTGTAAACCCTCAACACTGTTCCATCCACCAGCTGTCTTTAGTTCTTTGCAATGCCTTTATGGTGAAACAAACCAGAAACAAAAATAAAGCAAAAAGGAAAGAAAGAAATGTCCATTTGTACAGGCAGGGTGGAGGTTTGTGCTCGCTCGGGTGAGAGCCTGTCCTGTGGTCACTGCGCAGACCGAGAGAAAGAGAAGAATTCTGAAAAACAAAAAGCGTCGACCGTGCAGGAACATTCCGCCCAAAACATGAACTGACGCCTCGGAAAAGAGTCGCCACCAGAATTAGTTCAGCTCAACAGGAGGGCAATTCCTCAGCAAATCTTTGGTCTGGTACCGATGGTTGCCATGGAAATAAAAATGTCCGTCAGTCTTCGGATGAAAAGCAGCTCTAACTGCGCTCAATGGTTCTCTAATTACACAGCACTACCACCTCCTTTCCAGACAACAGCCCGGATCGAAGTGAGCTCATTATAAAAACAGCGACCGCCTGCCTCTCTGCTTCATCGCTCCAAAGTTATAGGGTCGCATCTTCATCTCGACGAAAGGAATGGAGATTTCGTGACCTTTCCAGCGATACCAGTTTATACCCTGTAAAGTCAAGAGGGGGAACTCAGACAGGGTACCAAACCAAATCAAGATTGAGACAAGACATTGAACCACTTTCATCATAGAGGGCATCTGCAAACCCAAACATCAAACAACAACAACTTTGAATTATATAGCGCCTTTAACCTAGTACAACTTCTCAAGGCACTTCACAGGCGCGTAATCAGACAAAATTTTGATACAAGCCACGTTAAGAGATATTAGGACAGGAACTTGGTCAAAGTGGTAGGTTTTGATGAACATCTTAAAGGAGGAGAGAGAGGTCAAGAGATGGAGAGGTTTAGGGAGGAAATTCCAGAGCTTAGGACCCAGGCAGCTGAAGGCACGGCCGAGTAAGTTTGCAGCGAACATAAAAACTGACTGTAAAAACTTTTATACATATGTGAAGAGAAAAAGATTGGTGAAGTCAGAATCAGGGGAATTTATAATGGGGAACAAAGAAATGGCAGACCAACTAAATACATATTTTGGTTCTGTCTTCACAAAGGAGGACACAAATAACCGCCCAGAGATGCCAGGGAACATAGGGTCTGATGAAAGGGTGGAACTGAAAGAAATCAGTATTTGTAGGGAAATGGTGTTAGGAAAATTGATGAGACTGAAGGCCGATAAATCCCCAGGGCCTGATAATCTACATCCCAGGGTACTTAAGGAAGTGGCCCTAGAAATAGTAGATGCATTGCTGGTCATCTTCCAGAACTCGATAGACTCTGGAACAGTACCCATGGATTGGAGGGTAGCTAATGTTACCCCACTATTCAAAAAAGGTGGTAGAGAAAAAGCGGGGAATTATAGACTGGTAAGCCTGACATTGGTAGTGAGGAAAATGCTAGAGTCCATTATAAAATATGTAACAGCAGATCACTTGGAAAGCAGTGACAGGATCGGACAAAGTCAACATGGATTTACAAAAGGTAAATCATGCTTGACTAATCTACTGGAATTTTTTGAGGATGTAACTGGTAAAATAGATAAGGGAGAACCAGTGGATGTGGTGCATTTGGACTTTCAGAAGGCTTTTGATAAGGTCCCGCATAAGAGATTAGCGTGCAAAATTAAGGCACATGGGATTGGGGGCAAGGTATTGACTTGGATAGAGAACTGGTTGGCGGACAGAAAGCGAAGAGTTGGAATAAACGGGTCATTTTCCGAGTGGCAGGCAGTGACTAGTAGGGTACCGCAAGGATCAGTCCTCGGACCCCAGCTGTTCACATTATATATTAATGATCTGGACGAGGGAATTGGATGTAATATCTCCAAATTTGCAGATGACACAAAGCTGGGTGGGACGGTATGCTGTGAGGAGGATGTTGTGAAACTCCAGTACGATTTGGACAGGTTGGGTGATTGGGCAGAAACATGGCAAATGCACTATAATGTGGATAAATGTGAGGTTATCCACTTTGGTGGCAAAAACAGGAAGGCAGATTATTATTTGAATGGCAATAGACTGGGCGAAGGGGAAGTGCAAAGAGACCTGGGTGTTCTTGTGCACCAGTCGCTGAAGGTAAGCATGCAGGTGCAGCAGGCGGTTAAGAAGGCAAATGGTATGTTGGCCTTCGTAGCGAGAGGGTTCGAGTACAGAAACAAGGATGTCTTGCTGCAGTTGTACAGGGCCTTGGTGAAACCACATCTTGAGTATTGTGTGCAGTTTTGGTCGCCTTATCTGAGGAAGGATGCTCTTGCCATGGAGGAAGTGCAGCGAAGATTCACCAGGCTGATACCTGGGCTGGCAGGAATGACGTATGAGGAGAGATTGGGTCGATTGGGCTTATACTCGCTGGAGTTTAGAAGAATGAGAGGGGATCTCATTGAAACTTATAAAATTCTAACAGGACTAGACAGACTAGATGCAGGAAGGATGTTCCCGATGACCGGGGAGTCCAGAACCAGGGGTCACAGTCTAAGGATAAGGGGTAAGCCATTTAGGACAGAGATGAGGAGGAATTTCTTCACCAGAGAGTGGTGAACCTGTGGAATTGTCTACCACAGAAGGCAGTAGAGGCCAATTCATTAAATATATTCAAGAAGGAGTTAGATATATTTCTTAAGGCTAAAGGGATCAAGGGATATGGAGAGAAGGCAGGGACAGGGTACTGAATTTGAATGATCAGCCATGATCTCATTCAATGGCAGAGCAGGCTCGAGGGGCCGAATGGCCTACTCCTGCTCCTATCTTCTATGTTTCAAGATGCACTGCAGCAACTCGCCAAGGCTTCTTCGGCAGCACCTCCCAAACCCGCGACCTCTTCCACCTAGAAGGACAAGGGCAGCAGGTGCATGGGAACACCACCACCTCCAAATTCCCCTCCAGGTCACACACCAATATGACTTAAAAGTATATAGCCGTTCCTTCATCATCGCTGGGTCAAAATCCTGGAACTCACTCCTTAACAGCACTGTGAGAGTATCTTCACCACACAGACTGCAGCGGTTCAAGAAGCGGCTCACCACTACCTTCTCAAGGGCAACTAGGGATGGGCAATAAATGCTGGCCTTGCCAGCGACGCCCACATCCCGTGAATGAATTTAAAAAAATTCCCACCAGCCTGTCTGATTTTACGCACTGTGCCCGTTCCTTACCTGGCTGTGTCGATTCTCCCCGTACTTCCCATTGAGATTAGCACGGTGACAGTTCTTGTACCACCAGGCTCCCTTGTAAGACAAGGCACAGTTTGTGATAGCGACATCATTGTCCCGATCCTTTGTGGAGAATGGGCGCCCCTGGTGATAGGAGAGGGAGTCCCCTGTGGGTATCAAACACAAAAGGTCAGCGTGAGTTCAGGGATAGATCTTGGCAAATGGGTAACTGACATATCATTTGGGGATTAGCTTGCTTTGGATTTCTGACAGTTTCTCAGCCTCGTTTAAAACGTACTCCAGGGGACTGAGGGTGGCGCACTCAGTGACTGGGGGATGTACTGAACCACAGCGCCACGGATAGAAAGAAGGGACTTGCATTTCTATAACACCTTTCAAGGCACCTGGACGTCCCAAAGAACTTTAAAGCCAATTAACTGCTTTTGAAGTGTTATCACAGTTGCAATGTAAGAAACGCGATGGCTAATTTACGCACAGCAGGATCCTGCAAACAGTAAGGTCATAAGCACCAGATCATTTCTTTTTATGTGATGGTTGAGGGCTAAACATTGACCAGCATCGCCGGGGAAAACTCCGCTGCTCCTCTTTGAATAGTGTTGTGGGATATTTTACATCCATCTCAGAGGGCAGACGGGGTCTCTGTTTAACTTCTCATCTGAAAGACAGCTCCTCCGACAGTGCAGCACTCCTTCTGAACTGTCCTTCCGACCGAGCAGCACTCCCTCAGTACTGACCCTCCGATCGAGCAGCACTCCCTCAGTACTGCCCCTCCGACAGTGCAGCACACCCTCAGTACTGTCCCTCCAACAATGCAGCGCTCCCTCAGTACTGCCCCTCCGACAGTGCAGCACTCCCTCAGTACTGTCCCTCCGAAAGTGCAGCACTCCCTCAGTACTGCCCGACGACAGTGCACCACTCTGTCAGTACTGCCCCTCCGACAGTGCAGTGCTCCCTCAGTACTGCCCCCCTGAACGTGCAGCACTCCCTCAGTACTGCCCCTCCGACAGTGCAGCACTCCCTCAGTACTGCCCCCCTGAAAGTGCAGCACTCCCTCAGTACGGCCCCTCCGACAGTGCAGTGCTCCCTCAGTACTGCCCCCCTGAAAGTGCAGCACTCCCTCAGTACTGCCCCTCTGACAGTGCAGCACTCCCTCAGTACTGCCCCTCCGACAGTGCAGCGCTCCCTCAGTACTGCCCCTCCGACAGTGCAGCGCACCCTCAGTACTGTCCCTCCGACAGTGCAACACTCCCTCAGTACTGCCCCTCCGACAGTGCAGCACTCCCTCAGTACTGCCCCTCCGACAGTGCAGCACTCCCCCAGTACTGTTGCTCCGACAGTGCAGCACTCCCTCAGTACAGCCCCTCCAACAATGCAGCACTTCCTCAGTACTGTCACTCCAACAGTGCAGCATTCCCTCAGTACAGCCCCTCCAACAATGTAGCACTCCCTCAGTACTGCCCCTCCATCAGTGCAGCACTCCATCAGTACTACACCTCCAAAAGTGCAGCACTCCCTCAGTACTGCCCCCCTGAAAGTGCAGCACTCCCTCAGTACGGCCCCTCCGACAGTGCAGTGCTCCCTCAGTACTGCCCCCCTGAAAGTGCAGCACTCCCTCAGTACTGCCCCTCTGACAGTGCAACACTCCCTCAGTACTGCCCCCCTGAAAGTGCAGCACTCCCTCAGTATGGCCCCTTCGACAGTGCAGTGCTCCCTCAGTACTGCCCCCCTGAAAGTGCAGCACTCCCTCAGTACTGCCCCTCCGACAGTGCAGCACTCCCTCAGTACTGCCCCTCCGACAGTGCAGCGCTCCCTCAGTACTGCCCCTCCGACAGTGCAGCGCACCCTCAGTACTGCCCCTCCGACAGTGCAACACTCCCTCAGTACTGCCCCTCCGACAGTGCAGCACTCCCTCAGTACTGCCCCTCCGACAGTGCAGCACTCCCTCAGTACTGTTGCTCCGACAGTGCAGCACTCCCTCAGTACAGCCCCTCCAACAATGCAGCACTTCCTCAGTACTGTCACTCCAACAGTGCAGCATTCCCTCAGTACAGCCCCTCCAGCAATGTAGCACTCCCTCAGTACTGCCCCTCCATCAGTGCAGCATTCCATCAGTACTACACCTCCAAAAGTGCAGCACTCCCTCAGTACTGCCCCTCCGAAATGCAGCGCTCCACAGTACTGCCCCTCCGACAATGTAGCACTCCCTCAGTACTGCCCCTCTGACAGTGCAACACTCCCTCAGTACTGCCCCTTCGAAATGCAACGCTTCTCAGTAATGCCAGTCCGACAGTGCAGCAGTTCCTCAGTACTGACCCTCCGACAGTGCAGCACTCCTTCAGTACTGTCCCTCCGACCGAGCAGCACTCCCTCAGTACTGCCCCTCCGACAGTGTAACACTCCCTCAGTACTGCCCCTCCGACAGTGCAACGCTCTCTCAGTACTGCCCCTCCGACAGTGCAGCGCTCCCTCAGTACTGTCCCTCCGACAGTGCAACACTCCCTCAGTACTGCCCCTGCGACAGTGCAGCACTCCCTCAGTACTGCCCTTCCGACAGTGCAGCACTCCCTCAGTACTGTTCCTCCGACAGTGCAGCACTCCCTCAGTACAGCCCCTCCAACAATGCAGCACTCCCTCAGTACTGCACCTCCATCAGTGCAGCACTCCATCAGTACTACATCTCCGACAGTGCAGCACTCCCTCAGTACTGCCCCTCCGAAATGCAGCGCTCCTCAGTACTGCCCCTCCGACAATGTAGCACTCCCTCAGTACTGCCCCTCTGACAGTGCAACACTCCCTCAGTACTGCCCCTCTGAAATGCAGCGCTCCTCAGTACTGCCCCTCCGACAATGCAGCACTCCCTCAGTACTGCCCCTCTGACAGTACAGCACTCACTCAGTACAGCCTCTCCAACAATGCAGCACTCCCTCAGTACTGTCTCTCCGACAGTGCAGCAATCTCTCAGTACAGCCCCTCCAACAATGCAGCACTCCCTCAGTACTGTCCCTCCGACAGTGCAGCACTCCCTCAGTACAGCCCCTCCGACAGTGCAGCACTCCCTCAGTACTGCCCCTCCATCAGTTCAGCACTCCATCAGTACTACACCTCCGACAGTGTAGCACTCCCTCAGTACTGTCCCTCCGACAGTGAAGCAATCCCTCAGTTCTTCCCCTCTGACAGTGCAGCACTGTCTCAGTACGTCCCCTCTAACAGTGCAGCACTCCCTCAGTACTGACCCTCCGACAATTCAGCACGCCCTCAGTATTTCCCCTCTGACAGTGCAGCACTCCCTCAGTATTGCCACTCCGACAGAGCAGCACTCCCTCAGTACTGCCCCTCCGACAGTGCAGCGCTCCCTCAGTACTTCCCCTCTGACAGTGCAGCATTCCCTCAGTACTGACCCTCGGACAGTGCAGCACTCCCTCAGTATTTCCCCTCTGACAGTGCGGCACTCCCTCTGTATTGCCATTCTGACAGTGCGGCACTCCCTCAGTACTGACCCTCTGACAGTGCAGCACTCCTTCAGTACTGCCCCCCCACCAGTGCAGCACTCCCTCAGTACTGCCCATCTGACAGTGCAGCACTCCCTCAGGACTGCCCCTCTGACAGTGCAGCGCTCCCTCAGTATTTGACCTCCGACAGTGCAGCACTTCCTCAATATTTCCCCTCTGACAGTGCAGCACTCCCTCAGTACTGCCCCTCTGACAGTACAGCACTCCCTCAGTACTGCCCCTCTGACAGTGCAGCACTTGCTCAGTATTTCCCCTCTGACAGTGCAGCACTCCCTCAGTACTGCCCCTCTGACAGTGCAGCACTTGCTCAGTATTTCCCCTCTGACAGTACAGCACTCCCTCAGTACTGCCCCTCTGACAGTGCAGCACTCCCTCAGTACTGCCCCTCCGACAGTGCAGCACTCCCTCAGTATTTCCCCTCCGACAGTGCAGCACTTCCTCAGTATTTCCCCTCTGACAGTACAGCACTTAAATTCAGAGCTTCGCTGTCTCACCCTTGTGTTAGCTTCTCATCGTTACAAAAGGAATATCACTGAGATTGACAGTTATATCGATATAAACCGATCGGCCGGAATTTTTACTTTTGGACCCGCCAGGTGCAGGGTCAAAGTAGAGCGCGGGAAACCCGGAAGTCCGGGATTCCCTGCCTGCTGTGAAGTTTTAACTCCTCTGTATGCATGTGATGTCACTGACATGGTCCTCACCTGGAGGTTAGCCTGATTGACTGGCTTCCAGTCAGGTGGGTAACGCTGGACAGGAGGCCACAACCCCAGGTAGATGCGTGCCCCAAGCCCGTGGGATGGCAGGTGCGGGGCCTCATGCCGGGGAGTGGAGCGCTGGTTTGTATGTGGTGGGGCGATGGTGAGGGCGCTTGAGGCCGTTAGGAAGCAGTCCTGATCCTCCTGGCCCACGAGGATTGCTCTCCGAGGCTGTCCGGGCCTCGCTGTAACTGTGGGGAATCCCGAGGCCCGGGAACCTGGGCCGGCCTCAGTTAAACCTGCACAGCCTCATTAACATATTTAAAGTGCTAACCCGCCTCCTGGGAGTGGTTTGGCTGCCGCGCAACCCCCCCACCACCCCCCGCAAACCCCAACCACCTGGCTCCGTTAAAACCAGCCAGAAGTGAGCAGATTGGGTGCAGGTCGTGGCCAGATTCAGATTTTTAACACTTTAACCTCCCACCTGACCCCAACCCACCCCACCCTGTTTTGGGGGTTAAAATTCCTCCCATCAGATCAGTCGGGGAATGGCACCAAAGCTCTTTGAATCAATCAGTTGCTACTCTGCCCCTATATTGCTTGGAGTGAACTGAAAGCAAAAATTCTTAACAGGAGTGAGAGTCAGTGGGAATCGCGTGCTGAGCGGTGAGCGGTGAGTATAAAAGGCTCCAGAGACCAGGTAAGGCCTCAGTGCGGAGCGAGAGTCAGCAGGAATCGCGGGCTGAGCGGTGAGCAGTGAGTATAAAAGGCTCCAAAGACCAGGTAAGGCCTCAGTGCGGAGCGAGAGTCGGCGGGAATCGCGGACTGAGCGGTGAGCAGTGAGTATAAAAGGCTCCAGAGACCAGGTAAGGCCTCAGTGCGGAGCGAGAGTCGGCGGGAATCGCGGACTGAGCGGTGAGCGATGAGTATAAAAGGCTCCAGAGAACAGGTAAGGCCTCAGTGCGGAGCGAGAGTCGGCGGGAATCGCGGGATGAGCGGTGAGCGGTGAGTATAAAAGGCTCCAGAGCCCAGGTAAGGCCTCAGTGCGGAGCGAGAGTCGGCGGGAATCGCGTGCTGAGCGGTGAGCGGTGAGTATAAAAGGCTCCAGAGACCAGGTAAGGCCTCAGTGCGGAGCGAGAGTCGGCGGGAATCGCGTGCTGAGCGGTGAGCGGTGAGTATAAAAGGCTCCAGAGACCAGGTAAGGCCTCAGTGCGGAGCGAGAGTCGGCGGGAATCGCGTGCTGGGCGGTGAGCGGTGAGTATAAAAGGCTCCAGAGACCAGGTAAGGCCTCAGTGCGGAGCGAGAGTCGGCGGGAATCGCGTGCTGGGCGGTGAGCGGTGAGTATAAAAGGCTCCAGAGCCCAGGTAAGGCCTCAGTGCGGAGCGAGAGTCGGCGGGAATCGCGGACTGAGCGGTGAGCATAAAAGGCTCCAGAGCCCAGGTAAGGCCTCAGTGCGGAGCGAGAGTCGGCGGGAATCGCGGACTGAGCGGTGAGCGGTGAGTATAAAAGGCTCCAGAGCCCAGGTAAGGCCTCAGTGCGGAGTGAGAGTCGGCGGGAATCGCGGGCTGAGCGGTGAGCGGTGAGTATAAAAGGCTCCAGAGCCCAGGTAAGGCCTCAGTGTGGAGTGAGAGTCGGCAGGAATCGCGGACTGAGCGGTGAGCGGTGAGTATAAAAGGCTCCAGAGCCCAGGTAAGGCCTCAGTGCGGAGCGAGAGTCGGCGGGAATCGCGGGCTGAGCGGTGAGCGGTGAGTATAAAAGGCTCCAGAGCCCAAGTAAGGCCTGAGTGTGGAGTGAGAGTCGGCGGGAATCGCGGACTGAGCGGTGAGTATAAAAGGCTCCAGAGCCCAGGTAAGGCCTCAGTGTGGAGTGAGAGTCGGCGGGAATCGCGGGCTGAGCGGTGAGCGGTGAGTATAAAAGGCTCCAGAGCCCAAGTAAGGCGTACCAGTCTCCAATCTCAGAACTCAGAGGGAAGGAGAGAAGTAAAAAGAAATCGAAGTGTGACGTCACCAGAAAGCAGGTAAGTGATTGTTGGTGAGTATTTCTCTCTTTTTAAACCTTAACTCTGTACTTTGTAGTTTCTAAAGTCTCTGTGGTGTAGCGGGGACTGTTTATAAACCAGGGCCCTTAAATATATCATTTAGCTGTAAGGTAACTTCAATTCTGCGGTTTATATTTTCTAGGGTCTCTGTGGTGTAGCGGGGACTTCTGCCATACAAGCGCCCTAGAGTATACCTTTAATTGGTGGTATTGAATTAATTTAAATTAATTAAAGGGTAAGTCATGTCAGGACAGCCCAGCCCCGTGTTATGCTCCACCTGCGCTATGTGGGAATTCAGGGACACTGCCGGTGTCCCTAACGACCATGTGTGCTGGAAATGTATCCAGCTGCAGCTTCTAGCAGACCGCATTGAGGCGCTGGAGCTGCGGATGGATGAGTTTTGGAGCATTCGCGATGCTGAGAGGGTCGTGGATAACACGTTTAGTGAGTTGGTCACACCACAGGTAAGGGCTGCACAGGCAGAAGGGAAATGGGTGACCATCAGGCGGAGCAGTAGAAGCAGGCAGGTAGTGCAGGGGACCCCTGTGGCCATCCCCCTCTCAAACAGGTATACCGATTTGGATACTGTTGAGGGGGATGACTTACCAGGGGAAGGCAGCAGCAGCCAACTTCCTGGCATCGGGGGTGCTTCTGCTGCTCAGGAAGGGAGGAAAAAGAGTGGGAGAGCAATAGTGGTAGGGGATTCTATCGTAAGGTGAACAGATAGGCGTTTCTGTGGCCGTAGATGTGACTCCAGGATGATTTGTTGCCTCCCTGGTGCCAGGGTCAAGGATGTCACTGAACGGCTGCAGGGCATTCTGAAGGGGGAGGGTGAACAGTCAGAGGTCGTGGTTCATTTTGGGACCAACGACATGGGTAGGAAGAGGGATGAGGTCCTGCAGCAAGAATTTAGGGAGCTAGGTAGCAGATTAAAGAGCAGGACCTCAAAGGTTGTAATCTCTGGATTACTCCCGGTGCCACATGCTAGTGAGTATAGGAATAGGAGGATAGAGCAGATGAATGCGTGGCTAAAGAGTTGCTGCAGGAGGGAGGGTTTTAGTTTCCTGGATCACTGGCTCTGCTTCTGGGGAAGGTGGGACATGTACAAGTCGGACGGGTTGCACCTGAACCAGAATGGGACAAATATCCTTGCGGGGAGGTTTGCCAGCACTGTTGGGGGGGGTTTAAACTGACTTGGCAGGGGGATGGGATACAGAGTGGAGCTATAATAGGGGGTGATGTACAGCCAAATATAGAGGAAAAAACAAGTCAGCTTGGAAGGCAGAGCAAATATTTAACGGCACAAGGGAGTAGGGCAAGGCTGGATGGCATTTATTTTAATGCAAGGAGTCTTGCGAATAAGGTGGATAAACTGAAGTTGTTGATGAACACATGGGAGTATGATATTGTTGCTATCACGGAGACATGGTTGAGGGAGGGGCAAGACTGGCAGCTCAATATTCCGGGGTATAGAATCTTCAGGCGAGACAGAGGGGGGGGGTAAAAGAGGAGGGGGTGTCGCAATATTAATTAAGGAGTCAATTACTGCTGTAAGGAGGGATGATATATTAACAGGTTCCTCTAATGAGGCCATATGGGTAGAACTTAAAAACAAAAAGGGGGCAAGCACTTTGCTGGGAGTGTACTATAGGCCCCCAAACAGTCAGGGGGTGATAGAGGAACAGATATTTAGGCAAATCTCAGAGAAATGTGCAAATAATAGGGTAATAATAGTGGGGGATTTCAACTTCCCCAATATTAACTGGAATAGTCAGAGTGTGAAAGGCTTAGAGGGTGCAGAATTCTTAAAGTGCATCCAGGAGAGCTTTTTGAGCCAGCATGTAGAAAGTCCTACAAGAGAGGGGGCGGTACTGGACCTAATTCTAGGGAATGTGGCCAGGCAAGTGGTAGAAGTGTTAGGTGAGCACTTTGGTGACAGTGACCATAATTCGATGAGATTTAAGGTAGTCATGGAAAAGGACAGAGATGGACCGGAAATAAAGGTTCTAAATTGGGGGAAGGCCGATTTTAATATGATAAGGCAGGATCTGGCCAAAGTGGGCTGGGATCAGCTACTTGTAGGAAAATCCACATCGGAGCAATCGGAGTCTTTCAGAAAGGAAATTGAGAGAGTACAATGGCAACATGTTCCTGTAAAGGTCAAGGGTGGGACCAACAAGCCCAGGGAACCTTGGATGTCAAGGGATATACGAGAATGGATTAGGAAAAAAAGGGGGGCTTTTGGCAGATACAAAGGACTAAAGACAGAGGAAGCCCTGGAGGAGTATAAAAAGTGCAGGGGGATACTTAAAAAAGAAATTAGGAGAGCGAGGAGGGGCCATGAAATAACATTGGCGAGCAAAATAAAGGAAAATCCTAAGGTGTTTTATAAGTATATTAAGGGCAAGAGGATAACTAGGGAAAGAGTAGGGCCCATTAGGGACCAAAGTGGCAATCTGTGTGTGGAGCCAGAAGATGTAGGTGGGGTTTTAAATGAATTTTTTGCATCTGTGTTCACTATGGAGAAGGACGATGTAGACATAGAAATCGGGCAGGGGGCCTGTGATATACTTGAACATATTAGCATCGAGAGGGAGGAGGTACTAGCGGTTTTAGCAGGCTTAAAAGTGGATAAATCCCCAGGCCCGGACGAGATGTATCCCAGGCTGCTGTGTGAGGCAAAGGAGGAGATTGCAGGGGCTCTGACACAAAATTTTCAGAACCTCTATGGCCACAGGGGATGTGCCAAAGGACTGGAGAACAGCTAACGTACTACCATTATTCAAGAAGGGTAGTAGGGATAAACCAGGGAATTACAGGCCAGTCAGCCTAACATCAGTGGTAGGGAAATTATTGGAAAAAATTCTGAGGGACAGAATTAGTCTCCACTTGGAGAGGAAAGGATTAATCAGGGATAGTCAGCATGGCTTTGTCAAGGGAAGATCATGTCTGACCAATTTGATTGAATTTTTCAAGGGGGTGACTAGGTGTGTGGATGAGGGTAGTGCAGTGGATGTGGTATACATGGATTTCAGTAAGGCTTTCAATAAAGTCCTGCATAGGAGACTGGTCAAGAAGGTAAGAGCCCATGGGATCCAAGGTGCCTTGGCACATTGGATCCAAAACTGGCTTAGTGGCAGAAGGCAGAGGGTGATGGTCGAAGGTTGCTTTTGTGACTGGAAGCCTGTGTCCAATGGGATATCGCAGGGATCGGTGCTGGGTCCCTTGCTGTTTGTGGTCTACATTAATGATTTGGATGTGAATGTAAAAGGTATGATCAGTAAGTTCGCAGATGACACGAAAATTGGTGGGGTGGTAAATAGCGAGGAAGGTAGCCTCAGTCTGCAGGACAATATAGATGGGTTGGTCAGATGGGCGGAACAGTGCCTAATGGAATTTAACCCTGAAAAGTGTGAGGTGATGCATTTTGGAGGGACTAACAAGGCAAGGGAATACACAATGAATGGTAAGGCCCTAGAAAAGACAGAGGATCAGAGGGACCTTGGTGTGCATGTACATAGATCCCTGAAGGCAGCAGAACAGGTGGATAAGGTGGTTAAAAAGGCATATGGGATAATTGCCTTCATTAGCCGAGGCATAGAATATAAGAGCAGGGAGGTTATGATGGAGCTGTACAAAATGCTGGTTAGGCCACAGCTGGAATACTGTGTGCAGTTCTGGTCGCCACACTATAGGAAGGATGTGATTGCTTTGGAGAGGGTGCAGAGGAGATTCACCAGGATGTTACCTGGGCTGGAGCGCTTCAGCTATGAAGAAAGACTGGACAGGCTGGGGTTGTTTCCCTTGGAGCAGAGAAGGCTGAGGGGGGACCTGATTGAGGTGTACAAAATTATGAGGGGCATAGATAGGGTAGATAGAAAGTAACTTTTCCCCTTAGTAGAGGGGTCAATAACAAGGGGGCATAGTTTCAAGGTAAGGGGCAGGAGGTTTAGAGGGGATTTGATTAAGAACTTTTTCACCCAGAGGGTGGTTGGAATCTGGAACTCACTGCCTGAAAGGGTGGTAGAGGCAGGAACCCTCACAACATTCAAGAAGCATTTGGATGAGCAATTGAAATGCCATAGCATACAAGGCTACGGACCAAATGCTGGAAAATGGGATTAGATTAGACAGGGCTTGATGGCCGGTGCGGACGCGATGGGCCGAAGGGCCTCTTTCTGTGCTGTATAACTCTATGACTCTATGTCTATGACTCTAACTTATGGTTCCTGAGTGCTTGAACAAATAAGCTGCTAAACCTTTTCTTTTTCACAATGGAAATATCTGAGACATGCCCAGCTGTTGTCTTATGTGAAGCTTTATTCTCTTCAAGAATGAGTCCCATGGAGCTGTACCCCAGTGAGAGTCAGCACCTTCAGGAGTGGAGGGGATTGGGACCCATGGAACTGTACCCCAGTGAGAGTCAGCACCTTCAGGAGAGGAGGGGAGTGGGGCCCAGGGAACTGTACCCCAGTGAGAATCAGCACATTCAGGAGAGGAGGGGAGTGGGGCCCAGGGAACTGTACCCCAGTGAGAATCAGCACATTCAGGAGAGGAGGGGAGCGGGGCCCATGGAACTATACCCAGTGAGAGTCAGCACCTTCAGGAGAGGAGGGGAGTGGGGCCCATGGAACTGTACCCCAGTGAGAGTCCACACCTTCAGGAGAGGAGGGGAGTGGGGCCCAGGAACTGTACCCCAGTGAGAGTCAGCACCTTCAGGAGAGGCAGGGAGTGGGGCCCATGGAACTGTACCCCAGTGAGAGTCAACACCTTCAGGAGAGGCGGGGAGTGGGGCCCATGGAACTGTACTCCAGTGAGAATCAGCACCTTCAGGAGAGGAGGGTAGTCGGGCGCATGGAACTGTACCCCCGTGAGGGTCCGCACCTTCAGGAGAGGAGGGAGAAATACTGTTACTGATACTGGAAGGTGTCTTCACTCTGCCTTGTGCACGACCATCCTGAGGAAGCAATGAATTGGCAGGTCAGAGATTTACAGAGAACATTTCATTCAGTCAGCCAGAACCAGCTGAAGTTGATTCATTGCTGCAATTAGAGAGCGGAGATTCGTTGCCAGGTGTACATACGCCAAGGCACCTCTGAGACGCACACAATGCAGCTGGCCCGTGATTGCATCTTATTGCATCAGCTGACAGGGGCACAGGAGCGAGTTAAAAACAACCGTCTGTGACAGTGAGGATGCAGACTCAGCTCCAAACACAAACGCTTTGTTCACAGACTGGTTTCAAATTACAGCAAAGAGGCCACAGCCTGCTGTTAAATGATTGGGAAAGCACAGTTTTAGGGAGTCAGCCCACTCTGTGTTCATTCAAAGGTGATTTGAGGACTTGGGGATGAGAATAGGAGGCGCCCAGTTTTACGTCAATAGATTAGAGCACACTGGATGTGAGTTGCAGTTTGTAGCACTCTGGATGAGTTCCTGGCTGAGACCGATATCACTGGGTACAGAGGGTAGGTGGGGCATTGGGTGATGATATCACTGGGTGCAAAGGGTAGGTGGGGCATTGGGTGATGATATCACTGGGTGCAGAGGGTAGGTGGGGTATTGGGTGATGATATCACTGGGTACAGAGGGTAGGTGGGGTGTTGGGTGATGATATCACTGGGTACAGAGGGTAGGTGGGGTATTGGGTGATGATATCACTGGGTGCAAAGGGTAGGCGGGGTATTGGGTGATGATATCACTGGGTACAGAGGGTAGGTGGGGTATTGGGTGATGCTATCACTGGGTACAGAGGGTAGGTGGGATATTGGGTGATGATATCACTGGGTGCAGAGGGTAGGTGGGGTATTGGGTGATGATATCAGTGGGTACAGTGGGTAGGTTGGGTATTGGGTGATGATATCGGGGAACATAGGGTCTAATGAGAGGGAGGAACTGAAAGAAATCAGTATTTGTAGGGAAATGGAGTTGGGGAAATTAATGGGATTGAAGGCCGATAAATCCCCAGGGCCTGATAATCTACATCCTAGGGTACTTAAGGAAGTGGCCCTAGAAATAGTAGATGCACTGCTGGTCATCTTCCAAAATTCGATAGACTCTGGAACAGTACCCATGGATTGGAGGGTAGCTAATGTTACCCCACTATTCAAAAAAGGTGGCAGAGAGAAAGCGGGGAATTATAGACCGGTAAGCCTGACATCAGTAGTGGGGAAAATGCTAGAGTCCATTATAAAAGATGTAATAGCAGAGCACTTGGAAAACAGTGACAGGATCGGACATGGTCAACATGGATTTACAAAAGGTAAATCGTGCTTGACTAATCTACTGGAATTTCTTGAGGTTGTGACTGGTAGAATAGATAAGGGAGAACCAGTCGATGTGGTGTATTTGGACTTTCAGAAGGCTTTTGATAAGGTCCTGCACAAGAGATTAGCGTGTAAAGTTAAGGCACATGGGATTGGGGGCAAGGTATTGACTTGGATAGAGAACTGGTTGGCAGACAGGAAGCAAAGAGTTGGAATAAACGGGTCTTTTTCCGAGTGGCAGGCAGTGACTAGTGGGGTACTGCAGGGATTGGTCCTAGGACCCCAGCTATTCACAATATATATTAATGATCTAGACAAGGGAGCTAGAAGTAATATCTCCAAGTTTGCAGACGACACAAAGCTGGGTGGGCGTGTGTGCTGTGAGGAGGATGCCGAGAAACTCCAGTATGATTTGGACAGGTTGGGTGATTGGGCAGAAGCATGGCAGATGCAATATAATGTGGATAAATGCGAGGTTATCCGCTTTGGTGTCAAAAACAGGAAGGCAGATTATTATCTGAATGGCAATAGATTGGGAGAAGGGGAAGTGTAACGAGACCTGGGTGTCCTTGTGCACCAGTCGCTGAAGGTAAGCATGCAGGTGAGCAGGTGGTAAAGAAGGCAAATGGTATGTTGGCCTTCGTAGCAAGAGGGTTCGAGTTCAGAAACAAGAATGTCTTGCTGCAGTTGTACAGGGCCTTGGTGAGACCACACCTTGAGTATTGTGTGCAGTTTTCGTCGCCTTATCTGAGGAAGGATGTTCTTGCCATGGAGGGAGTGCAGCGAAGATTCATCAGGCTGATACCTGGGATGGCAGGAATGATGTATGAAGAGAGATTGGTCAATTGGGCTTAAAACTCGCTGGAGTTTAGAAGAATGAGACGGGATCTCATTGAAACTTATAAAATTCTAACAGGACTAGACAGACTAGATGCAGGAAGGATGTTCCTGATGGTCGGGGAGTCCAGAACCAGGGGTCACAGTCTAAGGATAAGGGGTAAGCCATTTAGGACAGAGATGAGGAGGAATTTCTTCACCCAGAGAGTGGTGAACCTGTGGAATTCTCTACCACAGAAGGCAGTGGAGGCCAATTCATTAAATATATTCAAGAAGGAGCTGGATATATTTCTTAAGGCTAAAGGGATCAATGGATATGGGGAGAAAGCAGGGACAGGGTACTGAATTTGGATGATCAGCCATGATCTCGTTGAATGGCTGAGCAGGCTCGAGGGGCCGAATGGCCTACTCCTGCTCCTATCTTCTATGTATCTATGTATATCCCTGGGTACAGAGGGTAGGTGGGGTATTGGGTGATGATATCACTGGGTACAGAGGGTAGGTGGGGTATTGGGTGATGATATCACTGGATAAAGAGGGTAGGTGGGTATTGGGTGATTATATCACTGGATGCAGAGGATAGGTGGAGTATTGGTTGATGATATCTCTGGGTACAGAGGGTAGGTGTGGTATTGGGTGATTATATCACTGGATACAGAGTGTAGGTGGGGTATTGGATGATGATATCACTGGGTACAGAGGGTAGGTGGGGTATTGGGTGATGATATCACTGGGTACAGAGGGTAGGTGGGGTATTGGGTGATGATATCACTAGGTACAGAGGGTAGGTGGGGTATTGGGTGATGATATCACTGGGTACAGAGGGTAGGTGGGGTATTGGGTGATGATATCACTGGATACAGAGGGTAGGTGGGGTATTGGGTGATGATATCACTGGATACAGAGGGTAGGTGGGGTATTGGGTGATGATATCACTGGGTACAGAGGCTGGTGAATCAATGGGTGATGAGTCGCACGGTGACGGTCATCTCCGGGAACGCGATTTTATCCTATATTAGAGGAAATTCGAAGAATTCCGTGTTGCAGAATTAACCCAGGGAATGACAAGTTTGGGGTTGGGGGTGGAGGGTGGGAGGTTAATGTTGGCGTCGGGGTCGGGGGGATCATTCCTCTCCTGGGGATTCAATGTCTGGGGGGTGGTATCATTCCTCTCCCGGGGATTCGATGTCTGGTGGGGGGGGACTGGGGATCATTCCTCTCCCGGGGATTCGGTGTCTGGGGGGTTGGACTGGGGATCATTCCTCTCCCGGGGATTCGATGTCTGCGGGTGGGACTGGGGATCATTCCTCTCCCGGGGATTCGGTGTCTGGGGGGTTGGACTGGGGATCATTCCTCTCCCGGGGATTCGATGTCTGCGGGGGGTACTGGGGATCATTCCTCTCCCGGGGATTCGATGTCTGGGGGGGTGGACTGGGGATCATTCCTCTCCTGGGGATTCAATGTCTGGGGGGGTGGACTGGGGATCATTCCTCTCCTGGGGATTCAATGTCTGGCGGGGGGGAGATTGGGGATCATTCCTCTCCCGGGGATTCGATGTCTGGAGGGGGGGAGACTGGGGATCATTCCTCTCCCGGGGATTCGATGTCTGGGGGGGAGACTGGGGATCATTCCTCTCCCGGGGATTCGATGTCTGGAGGGGGGACTGGGGATCATTCCTCTCCCGGGGATTCGATGTCTGGGGGGGGGTGGACTGGGGATCATTCCTCTCCCGGGGATTCGATGTCTGGGGGGGGGGACTGGGGATCATTCCTCTCCCGGGGATTCGATGTCTGGGGGGGAGACTGGGGATCATTCCTCTCCCGGGGATTCGATGTCTGGAGGGGGGGAGACTGGGGATCATTCCTCTCCCGGGGATTCGATGTCTGCGGGGGGGACTGGGGATCATTCCTCTCCCGGGGATTCAATGTCTGGGGGGGGGGGAGACTGGGGATCATTCCTCTCCCGTGGATTCAATATCCGGGGGGGTGGGCGACTCGGGATCTTTCCTCTCCCGGGGATTCGATGTCTGGGAGGGGACTGGGGATCATTCCTCTCCCGGGGATTCGATGTCTGGGAGGGGACTGGGGATCATTCCTCTCCCGGGGATTCGATGACTGGGGGGGGGGTACTGGGGATCATTCCTCTCCCGGGGATTCGATGTCTGGGGGGGGGGGACTGGGGATCATTCCTCTCCCAGGGATTCGATGTCTGGTGGGGGACTGGGGATCATTCCTCTCCCGGGGATTCGATGTCTGCGGGGGGGGTGGACTGGGGATCATTCCTCTCCTGGGGATTCGATGTCTGGGGGAGGGCTGGGGATCATTCCTCTCCCAGGGATTCGATGTCTGGTGGGGGGACTGGGGATCATTCCTCTCCCAGGGATTCGATGTCTGGTGGGGGGACTGGGGATCATTCCTCTCCCGGGGATTCGTTGTCTGGTGGGGGACTGGGGATCATTCCTCTCCCGGGGATTCGATGTCTGGGGGGGACTGGGGATCATTCCTCTCCCAGGG
The DNA here is from genome assembly GCF_052327205.1 of Somniosus microcephalus. Lineage (NCBI taxonomy): Eukaryota > Metazoa > Chordata > Chondrichthyes > Squaliformes > Somniosidae > Somniosus > Somniosus microcephalus. Next base: position 200,631,517 of record NC_140989.1, read on the forward strand.
ATTCGATGTCTGGGGGGGACTGGGGATCATTCCTCTCCCAGGGATTCGATGTCTGGGGGGGACTGGGGATCATTCCTCTCCCAGGGATTCGATGTCTGGGGGGGACTGGGGATCATTCCTCTCCCGGGGATTCGATGTCTGGGGGAGGGCTGGGGATCATTCCTCTCCCGGGGATTCGATGTCTGGAGGGGGGGAGACTGGGGATCATTCCTCTCCCGGGGATTCGATGTCTGGGGGGGGGACTGGGGATCATTCCTCTCCCGGGGATTCAATGTCTGGGGGGGGACTGGGGATCATTCCTCTCCCGGGGATTCGATGTCTGGGGGGGACTGGGGATCATTCCTCTCCCAGGGATTCGATGTCTGGGGGGGGGACTGGGGATCATTCCTCTCCCGGGGATTCAATGTCTGGGGGTGGACTGGGGATCATTCCTCTCCCGGGGATTCGATGTCTGGAGGGGGGGAGACTGGGGATCATTCCTCTCCCGGGGATTCGATGTCTGGGGGGGGGACTGGGGATCATTCCTCTCCCGGGGATTCAATGTCTGGGGGGGGACTGGGGATCATTCCTCTCCCGGGGATTCGATGTCTGGGTGGGGGGGCTGGTGATCATTCCTCTCCCGAGGATTCGATGTCTTGTGGGGGGGGCGACTGGGTATCATTCCTCTCCCGGTGATTCGATGTCTGGGGGGGGGACTGGGGATCATTCCTCTCCCGGGGTTTCGATGACTGGGGGGGACTGGGGATCATTCCTCTCCCAGGGATTCGATGTCTGGGGTGGGGGACTGTGGATCATTCATCTCCCGAGGATTCGGTGTCTGGGGGGTGACTGGGGATCATTCCTCTCCCAGGGATTCGATGTCTGGGGTGGGGGACTGTGGATCATTCATCTCCCGAGGATTCGGTGTCTGGGGGGTGACTGGGGATCATTCCGCGACTGGGGACCATTCCTCTCCCGGGGATTCGATATCTGGGTGGGGGAGGACTGGGGATCATTCCTCTCCCGGGGATTTGATGTCTGGGGTGGGGGACAGGGGATCATTCATCTCCCGAGGATTCGATGTCTGGGGGGGGAACTGGGGATCATTCCTCTCCCGGGGATACGATGTCTGGGTGGGGGAGGACTGGGGATCATTCCTCTCCTGGGGATTCGATGTCTGGGAGCGTGACTGGGGACCATTCCTCTCCCGGGGATTCGATATCTGGGTGGGGGAGGACTGGGGATCATTCCTCTCCCGGGGATTTGATGTCTGGGGGGGGGGACTGGGGATCATTCATCTCCCGAGGATTCGATGTCTGGGGGGGGAACTGGGGATCATTCCTCTCCCGGGGATACGATGTCTGGGTGGGGGAGGACTGGGGATCATTCCTCTCCTGGGGATTCGATGTCTGGGAGCGTGACTGGGTATCATTCCTCTCCCGGGGATTCGATGTGTGTGGTGGGGGGACTGGGGGTCATTCCTCTTCTGGGGATTCGATGTCTGCGGGGGGTGGGGGGGGTGGCAGGCTGGGGGTTATGTTACTCAGTTGCAGCATGACGGAATGGGACAGATTCGATAGACAAACTGGTCTTGTCCTGTCCATTAGTTTTGTATGTATTTCATTATTTTGCTTGGGACCCATTGCATTGGGCATAGTGTAGTCTTCTTTGATGGAACCCTTCTCCCTTTATAACTTTTCCCAATAATGGAGCTGTGCTCCCCATCACAGAGTAAGTGCAACTCACCGGCTGTCCCATTGTAATCTCCGATCCGCAGTTTGTACAGGTTCCTGGCGTCACTGAGGTAAAACCGGTCATAGACTGCGTGCACTGCTTCACCGCCATCGCGCAGGTCGATTCGTAGCTCGTATCTGGTTTGGGCGGAGATCTTGTGGATGCTGTCCAGGCCTACATCCACAGCACAAAGCCATCCGCAAGTTAAAGATTGTTACACACAGAGCAAATATGTTTGGAGAGGGTGTAACAGTGTTTGGAGAGTGTGCGAGGGTGTAACAGTGTTTGGAGAGTGTGCGAGGGTTTAATAGTGTTTGGAGAGTGGGCGAGGGTGTAACAGTGTCTGGAGAGTGTGCGAGGGTGTAACAGTGTTTGGAGAGTGTGCGAGGGTGTAACAGTGTCTGGAGAGTGTGCGAGGGAGTAACAGTGTTTGGAGAGTGTGCGAGGGTGTAACAGAGTTTGGAGAGTGTGTGAGGGTGTAACAGTGTCTGGATAGTGAGCGAGGGTGTAACAGTATATGGAGAGAGTGCGAGTGTGTAACAGTGTTTGGAGAGTGTGTGAGGGTGTAACAGTGTTTGGAGAGTGTGCAAGGGTGTAACAGTGTTAGGAGAGTGTGTGAGGGTGTAACAGTGGTTGGAGAGTGTGCGAGGGTGTAACAGTGTTTGGAGAGTGTGCGAGGGTGTAACAGTGTTTGCATAGTGTGCGAGGGTGTAACAGTGTTTGGATAGTGTGCGAGGGTGTAACAGTGTTTGGATCGTTTGCGAGGGTGTAACAGAGTTTGGACAGTGTGCGAGGGTGTAACAGTGTTTGGAGAGTGAGTGAGGGTGTAACAGTGTTTGGAGAGTGTGCAAGGGTGTAATAGTGTTTGGAGAGTGTGCGAAGGTGGAACAGTGTTAGGAGAGTGTGCGAGGGTTTAACAGTGTTTGCAGAGTGTGTGAGAGTGGAACAGTGTTTGGAGAGTGAGCGAGAGTGTAAGAGTGTTTGGAGAGTGTGCGAGGGTGTAACAGAGTTGGAGATTGTGCGAGGGTGTAACAGTGTTTGGATACTGTGCGAGGGTGTAACAGTGTGTGGCGAGTGTGCGAGGGTGTAACAGTGTTTGGAGAGTGTGCGAGGGTGTAACAGTGTTCAGAGAGTGTGCGAGGGTGTAACAGTGTTTGGAGAGTGTGCGAGGGTGTAACAGAGTTCGAGGGTGTGCAAGGGTGTAACAGTGTTTGGAGAGTGTGCGAGGGTGAAACAGTGTTTGGAGAGTGTGCGAGGGTGTAACAGTGTTTGCAGAGTGTGCAATTGTGTAACAGGGTTTGGAGATTGAGCGGGAGTGTAAGAGTGCTTGGATGGTGTGCAAGGGTGTAACAGTGTTTGGAGAGTGTGCAAGGGTGTAACAGTGTTTGGAGAGTGTGTGAGGGTGTAACAGTGTTTGGAGAGTGTGCGAGGGTGTAACAGTGTTTGGAGAGTGTGCGGGGGTAACAGAGTTGGAGAGTGTGCGAGGGTGTAACAGTATTTGGAGAGTGTGCGAGGATGTAACAGTGTTTGGAGAGTGTGCGAGGGTTTAACAGTGTTTGGAGAGTGTGCGAGGGTGTAACAGCGTTTGGAGAGTGTGCGACGGTGTAACAGTGTTCGGAGAGTGTGCGAGGGTGTAACAGTGTTTGGAGTGTGTGCGAGGGTGTAACAGAGTTCGAGGGTGTGCAAGGGTATAACAGTGTTTGGAGAGTGTGCGAGGTTGTAACAGAGTTGGAGAGTGTGCGAGGGTGTAACAGTGTTTGGAGAGTGTGCGAGGGTGTAACAGTGTTTGGTGAGTATGCGAGGGTGTAACAGTGTGTGGAGAGTGTGCAAGGGTGTAACAGTGTTTGGGGCGTGTGAGAGGGTGTAACCGCGTTTGGTGAGTGTGCGAGGGTGTAACAGAGTTTGGAAAGTGTGCGAGGGTGTAACAGTGTTTGGAGAGTGTGCGAGGGTGGAACCGCGTTTGGTGAGTGTGCGAGGGTGTAACAGAGTTTGGAAAGTGTGCGAGGGTGTAACAGTGTTTGTAGAGTGTGCAAGGATGTAACAGTGTTTGGAGAGTGTGCGAGGGAGTAACAGTGTTTGGATAGTGTGCGAGGGTGTAACAGTGTTTGAATAGTGTGCGAGGGTGTAACAGTGTTTGGATAGTGTGCAAGGGTGTAACAGTGTTTGGATAGTGTGCGAGGGTGTAACAGTGTTTGGAGATTGTGCAAGTGTGTAACAGTGTTTGTTGAGTGAGCGAGGGTGTAACAGTGTTTGGAGAGTGTGCAAGGGTGTAACAGTGTTTGGACAGTGTGCGAGGGTGTAACAGTGTTTGGAGAGTGTGCGAGGGTGTAACAGTGTTTGGATAGTGTGCGAGGGTGTAACAGTGTTTGGATTGTGTGCGAGGGTGGAACAGAGTGCGAGGGTGAAAAAGTGTTTGGATAGTGAGCGAGGGCGTAACAGTGTTTGGAGAGTGTGCGAGGGTGTAACAGTGTTTGGATAGTGTGCGAGTGTGTAACAGTGTTTGGAGAGTGTGCAACGATTTAACAGTGTTTGTAGAGTGTGCAAGGGTGTAACAGTGTTTGGAGATTGTGCGAGGTTGTAACTGTGTTTGGAAAGTGTGCGAGGCTGTAACGGTGTTTGGAGAGTGTGCGAGGGTGTAACAGTGTTTGGAGAGTGTGCGAGGGTGTAACAGTGTGTAGAGAGTGTGCGAGGGTGTAACAGTGTTTGGAGAGTGTGCGAAGGTGTAACAGTGTTCGGAGAGTGTGCGAGGGTGTAACAGAGTTTGGAGAGTGTGCGAGGGTGTAACAGTGTTTGGAGAGTGTGCGAGGGTGTAACAGTGTTTGGAGAGTGTGCGAGGGTGCAACAGTGTTTGCAGAGTGTGCAATTGTGTAACAGTGTTTGGAGATTGAGCGAGAGTGTAAGAGTGATTGGATGGTGTGCAAGGGTGTAACAGTGTTTTGAGAGTGTGCGAGGGTGTAACAGTGATTGGAGAGTGAGCGAGTGTGTAACAGTGTTTGGAGAATGAGTGAGGGTGTAACAGTGTTTGGAGAGTGTGCGAAGGTGCAACAGTGTTTGGAGAGTGTGCGAGGGTTTAACAGTGTTTGCAGAGTGTGTGAGTGTGGAACAGTGTTTGGAGAGTGAGCGAGAGAGTAAGAGTGTTTGGAGAGTGTGCGAGGGTGTCACAGAGTTGGAGAGTGTGCGAGGGTGTAACAGTGTTTGGATACTGTGCGAGGGTGTAACAGTGTGTGGAGAGTGTGCGAAGGTGTAACAGTGTTTGGAGAGAGTTCGGGGGTGTAACAGTGTTTGGAGAGTGTGCGAGGGTGTAACAGTGTTTGGATACTGTGCGAGGGTGTAACAGTGTTTGGAGAGTGTGCGAGGGTTTAACAGTGTTTGCAGAGTGTGTGAGTGTGGAACAGTGTTCGGAGAGTGTGCGAGGGTGTAACAGTGTTTGGAGAGTGTGTGAGGGTGTAACAGAGTTCGAGGGTGTGCAAGGGTGTAACAGTGTTTGGAGAGTGTGCGAGGGTGTAACAGTGTTTGGAGAGTGTGCGAGGGTGTAACAGTTTTTGCAGAGTGTGCAATTGTGCAACAGGTTTTGGAGATTGAGCGAGAGTGTAAGAGTGGTTGGATGGCGTGCAAGGGTGTAACAGTGTTTGGAGAGTGTGCAAGGGTGTAACAGTGTTTGGAGAGTGTGCGAGGGTGTAACAGAGTTGGAGAGTGTGTGAGGGTGTAACAGTGTTTGGAGAGTGTGCGAGGGTGTAACAGTGTTTGGAGATTGTGCGAGGGTGTAACAGTGTTTGGAGATTGTGCGAGGTTGTAACAGTGTTTGGAAAGGGTGCGAGGTCATAACAGCGTTTGGAGAGTGTGCGAGGGTGTAACAGTCTTTGGAGAGTGTGCGACGGATTTACAGTGTTTGGAGAGTGAGCGAGTGTGTAACAGTGTTTGGAGAGTGAGTGAGGGTGTAACAGTGTTTGGAGAGTGTGCAAGGGTGTAACAGTTTTTGGAGAGTGTGCGAAGGTGGAACAGTGTTTGGAGAGTGTGCGAGGGTTTAACAGTGTTTGCAGAGTGTGTGAGTGTGGAACAGTGTTTGGAGAGTGAGCGAGAGTGTAAGAGTGTTTGGAGAATGTGCGAGGGTGTAACAGAGTTGGAGATTGTGCGAGGGTGTAACAGTGTTTGGATCCTGTGCGAGGGTGTAACAGTGTGTGGAGAGCGTGCGAGGGTGTAACAGTGTTTGGAGAGTGTGCGAGGGTGTAACAGTGTTCGGAGAGTGTGCGAGGGTGTAACAGTGTTTGGAGAGTGTGTGAGGGTGTAACAGAGTTCGAGGGTGAGCAAGGGTGTAACAGTGTTTGGAGAGTGTGCGAGGGTGTAACAGTGTTTGGAGAGTGTGCGAGGGTGTAACAGTGTTTGCAGAGTGTGCAATTGTGCAACAGGGTTTGGAGATTGAGCGAGAGTGTAAGAGTGGTTGGATGGCGTGCAAGGGTGTAACAGTGTTTGGAGGGTGTGCAAGGGTGTAACAGTGTTTGGAGAGTGTGCGAGGGTGTAACAGAGTTGGAGAGTGTGTGAGGGTGTAACAGTGTTTGGAGAGTGTGCGAGGGTGTAACAGTGTTTGGAGTGTGTGCGGGGGGGTAACAGAGTTGGAGAGTGTGCGAGGGTGTAACAGCGTTTGGAGAGTGTGTGAGGGTGTAACAGTGTTCGGAGAGTGTGCGAGGGTGTAACAGTGTTTGGAGAGTGTGCGAGGGTGTAACAGTGTTTGGAGAGTGTGCGAGGGTGTAACAGAGTTTGGACAGTGTGCAAGGGTGTAACAGTGTTTGTATAGTGTGCGAGGGTGTTACAGTGTTTGGATAGTGTGCAAGGGTGTAACAGTGTTTGGATAGTGTGCGAGGGTGTAACAGTGTTTGGAGATTGTGCAAGTGTGTAACAGTGTTTGTTGAGTTAGCGAGGGTGTAACAGTGTTTCGAGAGTGTGCAAGGGTGTAACAGTGTTTGGACAGTGTGCGAGGGTGTAACAGTGTTTGGATAGTGTGCGAGGGTGTAACAGTGTTTGGATTGTGTGCGAGGGTGCAACAGAAACAGTGTTTGGATCGTGTGCGAGGGTGGAACAGAGTGCGAGGGTGTAAAAGTGTTTGGATAGTGAGCGAGGGCGTAACAGTGTTTGGAGAGTGTGCGAGGATGTAACAGTGTTTGGAGAGTGTACAAGGATTTAACAGTGTTTGGAGAGTGTGCGAGGGTGTAACAGTCTTTGGAGAGTGTGCGAGGGTGTAACAGAGTTGGAGAGTGTGCGAGGGTGTAACAGTGTTTGGATACTGTGCGAGGGTGTAACTGTGTGGCGAGTGTGCGAGGGTGTAACAGTGTTTGGAGAGTGTGCTAGGGTGTAACAGTGCTCGGAGAGTGTGCGAGGGTGTAACAGTGTTTGGAGAGTGTGCAAGGGTGTAACAGAGTTCGAGGGTGTGCAAGGGTGTAAGAGTGTTTGGAGAGTGTGTGAGGGTGTAACAGTGTTTGGAGAGTGTGCGAGGGTGTAACAGTGTTTGGAGATTGAGCGAGAGTGTAATAGTGTTTGGATGGTGTGCAAGGGTGTAACAGTGTTTGGAGAGTGTGCAAGGGTGTAACAGTGTTTGGAGAGTGTGCAAGGGTGTAACAGTGTTTGGAGAGTGTGCAAGGGTGTAACAGATTTGGAGAGTGTGCGAGGGTGTCACAGTGTTTGGAGAGTGTGCGAGGGTGTAACAGTCTTTGGAGAGTGTGCGGGGGTGTAACAGAGTTGGAGAGTGTGCGAGGGTGTAACAGTGTATGGAGAGTGTGCGACGGTGTAACAGTGTTCGGAGAGTGTGCGAGGGTGTAACAGTGTTTGGAGTGTGTGCGAGGGTGTAACAGAGTTCGAGGGTGTGCAAGGGTATAACAGTGTTTGGAGAGTGTGCGAGGTTGTAACAGAGTTGGAGAGTGTGCGAGGGTGTAACAGTGTTTGGAGAGTGTGCGAGGGTGTAACAGTGTTTGGTGAGTATGCGAGGGTGTAACAGTGTGTGGAGAGTGTGCGAGGGTGTAACAGTGTTCGGAGAGTGTGCGAGGGTGTAACAGTGTTTGGAGAGTGTGCGAGGGTGTAACAGAGTTGGAGAGTGTGCGAGGGTGTAACAGTGTTTGGATACTGTGCGAGGGTGTAACTGTGTGGCGAGTGTGCGAGGGTGTAACAGTGTTTGGAGAGTGTGCTAGGGTGTAACAGTGCTCGGAGAGTGTGCGAGGGTGTAACAGTGTTTGGAGAGTGTGCAAGGGTGTAACAGAGTTCGAGGGTGTGCAAGGGTGTAAGAGTGTTTGGAGAGTGTGTGAGGGTGTAACAGTGTTTGGAGAGTGTGCGAGGGTGTAACAGTGTTTGGAGATTGAGCGAGAGTGTAATAGTGTTTGGATGGTGTGCAAGGGTGTAACAGTGTTTGGAGAGTGTGCAAGGGTGTAACAGTGTTTGGAGAGTGTGCAAGGGTGTAACAGATTTGGAGAGTGTGCGAGGGTGTCACAGTGTTTGGAGAGTGTGCGAGGGTGTAACAGTCTTTGGAGAGTGTGCGGGGGTGTAACAGTGTATGGAGAGTGTGCGACGGTGTAACAGTGTTCGGAGAGTGTGCGAGGGTGTAACAGTGTTTGGAGTGTGTGCGAGGGTGTAACAGAGTTCGAGGGTGTGCAAGGGTATAACAGTGTTTGGAGAGTGTGCGAGGTTGTAACAGAGTTGGAGAGTGTGCGAGGGTGTAACAGTGTTTGGAGAGTGTGCGAGGGTGTAACAGTGTTTGGTGAGTATGCGAGGGTGTAACAGTGTGTGGAGAGTGTGCAAGGGTGTAACAGTGTTTGGAGCGTGTGAGAGGGTGTAACCGCGTTTGGTGAGTGTGCGAGGGTGTAACAGAGTTTGGAAAGTGTGCGAGGGTGTAACAGTGTTTGGAGAGTGTGCGAGGGTGTAACCGCGTTTGGTGAGTGTGCGAGGGTGTAACAGAGTTTGGAAAGTGTGCGAGGGTGTAACAGTGTTTGTAGAGTGTGCGAGGATGTAACAGTGTTTGGAGAGTGTGCGAGGGAGTAACAGTGTTTGGATAGTGTGCGAGGGTGTAACAGTGTTTGAATAGTGTGCGAGGGTGTAACAGTGTTTGGATAGTGTGCAAGGGTGTAACAGTGTTTGGATAGTGTGCGAGGGTGTAACAGTGTTTGGAGATTGTGCAAGTGTGTAACAGTGTTTGTTGAGTGAGCGAGGGTGTAACAGTGTTTGGAGAGTGTGCAAGGGTGTAACAGTGTTTGGACAGTGTGCGAGGGTGTAACAGTGTTTGGAGAGTGTGCGAGGGTGTAACAGTGTTCGGAGAGTGTGCGAGGGTGTAACAGTGTTTGGAGAGTGTGCGAGGGTGTAACAGAGTTGGAGAGTGTGCGAGGGTGTAACAGTGTTTGGATACTGTGCGAGGGTGTAACTGTGTGGCGAGTGTGCGAGGGTGTAACAGTGTTTGGAGAGTGTGCTAGGGTGTAACAGTGCTCGGAGAGTGTGCGAGGGTGTAACAGTGTTTGGAGAGTGTGCAAGGGTGTAACAGAGTTCGAGGGTGTGCAAGGGTGTAAGAGTGTTTGGAGAGTGTGTGAGGGTGTAACAGTGTTTGGAGAGTGTGCGAGGGTGTAACAGTGTTTGGAGATTGAGCGAGAGTGTAATAGTGTTTGGATGGTGTGCAAGGGTGTAACAGTGTTTGGAGAGTGTGCAAGGGTGTAACAGTGTTTGGAGAGTGTGCAAGGGTGTAACAGATTTGGAGAGTGTGCGAGGGTGTCACAGTGTTTGGAGAGTGTGCGAGGGTGTAACAGTCTTTGGAGAGTGTGCGGGGGTGTAACAGTGTATGGAGAGTGTGCGACGGTGTAACAGTGTTCGGAGAGTGTGCGAGGGTGTAACAGTGTTTGGAGTGTGTGCGAGGGTGTAACAGAGTTCGAGGGTGTGCAAGGGTATAACAGTGTTTGGAGAGTGTGCGAGGTTGTAACAGAGTTGGAGAGTGTGCGAGGGTGTAACAGTGTTTGGAGAGTGTGCGAGGGTGTAACAGTGTTTGGTGAGTATGCGAGGGTGTAACAGTGTGTGGAGAGTGTGCAAGGGTGTAACAGTGTTTGGAGCGTGTGAGAGGGTGTAACCGCGTTTGGTGAGTGTGCGAGGGTGTAACAGAGTTTGGAAAGTGTGCGAGGGTGTAACAGTGTTTGGAGAGTGTGCGAGGGTGTAACCGCGTTTGGTGAGTGTGCGAGGGTGTAACAGAGTTTGGAAAGTGTGCGAGGGTGTAACAGTGTTTGTAGAGTGTGCGAGGATGTAACAGTGTTTGGAGAGTGTGCGAGGGAGTAACAGTGTTTGGATAGTGTGCGAGGGTGTAACAGTGTTTGAATAGTGTGCGAGGGTGTAACAGTGTTTGGATAGTGTGCAAGGGTGTAACAGTGTTTGGATAGTGTGCGAGGGTGTAACAGTGTTTGGAGATTGTGCAAGTGTGTAACAGTGTTTGTTGAGTGAGCGAGGGTGTAACAGTGTTTGGAGAGTGTGCAAGGGTGTAACAGTGTTTGGACAGTGTGCGAGGGTGTAACAGTGTTTGGAGAGTGTGCGAGGGTGTAACAGTGTTTGGATAGTGTGCGAGGGTGTAACAGTGTTTGGATTGTGTGCGAGGGTGGAACAGAGTGCGAGGGTGAAAAAGTGTTTGGATAGTGAGCGAGGGCGTAACAGTGTTTGGAGAGTGTGCAAGGATTTAACAGTGTTTGTAGAGTGTGCAAGGGTGTAACAGTGTTTGGAGATTGTGCGAGGTTGTAACTGTGTTTGGAAAGTGTGCGAGGCTGTAACGGTGTTTGGAGAGTGTGCGAGGGTGTAACAGTGTTTGGAGAGTGTGCGAGGGTGTAACAGTGTGTAGAGAGTGTGCGAGGGTGTAACAGTGTTTGGAGAGTGTGCGAAGGTGTAACAGTGTTCGGAGAGTGTGCGAGGGTGTAACAGAGTTTGGAGAGTGTGCGAGGGTGTAACAGTGTTTGGAGAGTGTGCGAGGGTGTAACAGTGTTTGGAGAGTGTGCGAGGGTGTAACAGTGTTTGCAGAGTGTGCAATTGTGTAACAGTGTTTGGAGATTGAGCGAGAGTGTAAGAGTGATTGGATGGTGTGCAAGGGTGTAACAGTGTTTTGAGAGTGTGCGAGGGTGTAACAGTGATTGGAGAGTGAGCGAGTGTGTAACAGTGTTTGGAGAATGAGTGAGGGTGTAACAGTGTTTGGAGAGTGTGCAAGGGTGTAACAGTGTTTGGAGAGTGTGCGAAGGTGCAACAGTGTTTGGAGAGTGTGCGAGGGTTTAACAGTGTTTGCAGAGTGTGTGAGTGTGGAACAGGGTTTGGAGAGTGAGCGAGAGAGTAAGAGTGTTTGGAGAGTGTGCGAGGGTGTCACAGAGTTGGAGAGTGTGCGAGGGTGTAACAGTGTTTGGATACTGTGCGAGGGTGTAACAGTGTTTGGTGAATCAGCGCGGTTGTAACAGTGTTTGGCGAGTATGCGAGGCTGTAACAGTGTTTGGAGAGTGTGCAAGTGTGTAACAGTGTTTGGGGAGTGAGCGAGGAAGTAACAGTGTTTGGAGAGTGTGCGAGGGTTTAACAGTGTTTGGAGAGTGTGCGAGGGTGTAACAGTGTTTGGCGAGTTTGCGAGGGTGTAACAGTGTTTGGACAGTGTGCAAGGGTGTAACAGTGTTTGGATAGTGTGCGAGGGTGTAACAGTGTTTGGAGATTGTGCAAGTGTGTAACAGTGTTTGTTGAGTTAGCGAGGGTGTAACAGTGTTTCGAGAGTGTGCAAGGGTGTAACAGTGTTTGGAGAGTGTGCGAGGGTGTAACAGTGTTTGGAGAGTGTGCGAGGGTGTAACAGTGTTTGGATAGTGTGCGAGGGTGCAACAGTGTTTGGATTGTGTGCGAGGGTGTAACAGAAACAGTGTTTGGATCGCGTGCGAGGGTGGAACAGAGTGCGAGGGTGTAAAAGTGTTTGGATAGCGAGCGAGGGCGTAACAGTGTTTGGAGAGTGTGCGAGGGTGTAACAGTGTTTGGATAGTGTGCGAGTGTGTTACAGTGTTTGGAGAGTGTACAAGGATTTAACAGTGTTTGGAGAGTGTGCGAGGGTGTAACAGTGTTTGGAGAGTGAGCGAGTGTGTAACAGTGTTTGGATAGTGAGCGAGGGTGTAACAGTGTTTGGAGAGTGTGCAAGGGTGTAACAGTTTTTGGAGAGTGTGCGAAGGTGGAACAGTGTTTGGAGAGTGTGCGAGGGTTTAACAGTGTTTGCAGAGTGTGTGAGTGTGGAACAGTGTTTGGAGAGTGAGCGAGAGTGTAAGAGTGTTTGGAGAATGTGCGAGGGTGTAACAGAGTAGAAGATTGTGCGAGGGTGTAACAATGTTTGGATACTGTGCGAGGGTGTAACAGTGTGTGGAGAGCGTGCGAGGGTGTAACAGTGTTTGGAGAGTGTGCGAGGGTGTAACAGTGTTCGGAGAGTGTGCGAGGGTGTAACAGTGTTTGGAGAGTGTGTGAGGGTGTAACAGAGTTCGAGGGTGTGCAAGGGTGTAACAGTGTTTGGAGAGTGTGCGAGGGTGTAACAGTGTTTGCAGAGTGTGCAATTGTGCAACAGGGTTTGGAGATTGAGCGAGAGTGTAAGAGTGGTTGGATGGCGTGCAAGGGTGTAACAGTGTTTGGAGGGTGTGCAAGGGTGTAACAGTGTTTGGAGAGTGTGCGAGGGTGTAACAGAGTTGGAGAGTGTGTGAGGGTGTAACAGTGTTTGGAGAGTGTGCGAGGGTGTAACAGTGTTTGGAGTGTGTGCGGGGGGGTAACAGAGTTGGAGAGTGTGCGAGGGTGTAACAGTGTTTGGAGAGTGTGTGAGGGTGTAACAGTGTTCGGAGAGTGTGCGAGGGTGTAACAGTGTTTGGAGAGTGTGCGAGGGTGTAACAGTGTTTGGAGAGTGTGCGAGGGTGTAACAGAGTTTGGACAGTGTGCAAGGGTGTAACAGTGTTTGTATAGTGTGCGAGGGTGTTACAGTGTTTGGATAGTGTGTAAGGGTGTAACAGTGTTTGGATAGTGTGCGAGGGTGTAACAGTGTTTGGAGATTGTGCAAGTGTGTAACAGTGTTTGTTGAGTTAGCGAGGGTGTAACAGTGTTTCGAGAGTGTGCAAGGGTGTAACAGTGTTTGGACAGTGTGCGAGGGTGTAACAGTGTTTGGAGAGTGTGCGAGGGTGTAACAGTGTTTGGATAGTGTGCGAGGGTGTGACAGTGCTTGGATTGTGTGCGAGGGTGTAACAGAAACAGTGTTTGGATCGTGTGCGAGCGTGGAACAGAGTGCGAGGGCGTAAAAGTGTTTGGATAGTGAGCGAGGGCGTAACAGTGTTTGGAGAGTGTGCGAGGGTGTAACAGTGTTTGGAGATTGTGCGAGGTTGTAACTGTGTTTGGAAAGTGTGCGAGGCTGTAATGTTGTTTGGAGAGTGTGCGAGGGTGTAACAGTGTTTGGAGAGTGTGCGAGGGTGTAACAGTGTCTGGAGATTGTGTGAGGGTGTAACACTGTTTAGAGAGTGAGCGAGTGTGTAACAGTGTTTGGATAGTGAGCGAGGGTGTAACAGTGTTCAGAGAGTGTGCGACGGAGTAACAGTGTTTGGAGAGTGAGCGAGTGTGTAACAGTATTTGGAGAGTGAGTGAGGGTGTAACAGTGTTTGGAGAGTGTGCAAGGGTGTAACAGTTTTTGGAGAGTGTGCGAAGGTGGAACAGTGTTTGGAGAGTGTGCGAGGGTTTAACAGTGTTTGCAGAGTGTGTGAGTGTGGAACAGTGTTTGGAGAGTGAGCGAGAGTGTAAGAGTGTTTGGAGAATGTGCGAGGGTGTAACAGAGTTGGAGATTGTGCGAGGGTGTAACAGTGTTTGGATACTGTGCGAGGGTGTAACAGTGTGTGGAGAGTGTGCGAGGGTGTAACAGCGTTTGGAGAGTGTGTGAGGGTGTAACAGTGTTCGGAGAGTGTGCGAGGGTGTAACAGTGTTTGGAGAGTGTGTGAGGGTGTAACAGAGTTCGAGGGTGTGCAAGGGTGTAACAGTGTTTGGAGAGTGTGCGAGGGTGTAACAGTGTTTGGAGAGTGTGCGAGGGTGTAACAGCGTTTGCAGAGTGTGCAATTGTGCAACAGGTTTTGGAGATTGAGCGAGAGTGTAAGAGTGGTTGGATGGCGTGCAAGGGTGTAACAGTGTTTGGAGAGTGTGCAAGGGTGTAACAGTGTTTGGAGAGTGTGCGAGGGTGTAACAGAGTTGGAGAGTGTGTGAGGGTGTAACAGTGTTTGGAGAGTGTGCGAGGGTGTAACAGTGTTTGGAGAGTGTGCGAGGGTGTAACAGAGTTGGAGAGTGTGTGAGGGTGTAACAGTGTTTGGAGATTGTGCGAGGTTGTAACAGTGTTTGGAAAGGGTGCGAGGTCATAACAGCGTTTGGAGAGTGTGCGAGGGTGTAACAGTCTTTGGAGAGTGTGCGACGGAGTAACAGTGTTTGGAGAGTGAGCGAGTGTGTAACAGTGTTTGGAGAGTGAGTGAGGGTGTAACAGTGTTTGGAGAGTGTGCAAGGGTGTAACAGTTTTTGGAGAGTGTGCGAAGGTGGAACAGTGTTTGGAGAGTGTGCGAGGGTGTAACAGAGTTGGAGAGTGTGTGAGGGTGTAACAGTGTTTGGAGAGTGTGCGAGAGTGTAACAGTGTTTGGAGTGTGTGCGGGGGGGTAACAGAGTTGGAGAGTGTGCGAGGGTGTAACAGCGTTTGGAGAGTGTGTGAGGGTGTAACAGTGTTCGGAGAGTGTGCGAGGGTGTAACAGTGTTTGGAGAGTGTGCGAGGGTGTAACAGTGTTTGGAGAGTGTGCGAGGGTGTAACAGAGTTTGGACAGTGTGCAAGGGTGTAACAGTGTTTGTATAGTGTGCGAGGGTGTTACAGTGTTTGGATAGTGTGCAAGGGTGTAACAGTGTTTGGATAGTGTGCGAGGGTGTAACAGTGTTTGGAGATTGTGCAAGTGTGTAACAGTGTTTGTTGAGTTAGCGAGGGTGTAACAGTGTTTCGAGAGTGTGCAAGGGTGTAACAGTGTTTGGACAGTGTGCGAGGGTGTAACAGTGTTTGGAGAGTGTGCGAGGGTGTAACAGTGTTTGGATAGTGTGCGAGGGTGTAACAGTGTTTGGATTGTGTGCGAGGGTGTAACAGAAACAGTGTTTGGATCGTGTGCGAGGGTGGAACAGAGTGCGAGGGTGTAAAAGTGTTTGGAGAGTGTGCGAGGGTGTAACAGTGTTTGGATAGTGTGCGAGTGTGTAACAGTGTTTGGAGAGTGTACAAGGATTTAACAGTGTTTGGAGAGTGTGCGAGGGTGTAACAGTGTTTGGAGATTGTGCGAGGTTGTAACTGTGTTTGGAAAGTGTGCGAGGCTGTAATGTTGTTTGGAGAGTGTGCGAGGGTGTAACAGTGTTTGGAGAGTGTGCGAGGGTGTAACAGTGTCTGGAGATTGTGTGAGGGTGTAACACTGTTTAGAGAGTGTGAGAGGGTGTAACAGTGTTTGGAGAGTGTGCAAGGGTGTAACAGTGTTTGGAGAGTGAGCGAGTGTGTAACAGTGTTTGGATAGTGAGCGAGGGTGTAACAGTGTTTGGAGAGTGTGCAAGGGTGTAACAGTTTTTGGAAAGTGTGCGAAGGTGGAACAATGTTTGGAGAGTGTGCAAGGGTTTAACAGTGTTTGCAGAGTGTGTGAGTGTGGAACAGTGTTTGGAGAGTGAGCGAGAGTGTAAGAGTGTTTGGAGAATGTGCGAGGGTGTAACAGAGTTGGAGATTGTGCGAGGGTGTAACAGTGTTTGGATACTGTGCGAGGGTGTAACAGTGTGTGGAGAGTGTGCGAGGGTGTAACAGTGTTTGGAGAGTGTGCGAGGGTGTAACAGTGTTCGAAGAGTGTGCGAGGGTGTAACAGTGTTTGGAGAGTGTGTGAGGGTGTAACAGAGTTCGAGGGTGTGCAAGGGTGTAACAGTGTTTGGAGAGTGTGCGAGGGTGTAACAGTGTTTGGAGAGTGTGCGAGGGTGTAACAGTGTTTGGAGAGTGTGCGAGGGTGTAACAGTGTTTGCAGAGTGTGCAATTGTGCAACAGGTTTTGGAGATTGAGCGAGAGTGTAAGAGTGGTTGGATGGCGTGCAAGGGTGTAACAGTGTTTGGAGAGTGTGCAAGGGTGTAACAGTGTTTGGAGAGTGTGCGAGGGTGTAACAGAGTTGGAGAGTGTGTGAGGGTGTAACAGTGTTTGGAGACTGTGCGAGGGTGTAACAGTGTTTGGAGATTGTGCGAGGGTGTAACAGTGTTTGGAGATTGTGCGAGGTTGTAACAGTGTTTGGAAAGGGTGCGAGGTTATAACAGTGTTTGGAGAGTGTGCGAGGGTGTAAAAGTGTTTGGATAGTGAGCGAGGGCGTAACAGTGTTTGGAGAGCGTGCGAGGGCGTAACAGTGTTTGGAGAGTGTGCGAGGGTGTAACAGTGTTTGGAGATTGTGCGAGGTTGTAACTGTTTGGAAAGTGTGCGAGGCTGTAATGTTGTTTTGAGAGTGTGCGAGGGTGTAACAGTGTTTGGAGAGTGTGCGAGGGTGTAAAAGTGTCTGGAGATTGTGCGAGGGTGTAACAGTGTTTGGAGAGTGTGCGAGCGTGGAACAGTGTTTGGAGAGTGTGCGAGGGTGTAACAGTGTTTGGAGAGTGTGCAAGGGTGTAACAGTGTTTGGAGAGTGTGCGAGGTTGTAGCAGATTTGGAGAGTGTGTGAGGGTGTAACAGTGTCTGGATACTGTGCAAGGGTGTAACAGGATTTGGAGAGTGTGCGAGGGTGTAAAAGTGTTTGGAGAGTGTGTGAGGGTGTAACAGTGTTTGGAGATTGTGCGAGGGTGTAACAGAGTTGGAGAGTGTGTAAGGGTGTAACAGTGTTTGGAGAGTGTGTGAGGGTGTAGCAGATTTGGAGAGTGTGTGAGGGTGTAACAGTGTCTGGATACTGTGCAAGGGTGTAACAGGATTTGGAGAGTGTGCGAGGGTGTAAAAGTGTTTGGAGAGTGTGTGAGGGTGTAACAGTGTTTGGAGAGTGTGCGAGGGTGTAACAGAGTTGGAGAGTGTGTAAGGGTGTAACAGTGTTTGGAGAGTGTGTGAGGGTGTAACATTGTTTGGATAGTGTGCGAGGGTGTAACAGTGTTTGGATAGTGTGCGAGGGTGTAACAGTGTTTGGAGAGTGTGCGAGGGTGTAACAGTGTTTGGAGAGTGTGCGAGGGTGTAACAGTGTTTGGAGAGTGTGCGTGGGTGTAACAGTCTTTGGATCGTGTGCGAGGGTGTAACAGTGTTTGGAGAATGTGCGAGGGTGTAACAGTGTTTGGAGAGTGTGCGAGGGTGTAACAGTGTTTGGAGAGGGTGCGAGGGTGTAACAGTGTTTGGAGAGTGTGCGAGGGTGTAACACTGTTTGGAGAGTGTGCGAGGGTGCAACAGTGTTTGGAGAGTGTGCGAGGGGGTAACAGTGTATTGGATCGTGTGTGAGAGTGTAACAGAATTTGGACAGTGTGCGAGGGTTTAAAAGTGTTTGGATAGTGAGCGAGGGCTTAACAGTGTTTGGAGAGTGTGCGAGGGTGTAACAGTGTTTGGAGAGTATGCGAGGGAGTAACAGTGTTTGGAGAGTGTGCGAGGGTGTAACAGAGTTGGAGAGTGTGTAAGGGTGCAACAGTGTTTGGAGAGTGTGCGATGGTGTAACCGTGTTTGGAGAGTGTGCGAGTGTGTAACAGAGTTGCAGAGTGTGCGAGGGTGTAACAGTGTTTGGAGAGTGTGCAAGGGTGTAACAGTGTTAGGGTAGTGTGCGAGGGTATAACAGTGTTTGGAGAGTGTGCGAGAGTGTAACAGTGTGTGGAGAGTATGCAAGGGTGTAACAGTGTTTGGAGAGTATGCGAGGGAGTAACAGTGTTTGGAGAGTGTGCGATGGTGTAACATTGTTTGGAGAGTGTGCGAGGGTGCAACAGTGTTTGGATAATGGGCGAGGGTGTGACAGTGTTTGGAGAGTGAGCGAGAGTGTAAGAGTGTTTGGAGAGTGTGCAAGGGTGTAACAGTGTTTGGATACTGTGCGAGGGTTTAATGGTGTTTGGAGAGTCTGCGATGGTGTAACAGTATTTGGAGAGTGTGCGAGTGTGTAACATTGTTTGGAGAGTGTGCGAGGGTGTAACAGTGCTTGGAGAATGAGCGAGGGTGTAACAGTGTTTGGAGAGTGAACGAGAGTGTAAGAGTGTTTGGAGAGTGTGCAAGGGTGTAACAGTGTTTGGAGAGTGTGCAAGGGAGTAACAGTGTTTGGATACTGTGCGAGGGTGCAATGGTGTTTGGAGAGTGTGTGAGGGTGTAACAGTGTTTGGAGAGACTGCGATGGTGTAACAGTATTTGGAGAGTGTGCGAGGGTGTAACAGTGTTTGGAGAATGAGCGAGGGTGTAACAGTGTTTGGAGAGTGGGCGAGAGTGTAAGAGTGTTTGGAGAGTGTGCAAGGGTGTAACAGTGTTTGGAGAGTGTGCAAGGGAGTAACAGTGTTTGGATACTGTGCGAGGGTGTAATGGTGTTTGGAGAGTGTGTGAGGGTGTAACAGTGTTTGGAGAGACTGCGATGGTGTAACAGTATTTGGAGAGTGTGCGAGGGTGTAACAGTGTTTGGATAGTGTGCGAGGGTGTAACAGTGTTTGGATCGTGTGTGAGGGTGTAATGGTGTTTGGAGAGTGTGTGAGGGTGTGACAGTGTTTGGAGAGTGTGCGAGGGTGTAACAGTGTTTGGAGAGTGTGTGAATGAGTAACAGTGTTTGGAGAGTGTGCGAGGGTGTAACAGTGTTTGGAGAGTGTGCAAGGGTGTAACAGTGTTTGGAGAGTGTGCGAGGGTGTAACAGAGTTGGAGAGTGTGTAAGGGTGTAACAGTGGAGAGTGTGCGAGTGTGTAACAGTGTTTGGAGAGTGTGCGAGGGTGTAACAGTGTTTGGAGAGTGAGCGAGTGTGTAACAGTGTTTGGAGAGTTTGCGAGGGTGTAACAGTGTTTGTAGAGTTTGCAAGAGTGTAACAGTGTTTGGATAGTGTGCGAGGGTGCAACAGTGTTTGGAGAGTGAGTGAGTGTGTAACAGTGGAGAGTGTGCGAGGGTGTAACAGTTTTTGGATAGTGTGCGAGGGTGTAACAGTGTTTGGAGAGTGTGCGAGGGTGTAACAGTGTTTGGATAGTGTGTAAGGGTGTAAAAGTGTTTGGAGAGTGTGCGAGGGTGTAACAGTGTTTGGAGAATGAGCGAGGGTGTAACAGTGTTTGGAGAGTGAGCGAGAGTGTAAGAGTGTTTGGAGAGTGTGCAAGGGTGTAACAGTGTTTGGAGAGTGTGCAAGGGAGTTACAGTGTTTGGATACTGTGCGAGGGTGTAATGGTGTTTGGAGAGTGTGTGAGGGTGTAACAGTGTTTGGAGAGACTGCGATGGTGTAACAGTATTTGGAGAGTGTGCGAGGGTGTAACAGTGTTTGGATAGTGTGCGAGGGTGTAACAGTGTTTGGATCGTGTGTGAGGGTGTAATGGTGTTTGGAGAGTGTGTGAGGGTGTAACAGTGTGTGGAGAGTGTGCGATGGTGTAACAGTATTTGGAGAGTATGCGAGGGTGTAACAGTGTTTGGAGAGTGTGCGAGGGTGTAACATTGTTTGGAGAGAGTGCGAGGTTGTAACAGTGTTTGGAGAGTATGCGAGGGTGTAAAAGTGTTTGGAGAGTGTGCGAGGGTGTAGCAGTGTTTGGATAGTGTGCGAGGGTGTAACAGTGTTTGCATCGTGTGCGATGGTGTAACAGAGTTTGGACAGTGTGCGAGGGTGTAAAAGTGTTTGGATAGAGAGCGAGGGCGTAACAGTGTTTGGAGAGTGTGCAAGGGTGTAACAGTGTTTGGAGAGTGTGCAAGGGTGCAAAAGTGTTTGGATAGTGTGCGAGGGTGTAACAGTGTTTGGAGAGTGTGCGAGGGTGTAACAGTGTTTGGAGAGTGTGCAAGGGTGTAACAGTGTTTGGAGAGTGTGCAAGGGAGTTACAGTGTTTGGATACTGTGCGAGGGTGTAATGGTGTTTGGAGAGTGTGTGAGGGTGTAACAGTGTTTGGAGAGACTGCGATGGTGTAACAGTATTTGGAGAGTGTGTGAGGGTGCAACAGTGTGTGGAGAGTGTGCGATGGTGTAACAGTATTTGGAGAGTATGCGAGGGTGTAACAGTGTTTGGAGAGTGTGCGAGGGTGTAACAGAGTTGCAGAGTGTGCGAGGGTGTAACATTGTTTGGAGAGTGTGCGAAGGTGTAAAAGTGTTTGGATAGTGTGCGAGGGTGTAAAAGTGTCTGGAGAGTGTGCGAGGGTATAACAGTGTTTGGATAGAGTGCGAGGGTGTAAAAGTGTTTGGAGAGTGTGCAAGGGTGTAACAGTGTTTGGAGAATGTGCGATGGTGTAACAGTGTTTGGAGATTGTGCGAGGTTGAAACAGTGCTAGGAAAGTGTGCGAGGGTGTAACAATGTTTGGAGAGTGTGCGAGGGTGTAAAAGTTTCTGGAGAGTGTGCGAGGGTGTAACAGTGTTTGGAGAGTATGCGAGGGTATAACAGTGTTTGGAGAGTGTGCGAGGGTGTCACAGTGTTTGGAGAGTGTGCGAGGGTGTAACAGTATTTGGATAGTGAGCGAGGGTGTAACAGTGTTTGGAGAGTGTGCAAGGGTGTAACAGTGTTTGGAGAGTGTGCGAGGTTGTAACAGATTTGGAGAGTGTGCGAGGGTGTAACAGCGTTTGGAGAGTGTGTGAGGGTGTGACAGTGTTTGGAGAGTGTGCGAGGGTGTAACAGTGTTTGGAGAGTGTGTGAGTGAGTAACAGTGTTTGGAGAGTGTGCGAGGGTGTAACAGTGTTTGGAGAGTGTGCAAGGGTGTAACAGTGTTTGGAGAGTGTGCGAGGGTGTAACAGAGTTGGAGAGTGTGTAAGGGTGTAACAGTGTTTGGAGAGTGTGCGAGTGTGTAACAGTGTTTGGAGAGTGTGCGAGGGTGTAACAGTGTTTGGAGAGTGAGCGAGGGTGCAAAAGTGTTTGGAGAGCGTGCAAGGGTGTAACAGTGTTTGGAGAGTGTGTGAAGGTGTAACAATGTTTGGAGAGTGTGCCAGGGTTTAACAGTGTTTGCAGAGTGTGCGAGTTTGGAACAGTGTTTGGAGAGTGTGCGAGAGTGCAAGAGTGTTTGGAGAGTGTGCAAGGGTGTAACAGTGTTTGGAGAGTGTGCAAGGGTGTAACAGTGTTTGGAGAGTGTGCGAGGGTGTAACAGAGTTGGAGAGAGTGCGAGGGTTTAACAGTGTTTGGATACTGTGCGTGGGTGTAACAGTGTTTGGAGAGTGTGCGAGGGTGTAACAGTGTTTGGAGAGTGTGTGAGGGTGCAACAGTGCTTGGAGAGTGTGCGAGGGTGTAACAGTGTTTCGAGAGTGTGCAACGGTGTAACAGTGTTTGGAGAGTGTGCGAGGGTGTAACAGTGTTTGGATAGTGTGCAAGGGTGTCACAGTGTTTGGAGAGTGTGCGAGGGTGTAACAGTGTTTGGATAGAGTGTGAGGGTGCAACAGCATTTGGAGAGTGTGCGAGGGTGTAACAGTGTTCGGATAGTGTGCGACGGTGTAATAGTGTTTGGAGATTGTGCGAGGGTGTAACAGTGTTTGGATCGTGTGCGTGGGTGCAACAGTGTTTGGAGAGTGTGCAAGGGTGTAACAGTGTTTGGATAGTGTGCGAGGGTGTAACAGTGTTTGAATAGTTTGCGAGGGTGTAACAGTGTTTAGAGTGTGTGCAAGGGTGTAACAGTGTTTGGCGAGTGTGTGAGGGTGTAACAGTGTTTGGATAGTGTGCGAGGGTATAACAGTGTTTGGTGAGTGTGTGAGGGTGTAACAGTGTTTGGAAAGTGAGTGAGGGTGTAACAGCGTTTGGATAGTGTGCGAGGGTGTAACAGGGTTTGGAGAGTGTGCGAGGGTGTAACAGTGTTTCGATAATGAGTGAGGGTGTAACAGTGTTTGGAGAGTGTGCGAGGGTGTAACAGTGTTTGGATAATGTGTGAGGGTGTAGCAGTGTATGGAGAATGTGTGAGGGTGTAACAATGTTTGGAGAGTGTGCGAGGGTGTAACAGTTTTTGGAGAGTGTGCGAGGGTGTAACAGTGTTTGGAGAGTGTGCGAGGGTGTAACAGTGTTCGGAGAGTGTGAGAGGGTGTAACAGTGTTTGGAGTGTGTGCGAGGGTTTAACAGTGTTTGGAGAGTGAGCGAGTGTGTAACACTGTTTGGAGAGTGTGCGAGGGTGTAACACTCTTTGGAAAGTGTGCGAGGGTGTAACAGTGTTTGGAGAGTGTGCGATGGTTTAACAGTGTTTGGAGATTGTGCGAGTGTGTAACATTGTTTGGAGAGTGTGTGAGGTTTTAACAGTGTTTGGAGAGTGCGCGAGTGTGTAACAGTGTTTGGAGTGTGTGTGAGGGTTTAACAGTGTTTGGAGAAGGAGCGAGTGTGTAACAGTGTTTGGAGAGTTTGCAAGAGTGTAACTGTTTGGAGAGTGTGCGAGGCTGCAACAGTGTTTGGAGAGTGAGCGAGTGTGTAACAGTGTTTGGAGAGTTTGCGAGGGTGTAACAGTGTTTGTAGAGTTTGCAAGAGTGTAACAGTGTTTGGATAGTGTGCGAGGGTGCAACAGTGTTTGGAGAGTGAGTGAGTGTGTAACAGTGTTTGGAGAGTGTGCGAGGGTGTAACAGTGTTTGGATAGTGTGCGAGGGTGTAACAGTGTTTGGAGAGTGTGCGAGGGTGTAACAGTGTTTAGAGAGTGTGCGAGGGTGTAACAGTGTTTGGATAGTGTGTAAGGGTGTAACAGTGTTTGGAGAGTGTGCGAGGGTGTAGCAGTGTTTGGATAGTGTGCGAGGGTGTAACAGTGTTTGGAGAGTGTGCGAGGGAATAACAGTGTTTATAGAGTGTGCGAGGGTGTAGCAGTGTTTGGATAGTGTGCGAGGGTGTAACAGTGTTTGGAAAGTGTGCGAGGGTGTAACATTGTTTATAGAGTGTGCGAGGGTGTAACAGTGTTTTGATAGTGTGCAAGGGTGTAACAGTGTTTGGATAGTGTGCGAGGGTGTAACAGTGTTTGGAGAGTGTGTGAGGGTGTAACAGTGTTTGGATAGTGTGCGAGGGTGCAACAGTGTTTGGAGAGTGTGCGAGGGTGTAACAGTGTTTGGATAGTGTGCGAGGGTGTAATAGTGTTTGGAGAGAGTGCGAGGGTTTAACAGTGTTTGGAGAGTGAGCGAGGGTGTAACAGTGTTTGGATGGTGTGCGAGACTGTAACAGTGTTTGTAGAGTGTGTGAGGGTGTAATAGTGTTTGGAGAGTGTGCGACGGTGTAGCAGTATTTGGAGATTGTGCGACGGTGTATCAGTGTTTGGATAATGAGTGAGGGTGTAACAGTGTTTGGATTGTGTGCAAGATTGTAACAGTGTTTGGAGAGTGTGTGAGGGTGTAACAGTGTTTGGATAGTGTGCGAGGGTGCAACAGTGTTTCGAGAGTGTGCGAGGGTGTAACAGTGTTTGGAGCATGTGCGAGGGTGTAACAGTTTTTGTATAGTGTGCGAGGGTGTAAAAGTGTTTGGAGAGTGTGCGAGGGTGTAACAGTGTTTGGAGAGTGTGCGAGGGTGTAACAGTGTTTGGATAGTGTGCGAGGGTGCAACAGTTTTTGGAGAGTGTGCGAGGGTGTAACAGTGTTCGGATAGTGTGCAACGGTGTAATAGTGTTTGGAGAGTGTGCGAGGGTGTAACAGTGTTTGGATAGTGTGCGAGGGTGCAACAGTGTTTAGAGAGTGTGCGAGGGTGCAACAGTGTTTGGATAGTGTGCGAGGGTGTAACATTGTTTGAATAGTGTGCGAGGGTGTAACAGTGTTTGGCGAGTGTGTAACAGTGGTTGGATAGTGTGCGAGGGTGTAACAGTGTTTGGCGAGTGTGTGAGGGTGTAACAGTGTTTGGAGAGTGTGCGAGTGTGTAACAGTGTTTGGATAATGAGTGAGGGTGCAACAGTGTTTGGAGAGTGTGCGAGGGTGTAACAGTGTTTGGAGAATGTGCGAGGGTGTAACAGTGTTTGGAGAATGTGCGAGGTTGTAACAATATTTGGAGAGTGTGCGAGGGTTTAACAGTGTTTGGAGAGTGTGCGAGGGTGTAACAGTGTTTGGAGAGTGTGCGAGGGTGTAACACTCTTTGGAGTGTGTGCGAGCGTTTAACAGTGTTTGGAGAGTGAGCGAGTGTGTAACACTGTTTGGAGAGTGTGCGAGGGTGTAACACTGTTTGGAAAGTGTGCGAGGGTGTCACAGTGTTTGGAGAGTGTGCGAGGGTGTAACAGTGTTTGGAGAGGGTGCGAGGTTGTAACAGTGTTTGGAGAGTATGCGAGGGTGTAAAAGTGTTTGGAGAGTGTGCGAGGGTGTAACAGTGTTTGGATAGTGTGCGAGGGTGTAACAGTGTTTGGATCGTGTGCGAGGGTGTAAAAGTGTTTGGATAGTGAGCGAAGGCGTAACAGTGTTTGGAGCGTGTGCAAGGGTGTAACAGTGTTTGGAGAATGAGCGAGGGTGTAACAGTGTTTGGAGAGTGTGCAAGGGTGTAACAGTGTTTGGAGAGTGTGCAAGGGAGTAACAGTGTTTGGATACTGTGCGAGGGTGTAACGGTGTTTGGAGAGTGTGTGAGGGTGTAACAGTGTTTGGAGAGACTGCGATGGTGTAACAGTATTTGGAGAGTGTGCGAGGGAGTAACAGTGTTTGGATAGTGTGCGAGGGTGTAACAGTGTTTGGATCGTGTGCGAGGGTGTAATGGTGTTTGGAGAGTGTGTGAGGGTGTAACAGTGTGTGGAGAGTGTGCGATGGTGTAACAGTATTTGGAGAGTATGCGAGGGTGTAACAGTGTTTGGAGAGTGTGCGAGGGTGTAACAGAGTTGCAGAGTGTGCGAGGGTGTAACATTGTTTGGAGAGTGTGCGAGGGTGTAAAAGTGTTTGGATAGTGAGCGAGGGCGTAACAGTGTTTGGAGAGTGTGCGAGGGTGTAACAGTGTTTGGAGAGTGTGCGAGGGTGTAACAGTGTTTAGAGAGTGTGCGAGGGTTTAACAGTATTTGGATAGTGTGTAAGGGTGTAACAGTGTTTGGAGAGTGTGCGAGGGTGTAGCAGTGTTTGGATAGTGTGCGAGGGTGTAACAGTGTTTGGAGAGTGTGCGAGGGTGTAACAGTGTTTATAGAGTGTGCGAGGGTGTAACAGTGTTTATAGAGTGTGCGAGGGTGTAACAGTGTTTTTGAGTGTGTGAGGGTGTAACATTGTTTATAGAGTGTGCGAGGGTGTAACAGTGTTTTGATAGTGTGCAAGGGTGTCACAGTGTTTGGATAGTGTGCGAGGGTGTAACAGTGTTTGGAGAGTGTGTGAGGGTGTAACAGTGTTTGGATAGTGTGCGAGGGTGCAACAGTGTTTGGAGAGTGTGCGAGGGTGTAACAGTGTTTGGATAGTGTGCGAGGGTGTAATAGTGTTTGGAGAGAGTGCGAGGGTTTAACAGTGTTTGGAGAGTGAGCGAGGGTGTAACAGTGTTTGGATGGTGTGCGAGACTGTAACAGTGTTTGTAGAGTGTGTGAGGGTGTAATAGTGTTTGGAGAGTGAGTGAGTGTGTAACAGTATTTGGAGAGTGTGCGAGGGTGTAACAGTGTTTGGATAGTGTGCGAGGGTGTAACAGTGTTTGGAGAGTGTGCGAGGGTGTAACAGTGTTTCGAGAGTGTGCGAGGGTGTAACAGTGTTTGGATAGTGTGTGAGGGTGTAACAGTGTTTGGAGAGTGTGCGAGGGTGTAGCAGTGTTTGGATAGTGTGCGAGGGTGTAACAGTGTTTGGAGAGTGTGCGACGGTGTAACATTGTTTATAGAGTGTGCGAGGGTGTAACAGTGTTTTGATAGTGTGCAAGGGTGTAACAGTGTTTGGATAGTGTGCGAGGGTGTAACAGTGTTTGGAGAGTGTGTGAGGGTGTAACAGTGTTTGGATAGTGTGCGAGGGTGCAACAGTGTTTGGAGAGTGTGCGAGGGTGTAACAGTGTTTGGAGAGAGTGCGAGGGTTTAACAGTGTTTGGAGAGTGAGCGAGGGTGTAACAGTGTTTGGATGGTGTGCGAGACTGTAACAGTGTTTGTAGAGTGTGTGAGGGTGTAATAGTGTTTGGAGAGTGTGCGACGGTGTAGCAGTATTTGGAGATTGTGCGACGGTGTATCAGTGTTTGGATAATGAGTGAGGGTGTAACAGTGTTTGGAGAGTGTGCAAGATTGTAACAGTGTTTGGAGAGTGTGTGAGGGTGTAACAGTGTTTGGATAGTGTGCGAGGGTGCAACAGTGTTTCGAGAGTGTGCGAGGGTGTAACAGTGTTTGGAGCATGTGCGAGGGTGTAACAGTTTTTGTATAGTGTGCGAGGGTGTAAAAGTGTTTGGAGAGTGTGCGAGGGTGTAACAGTGTTTGGAGAGTGTGCGAGGGTGTAACAGTGTTTGGATAGTGTGCGAGGGTGCAACAGTTTTTGGAGAGTGTGCGAGGGTGTAACAGTGTTCGGATAGTGTGCGACGGTGTAATAGTGTTTGGAGAGTGTGCGAGGGTGTAACAGTGTTTGGATAGTGTGCGAGGGTGCAACAGTGTTTGGAGAGTGTGCGAGGGTGTAACAGTGTTTGGATAGTGTGCGAGGGTGTAACATTGTTTGAATAGTGTGCGAGGGTGTAACAGTGTTTGGAGTGTGTGCGAGGGTGTAACAGTGTTTGGCGAGTGTGTGAGGGTGTAACAGTGGTTGTATAGTGTGCGAGGGTGTAACAGTGTTTGGCGAGTGTGTGAGGGTGTAACAGTGTTTGGAGAGTGTGCGAGTGTGTAACAGTGTTTGGATAATCAGTGAGGGTGCAACAGTGTTTGGAGAGTGTGCGAGGGTGTAACAGTGTTTGGAGAGTGTGCGAGGGTGTAACAGTGTTTGGAGAGTGTGCGAGGGTGTAACAGTGTTTGGAGAGTGTGCGAGGGTGTAACACTCTTTGGAGTGTGTGCGAGGGTTTAACAGTGTTTGGAGAGTGAGCGAGTGTGTAACACTGTTTGGAGAGTGTGCGAGGGTGTAACACTGTTTGGAAAGTGTGCGAGGGTGTAACAGTGTTTGGAGAGTGTGCGAGGGTGTAACAGTGTTTGGAGAGGGTGCGAGGTTGTAACAGTGTTTGGAGAGTATGCGAGGGTGTAAAAGTGTTTGGAGAGTGTGCGAGGGTGTAACAGTGTTTGGATAGTGTGCGAGGGTGTAACAGTGTTTGGAGTGTGTGCGAGGGTGTAACAGTGTTTGGCGAGTGTGTAACAGTGGTTGGACAGTGTGCGAGGGTGTAACAGTGTTTGGCGAGTGTGTGAGGGTGTAACAGTGTTTGGAGAGTGTGCGAGTGTGTAACAGTGTTTGGATAATGAGTGAGGGTGCAACAGTGTTTGGAGAGTGTGCGAGGGTGTAACAGTGTTTGGAGTATGTGCGAGGGTGTAACAGTGTTTGGAGAATGTGCGAGGTTGTAACAATATTTGGAGAGTGTGCGAGGGTTTAACAGTGTTTGGAGAGTGTGCGAGGGTGTAACACTCTTTGGAGTGTGTGCGAGCGTTTAACAGTGTTTGGAGAGTGAGCGAGTGTGTAACACTGTTTGGAGAGTGTGCGAGGGTGTAACACTGTTTGGAAAGTGTGCGAGGGTGTAAAAGTGTTTGGAGAGTGTGCGAGGGTGTAACAGTGTTTGGATAGTGTGCGAGGGTGTAACAGTGTTTGGATAGTGTGTAAGGGTGTAACAGTGTTTGGAGAGTGTGCGAGGGTGTAGCAGTGTTTGGATAGTGTGCGAGGGTGTAACAGTGTTTGGAGAGTGTGCGAGGGTGTAACAGTGTTTATAGAGTGTGCGAGGGTGTAACAGTGTTTATAGAGTGTGCGAGGGTGTAACAGTGTTTTTGAGTGTGTGAGGGTGTAACATTGTTTATAGAGTGTGCGAGGGTGTAACAGTGTTTTGATAGTGTGCAAGGGTGTCACAGTGTTTGGATAGTGTGCGAGGGTGTAATAGTGTTTGGAGAGTGTGTGAGGGTGTAACAGTGTTTGGATAGTGTGCGAGGGTGCAACAGTGTTTGGAGAGTGTGCGAGGGTGTAACAGTGTTTGGATAGTGTGCGAGGGTGTAATAGTGTTTGGAGAGAGTGCGAGGGTTTAACAGTGTTTGGAGAGTGAGCGAGGGTGTAACAGTGTTTGGATGGTGTGCGAGACTGTAACAGTGTTTGTAGAGTGTGTGAGGGTGTAATAGTGTTTGGAGAGTGAGTGAGTGTGTAACAGTATTTGGAGAGTGTGCGAGGGTGTAACAGTGTTTGGATAGTGTGCGAGGGTGTAACAGTGTTTGGAGAGTGTGCGAGGGTGTAACAGTGTTTGGAGAGTGTGCGAGGGTGTAACAGTGTTTGGAGAGTGTGCGAGGGTGTAACACTCTTTGGAGTGTGTGCGAGGGTTTAACAGTGTTTGGAGAGTGAGCGAGTGTGTAACACTGTTTGGAGAGTGTGCGAGGGTGTAACACTGTTTGGAAAGTGTGCGAGGGTGTAACAGTGTTTGGAGAGTGTGCGAGGGTGTAACAGTGTTTGGAGAGGGTGCGAGGTTGTAACAGTGTTTGGAGAGTATGCGAGGGTGTAAAAGTGTTTGGAGAGTGTGCGAGGGTGTAACAGTGTTTGGATAGTGTGCGAGGGTGTAACAGTGTTTGGAGTGTGTGCGAGGGTGTAACAGTGTTTGGCGAGTGTGTAACAGTGGTTGGACAGTGTGCGAGGGTGTAACAGTGTTTGGCGAGTGTGTGAGGGTGTAACAGTGTTTGGAGAGTGTGCGAGTGTGTAACAGTGTTTGGATAATGAGTGAGGGTGCAACAGTGTTTGGAGAGTGTGCGAGGGTGTAACAGTGTTTGGAGTATGTGCGAGGGTGTAACAGTGTTTGGAGAATGTGCGAGGTTGTAACAATATTTGGAGAGTGTGCGAGGGTTTAACAGTGTTTGGAGAGTGTGCGAGGGTGTAACACTCTTTGGAGTGTGTGCGAGCGTTTAACAGTGTTTGGAGAGTGAGCGAGTGTGTAACACTGTTTGGAGAGTGTGCGAGGGTGTAACACTGTTTGGAAAGTGTGCGAGGGTGTAAAAGTGTTTGGAGAGTGTGCGAGGGTGTAACAGTGTTTGGATAGTGTGCGAGGGTGTAACAGTGTTTGGATAGTGTGTAAGGGTGTAACAGTGTTTGGAGAGTGTGCGAGGGTGTAGCAGTGTTTGGATAGTGTGCGAGGGTGTAACAGTGTTTGGAGAGTGTGCGAGGGTGTAACAGTGTTTATAGAGTGTGCGAGGGTGTAACAGTGTTTATAGAGTGTGCGAGGGTGTAACAGTGTTTTTGAGTGTGTGAGGGTGTAACATTGTTTATAGAGTGTGCGAGGGTGTAACAGTGTTTTGATAGTGTGCAAGGGTGTCACAGTGTTTGGATAGTGTGCGAGGGTGTAATAGTGTTTGGAGAGTGTGTGAGGGTGTAACAGTGTTTGGATAGTGTACGAGGGTGCAACAGTGTTTGGAGAGTGTGCGAGGGTGTAACAGTGTTTGGATAGTGTGCGAGGGTGTAATAGTGTTTGGAGAGAGTGCGAGGGTTTAACAGTGTTTGGAGAGTGAGCGAGGGTGTAACAGTGTTTGGATGGTGTGCGAGACTGTAACAGTGTTTGTAGAGTGTGTGAGGGTGTAATAGTGTTTGGAGAGTGAGTGAGTGTGTAACAGTATTTGGAGAGTGTGCGAGGGTGTAACAGTGTTTGGATAGTGTGCGAGGGTGTAACAGTGTTTGGAGAGTGTGCGAGGGTGTAACAGTGTTTCGAGAGTGTGCGAGGGTGTAACAGTGTTTGGATAGTGTGTGAGGGTGTAACAGTGTTTGGAGAGTGTGCGAGGGTGTAGCAGTGTTTGGATAGTGTGCGAGGGTGTAACAGTGTTTGGAGAGTGTGCGACGGTGTAACATTGTTTATAGAGTGTGCGAGGGTGTAACAGTGTTTTGATAGTGTGCAAGGGTGTAACAGTGTTTGGATAGTGTGCGAGGGTGTAACAGTGTTTGGAGAGTGTGTGAGGGTGTAACAGTGTTTGGATAGTGTGCGAGGGTGCAACAGTGTTTGGAGAGTGTGCGAGGGTGTAACAGTGTTTGGAGAGAGTGCGAGGGTTTAACAGTGTTTGGAGAGTGAGCGAGGGTGTAACAGTGTTTGGATGGTGTGCGAGACTGTAACAGTGTTTGTAGAGTGTGTGAGGGTGTAATAGTGTTTGGAGAGTGTGCGACGGTGTAGCAGTATTTGGAGATTGTGCGACGGTGTATCAGTGTTTGGATAATGAGTGAGGGTGTAACAGTGTTTGGAGAGTGTGCAAGATTGTAACAGTGTTTGGAGAGTGTGTGAGGGTGTAACAGTGTTTGGATAGTGTGCGAGGGTGCAACAGTGTTTCGAGAGTGTGCGAGGGTGTAACAGTGTTTGGAGCATGTGCGAGGGTGTAACAGTTTTTGTATAGTGTGCGAGGGTGTAAAAGTGTTTGGAGAGTGTGCGAGGGTGTAACAGTGTTTGGAGAGTGTGCGAGGGTGTAACAGTGTTTGGATAGTGTGCGAGGGTGCAACAGTTTTTGGAGAGTGTGCGAGGGTGTAACAGTGTTCGGATAGTGTGCGACGGTGTAATAGTGTTTGGAGAGTGTGCGAGGGTGTAACAGTGTTTGGATAGTGTGCGAGGGTGCAACAGTGTTTGGAGAGTGTGCGAGGGTGTAACAGTGTTTGGATAGTGTGCGAGGGTGTAACATTGTTTGAATAGTGTGCGAGGGTGTAACAGTGTTTGGAGTGTGTGCGAGGGTGTAACAGTGTTTGGCGAGTGTGTGAGGGTGTAACAGTGGTTGTATAGTGTGCGAGGGTGTAACAGTGTTTGGCGAGTGTGTGAGGGTGTAACAGTGTTTGGAGAGTGTGCGAGTGTGTAACAGTGTTTGGATAATCAGTGAGGGTGCAACAGTGTTTGGAGAGTGTGCGAGGGTGTAACAGTGTTTGGAGAGTGTGCGAGGGTGTAACAGTGTTTGGAGAGTGTGCGAGGGTGTAACAGTGTTTGGAGAGTGTGCGAGGGTGTAACACTCTTTGGAGTGTGTGCGAGGGTTTAACAGTGTTTGGAGAGTGAGCGAGTGTGTAACACTGTTTGGAGAGTGTGCGAGGGTGTAACACTGTTTGGAAAGTGTGCGAGGGTGTAACAGTGTTTGGAGAGTGTGCGAGGGTGTAACAGTGTTTGGAGAGGGTGCGAGGTTGTAACAGTGTTTGGAGAGTATGCGAGGGTGTAAAAGTGTTTGGAGAGTGTGCGAGGGTGTAACAGTGTTTGGATAGTGTGCGAGGGTGTAACAGTGTTTGGAGTGTGTGCGAGGGTGTAACAGTGTTTGGCGAGTGTGTAACAGTGGTTGGACAGTGTGCGAGGGTGTAACAGTGTTTGGCGAGTGTGTGAGGGTGTAACAGTGTTTGGAGAGTGTGCGAGTGTGTAACAGTGTTTGGATAATGAGTGAGGGTGCAACAGTGTTTGGAGAGTGTGCGAGGGTGTAACAGTGTTTGGAGTATGTGCGAGGGTGTAACAGTGTTTGGAGAATGTGCGAGGTTGTAACAATATTTGGAGAGTGTGCGAGGGTTTAACAGTGTTTGGAGAGTGTGCGAGGGTGTAACACTCTTTGGAGTGTGTGCGAGCGTTTAACAGTGTTTGGAGAGTGAGCGAGTGTGTAACACTGTTTGGAGAGTGTGCGAGGGTGTAACACTGTTTGGAAAGTGTGCGAGGGTGTAAAAGTGTTTGGAGAGTGTGCGAGGGTGTAACAGTGTTTGGATAGTGTGCAAGGGTGTAACAGTGTCTGGATCGTGTGCGAGGGTGTAAAAGTGTTTGGATAGTGAGCGAGGGCGTAACAGTGTTTGGAGCGTGTGCGAGGGTGTAACAGTGATTGGAGAGTGTGCAAGGGTGCAACAGTGTTTGGATACTGTGCGAGGGTATAATGGTGTTTGGAGAGTGTGTGAAGGTGTAACAGTGTTTGGAGAGTCTGCGATGGTGTCACAGTATTTGGAGAGTTTGCGAGGGTGTAACAGTGTTTGGAGAATGAGCGAGGGTGTAACAGTGTTTGGAGAGGGTGCAAGGGTGTAACAGTGTTTGGAGAGTGTGCAAGGGAGTAACAGTGTTTGGATACTGTGCGAGGGTGTAATGGTGTTTGGAGAGTGTGTGAGGGTGTAACAGTGTTTGGAGAGACTGCGATGGTGTAACAGTATTTGGAGAGTGTGCGAGGGTGTAACAGTGTTTGGATAGTGTGCGAGGGTGTAACAGTGTTTGGATCGTGTGCGAGGGTGTAATGGTGTTTGGAGAGTGTGTGAGGGTGTAACAGTGTGTGGAGAGTGTGCGATGGTGTAACAGTATTTGGAGAGTATGCGAGGGTGTAACAGTGTTTGGAGAGTGTGCGAGGGTGTAACAGAGTTGCAGAGTGTGCGAGGGTGTAACATTGTTTGGAGAGTGTGCGAGGGTGTAAAAGTGTTTGGATAGTGAGCGAGGGCGTAACAGTGTTTGGAGAGTGTGCGAGTGTGTAACAGTGTTTGGATAGTGTGCGAGGGTGTAAAAGTGTCTGGAGAGTGTGCGAGGGTATAACAGTGTTTGGATAGTGTGTGAGGGTGTAAAAGTGTTTGGAGAGTGTGCGAGGGTGTAACACTGTTTGGAGAATGTGCGATGGTGTAACAGTGTTTGGAGATTGTGCGAGGTTGAAACAGTGCTAGGAAAGTGTGCGAGGGTGTAACAATGTTTGGAGAGTGTGCGAGGGTGTAAAAGTTTCTGGAGAGTGTGCGAGGGTGTAACAGTGTTTGGAGAGTATGCGAGGGTATAACAGTGTTTGGAAAGTGTGCGAGGGTGTCACAGTGTTTGGAGAGTAAGCGAGTGTGTAACAGTGTTTGGAGAGGGTGCAAGGGTGTAACAGTGTTAGGAGAGTGTGCGAGGGTGTACCAGTGTTTGGATAGCGAGCGAGGGTGTAACAGTGTTCGGAGATTGTGCGAGGGTGTAACAGTGTTTGGAGAGTGAGCGAGTGTGTAACAGTCTTTGGAGAGTGAGCGAGAGTTTAAGAGTGTTTGGAGAGTGTGCAAGGGTGTAACAGTGTTTGGAGAGTGTGCGAGGTTGTAACAGATTTGGAGAGTGTGCGAGGGGGTAACAGTGTTTGGAGAGTGTGTGAGGGTGTGACAGTGTTTGGAGAGTGTGCGAGGGTGTAGCAGTGTTTGGATAGTGTGCGAGGGTGTAACAGTGTTTGGAGAGTGTGCGACGGTGTAACATTGTTTATAGAGTGTGCGAGGGTGTAACAGTGTTTTGATAGTGTGCAAGGGTGTAACAGTGTTTGGATAGTGTGCGAGGGTGTAACAGTGTTTGGAGAGTGTGTGAGGGTGTAACAGTGTTTGGATAGTGTGCGAGGGTGCAACAGTGTTTGGAGAGTGTGCGAGGGTGTAACAGTGTTTGGAGAGAGTGCGAGGGTTTAACAGTGTTTGGAGAGTGAGCGAGGGTGTAACAGTGTTTGGATGGTGTGCGAGACTGTAACAGTGTTTGTAGAGTGTGTGAGGGTGTAATAGTGTTTGGAGAGTGTGCGACGGTGTAGCAGTATTTGGAGATTGTGCGACGGTGTATCAGTGTTTGGATAATGAGTGAGGGTGTAACAGTGTTTGGAGAGTGTGCAAGATTGTAACAGTGTTTGGAGAGTGTGTGAGGGTGTAACAGTGTTTGGATAGTGTGCGAGGGTGCAACAGTGTTTCGAGAGTGCGAGGGTGTAACAGTGTTTGGAGCATGTGCGAGGGTGTAACAGTTTTTGTATAGTGTGCGAGGGTGTAAAAGTGTTTGGAGAGTGTGCGAGGGTGTAACAGTGTTTGGAGAGTGTGCGAGGGTGTAACAGTGTTTGGATAGTGTGCGAGGGTGCAACAGTTTTTGGAGAGTGTGCGAGGGTGTAACAGTGTTCGGATAGTGTGCGACGGTGTAATAGTGTTTGGAGAGTGTGCGAGGGTGTAACAGTGTTTGGATAGTGTGCGAGGGTGCAACAGTGTTTGGAGAGTGTGCGAGGGTGTAACAGTGTTTGGATAGTGTGCGAGGGTGTAACATTGTTTGAATAGTGTGCGAGGGTGTAACAGTGTTTGGAGTGTGTGCGAGGGTGTAACAGTGTTTGGCGAGTGTGTGAGGGTGTAACAGTGGTTGTATAGTGTGCGAGGGTGTAACAGTGTTTGGCGAGTGTGTGAGGGTGTAACAGTGTTTGGAGAGTGTGCGAGTGTGTAACAGTGTTTGGATAATCAGTGAGGGTGCAACAGTGTTTGGAGAGTGTGCGAGGGTGTAACAGTGTTTGGAGAGTGTGCGAGGGTGTAACAGTGTTTGGAGAGTGTGCGAGGGTGTAACAGTGTTTGGAGAGTGTGCGAGGGTGTAACACTCTTTGGAGTGTGTGCGAGGGTTTAACAGTGTTTGGAGAGTGAGCGAGTGTGTAACACTGTTTGGAGAGTGTGCGAGGGTGTAACACTGTTTGGAAAGTGTGCGAGGGTGTAACAGTGTTTGGAGAGTGTGCGAGGGTGTAACAGTGTTTGGAGAGGGTGCGAGGTTGTAACAGTGTTTGGAGAGTATGCGAGGGTGTAAAAGTGTTTGGAGAGTGTGCGAGGGTGTAACAGTGTTTGGATAGTGTGCGAGGGTGTAACAGTGTTTGGAGTGTGTGCGAGGGTGTAACAGTGTTTGGCGAGTGTGTAACAGTGGTTGGACAGTGTGCGAGGGTGTAACAGTGTTTGGCGAGTGTGTGAGGGTGTAACAGTGTTTGGAGAGTGTGCGAGTGTGTAACAGTGTTTGGATAATGAGTGAGGGTGCAACAGTGTTTGGAGAGTGTGCGAGGGTGTAACAGTGTTTGGAGTATGTGCGAGGGTGTAACAGTGTTTGGAGAATGTGCGAGGTTGTAACAATATTTGGAGAGTGTGCGAGGGTTTAACAGTGTTTGGAGAGTGTGCGAGGGTGTAACACTCTTTGGAGTGTGTGCGAGCGTTTAACAGTGTTTGGAGAGTGAGCGAGTGTGTAACACTGTTTGGAGAGTGTGCGAGGGTGTAACACTGTTTGGAAAGTGTGCGAGGGTGTAAAAGTGTTTGGAGAGTGTGCGAGGGTGTAACAGTGTTTGGATAGTGTGCAAGGGTGTAACAGTGTCTGGATCGTGTGCGAGGGTGTAAAAGTGTTTGGATAGTGAGCGAGGGCGTAACAGTGTTTGGAGCGTGTGCGAGGGTGTAACAGTGATTGGAGAGTGTGCAAGGGTGCAACAGTGTTTGGATACTGTGCGAGGGT
This sequence comes from Somniosus microcephalus, assembly GCF_052327205.1. Taxonomy (NCBI): domain Eukaryota; kingdom Metazoa; phylum Chordata; class Chondrichthyes; order Squaliformes; family Somniosidae; genus Somniosus; species Somniosus microcephalus. The sequence continues at coordinate 200,666,490 of NC_140989.1, forward strand.
ATAATGGTGTTTGGAGAGTGTGTGAAGGTGTAACAGTGTTTGGAGAGTCTGCGATGGTGTCACAGTATTTGGAGAGTTTGCGAGGGTGTAACAGTGTTTGGAGAATGAGCGAGGGTGTAACAGTGTTTGGAGAGGGTGCAAGGGTGTAACAGTGTTTGGAGAGTGTGCAAGGGAGTAACAGTGTTTGGATACTGTGCGAGGGTGTAATGGTGTTTGGAGAGTGTGTGAGGGTGTAACAGTGTTTGGAGAGACTGCGATGGTGTAACAGTATTTGGAGAGTGTGCGAGGGTGTAACAGTGTTTGGATAGTGTGCGAGGGTGTAACAGTGTTTGGATCGTGTGCGAGGGTGTAATGGTGTTTGGAGAGTGTGTGAGGGTGTAACAGTGTGTGGAGAGTGTGCGATGGTGTAACAGTATTTGGAGAGTATGCGAGGGTGTAACAGTGTTTGGAGAGTGTGCGAGGGTGTAACAGAGTTGCAGAGTGTGCGAGGGTGTAACATTGTTTGGAGAGTGTGCGAGGGTGTAAAAGTGTTTGGATAGTGAGCGAGGGCGTAACAGTGTTTGGAGAGTGTGCGAGTGTGTAACAGTGTTTGGATAGTGTGCGAGGGTGTAAAAGTGTCTGGAGAGTGTGCGAGGGTATAACAGTGTTTGGATAGTGTGTGAGGGTGTAAAAGTGTTTGGAGAGTGTGCGAGGGTGTAACACTGTTTGGAGAATGTGCGATGGTGTAACAGTGTTTGGAGATTGTGCGAGGTTGAAACAGTGCTAGGAAAGTGTGCGAGGGTGTAACAATGTTTGGAGAGTGTGCGAGGGTGTAAAAGTTTCTGGAGAGTGTGCGAGGGTGTAACAGTGTTTGGAGAGTATGCGAGGGTATAACAGTGTTTGGAAAGTGTGCGAGGGTGTCACAGTGTTTGGAGAGTAAGCGAGTGTGTAACAGTGTTTGGAGAGGGTGCAAGGGTGTAACAGTGTTAGGAGAGTGTGCGAGGGTGTACCAGTGTTTGGATAGCGAGCGAGGGTGTAACAGTGTTCGGAGATTGTGCGAGGGTGTAACAGTGTTTGGAGAGTGAGCGAGTGTGTAACAGTCTTTGGAGAGTGAGCGAGAGTTTAAGAGTGTTTGGAGAGTGTGCAAGGGTGTAACAGTGTTTGGAGAGTGTGCGAGGTTGTAACAGATTTGGAGAGTGTGCGAGGGGGTAACAGTGTTTGGAGAGTGTGTGAGGGTGTGACAGTGTTTGGAGAGTGTGCGAGGGTGTAGCAGTGTTTGGATAGTGTGCGAGGGTGTAACAGTGTTTGGAGAGTGTGCGACGGTGTAACATTGTTTATAGAGTGTGCGAGGGTGTAACAGTGTTTTGATAGTGTGCAAGGGTGTAACAGTGTTTGGATAGTGTGCGAGGGTGTAACAGTGTTTGGAGAGTGTGTGAGGGTGTAACAGTGTTTGGATAGTGTGCGAGGGTGCAACAGTGTTTGGAGAGTGTGCGAGGGTGTAACAGTGTTTGGAGAGAGTGCGAGGGTTTAACAGTGTTTGGAGAGTGAGCGAGGGTGTAACAGTGTTTGGATGGTGTGCGAGACTGTAACAGTGTTTGTAGAGTGTGTGAGGGTGTAATAGTGTTTGGAGAGTGTGCGACGGTGTAGCAGTATTTGGAGATTGTGCGACGGTGTATCAGTGTTTGGATAATGAGTGAGGGTGTAACAGTGTTTGGAGAGTGTGCAAGATTGTAACAGTGTTTGGAGAGTGTGTGAGGGTGTAACAGTGTTTGGATAGTGTGCGAGGGTGCAACAGTGTTTCGAGAGTGTGCGAGGGTGTAACAGTGTTTGGAGCATGTGCGAGGGTGTAACAGTTTTTGTATAGTGTGCGAGGGTGTAAAAGTGTTTGGAGAGTGTGCGAGGGTGTAACAGTGTTTGGAGAGTGTGCGAGGGTGTAACAGTGTTTGGATAGTGTGCGAGGGTGCAACAGTTTTTGGAGAGTGTGCGAGGGTGTAACAGTGTTCGGATAGTGTGCGACGGTGTAATAGTGTTTGGAGAGTGTGCGAGGGTGTAACAGTGTTTGGATAGTGTGCGAGGGTGCAACAGTGTTTGGAGAGTGTGCGAGGGTGTAACAGTGTTTGGATAGTGTGCGAGGGTGTAACATTGTTTGAATAGTGTGCGAGGGTGTAACAGTGTTTGGAGTGTGTGCGAGGGTGTAACAGTGTTTGGCGAGTGTGTGAGGGTGTAACAGTGGTTGTATAGTGTGCGAGGGTGTAACAGTGTTTGGCGAGTGTGTGAGGGTGTAACAGTGTTTGGAGAGTGTGCGAGTGTGTAACAGTGTTTGGATAATCAGTGAGGGTGCAACAGTGTTTGGAGAGTGTGCGAGGGTGTAACAGTGTTTGGAGAGTGTGCGAGGGTGTAACAGTGTTTGGAGAGTGTGCGAGGGTGTAACAGTGTTTGGAGAGTGTGCGAGGGTGTAACACTCTTTGGAGTGTGTGCGAGGGTTTAACAGTGTTTGGAGAGTGAGCGAGTGTGTAACACTGTTTGGAGAGTGTGCGAGGGTGTAACACTGTTTGGAAAGTGTGCGAGGGTGTAACAGTGTTTGGAGAGTGTGCGAGGGTGTAACAGTGTTTGGAGAGGGTGCGAGGTTGTAACAGTGTTTGGAGAGTATGCGAGGGTGTAAAAGTGTTTGGAGAGTGTGCGAGGGTGTAACAGTGTTTGGATAGTGTGCGAGGGTGTAACAGTGTTTGGAGTGTGTGCGAGGGTGTAACAGTGTTTGGCGAGTGTGTAACAGTGGTTGGACAGTGTGCGAGGGTGTAACAGTGTTTGGCGAGTGTGTGAGGGTGTAACAGTGTTTGGAGAGTGTGCGAGTGTGTAACAGTGTTTGGATAATGAGTGAGGGTGCAACAGTGTTTGGAGAGTGTGCGAGGGTGTAACAGTGTTTGGAGTATGTGCGAGGGTGTAACAGTGTTTGGAGAATGTGCGAGGTTGTAACAATATTTGGAGAGTGTGCGAGGGTTTAACAGTGTTTGGAGAGTGTGCGAGGGTGTAACACTCTTTGGAGTGTGTGCGAGCGTTTAACAGTGTTTGGAGAGTGAGCGAGTGTGTAACACTGTTTGGAGAGTGTGCGAGGGTGTAACACTGTTTGGAAAGTGTGCGAGGGTGTAAAAGTGTTTGGAGAGTGTGCGAGGGTGTAACAGTGTTTGGATAGTGTGCGAGGGTGTAACAGTGTCTGGATCGTGTGCGAGGGTGTAAAAGTGTTTGGATAGTGAGCGAGGGCGTAACAGTGTTTGGAGCGTGTGCGAGGGTGTAACAGTGATTGGAGAGTGTGCAAGGGTGCAACAGTGTTTGGATACTGTGCGAGGGTATAATGGTGTTTGGAGAGTGTGTGAAGGTGTAACAGTGTTTGGAGAGTCTGCGATGGTGTCACAGTATTTGGAGAGTTTGCGAGGGTGTAACAGTGTTTGGAGAATGAGCGAGGGTGTAACAGTGTTTGGAGAGTGTGCAAGGGTGTAACAGTGTTTGGAGAGTGTGCAAGGGAGTAACAGTGTTTGGATACTGTGCGAGGGTGTAATGGTGTTTGGAGAGTGTGTGAGGGTGTAACAGTGTTTGGAGAGACTGCGATGGTGTAACAGTATTTGGAGAGTGTGCGAGGGTGTAACAGTGTTTGGATAGTGTGCGAGGGTGTAACAGTGTTTGGATCGTGTGCGAGGGTGTAATGGTGTTTGGAGAGTGTGTGAGGGTGTAACAGTGTGTGGAGAGTGTGCGATGGTGTAACAGTATTTGGAGAGTATGCGAGGGTGTAACAGTGTTTGGAGAGTGTGCGAGGGTGTAACAGAGTTGCAGAGTGTGCGAGGGTGTAACATTGTTTGGAGAGTGTGCGAGGGTGTAAAAGTGTTTGGATAGTGAGCGAGGGCGTAACAGTGTTTGGAGAGTGTGCGAGTGTGTAACAGTGTTTGGATAGTGTGCGAGGGTGTAAAAGTGTCTGGAGAGTGTGCGAGGGTATAACAGTGTTTGGATAGTGTGTGAGGGTGTAAAAGTGTTTGGAGAGTGTGCGAGGGTGTAACACTGTTTGGAGAATGTGCGATGGTGTAACAGTGTTTGGAGATTGTGCGAGGTTGAAACAGTGCTAGGAAAGTGTGCGAGGGTGTAACAATGTTTGGAGAGTGTGCGAGGGTGTAAAAGTTTCTGGAGAGTGTGCGAGGGTGTAACAGTGTTTGGAGAGTATGCGAGGGTATAACAGTGTTTGGAAAGTGTGCGAGGGTGTCACAGTGTTTGGAGAGTAAGCGAGTGTGTAACAGTGTTTGGAGAGGGTGCAAGGGTGTAACAGTGTTTGGAGAGTGTGCGAGGGTGTAACAGTGTTTGGAGAGTGTGTGAGGGTGTAAAAGTGTTTGGAGAGCGTGCAAGGGTGTAACGGTGTTTGGAGAGTGTGCGAAGGTGTAACAATGTTTGGAGAGTGTGCGAGGGTGTAACAGTGTTTGGAGAGTGAGCGAGTGTGTAACAGTCTTTGGAGAGTGAGCGAGAGTTTAAGAGTGTTTGGAGAGTGTGCAAGGGTGTAACAGTGTTTGGAGAGTGTGCGAGGTTGTAACAGATTTGGAGAGTGTGCGAGGGGGTAACAGTGTTTGGAGAGTGTGTGAGGGTGTGACAGTGTTTGGAGAGTGTGCGAGGGTGTAAAAGTGTTTGGAGAGCGTGCAAGGGTGTAACGGTGTTTGGAGAGTGTGCGAAGGTGTAACAATGTTTGGAGAGTGTGCGAGGGTTTAACAGTGTTTGCAGAGTGTGCGAGTTTGGAACGGTGTTTGGAGAGTGTGCGAGAGTGCAAGAGTGTTTGGAGAGTGTGCAAGGGTGTAACAGTGTTTGGAGAGTGTGCAAGGGTGTAACAGTGTTTGGAGAGTGTGCGAGGGTGTAACAGAGTTGGAGAGTGTGCGAGGGTTTAACAGTGTTTGGATACTGTGCGTGGGTGTAACAGTGTTTGGAGAGTGTGCGAGGGTGTAACATTGTTTGGAGAGTGTGTGAGCGTGCAACAGTGCTTGGAGAGTGTGCGAGGGTGTAACAGTGTTTCGAGAGTGTGCAACGGTGTAACAGTGTTTGGAGAGTGAGCGAGGGTGTAACAGTGTTTGGATAGTTTGCAAGGGTGTCACAGTGTTTGGTGAGTGTGCGAGGGTGTAACAGTGTTTGGATAGAGTGCGAGGGTGCAACAGCATTTGGAGAGTGTGCGAGGGTGTAACGGTGTTCGGATCGTGTGCGACGGTGTAATAGTGTTTGGAGATTGTGCGAGGGTGTAACAGTGTTTGGATCGTGTGCGTGGGTGCAACAGTGTTTGGAGAGTGTGCAAGGGTGTAACAGTGTTTGGATAGTGTGCGAGGGTGTAACAGTGTTTGAATAGTTTGCGAGGGTGTAACAGTGTTTAGAGTGTGTGCGAGGGTGTAACAGTGTTTGGCGAGTGAGTGAGGGTGTAACAGCGTTTGGATAGTGTGCGAGGGTGTAACAGGGTTTGGAGAGTGTGCGAGGGTGTAACAGTGTTTGGATAATGAGTGAGGGTGTAACAGTGTTTGGAGAGTGTGCGAGGGTGTAACAGTGTTTGGATAATGTGCGAGGGTGTAGCAGTGTATGGAGAATGTGTGAGGGTGTAACAATGTTTGGAGAGTGTGCGAGGGTGTAACAGTTTTTGGAGAGTGTGAGAGGGTGTAACAGTGTTTGGAGAGTGTGCGAGGGTGTAACAGTGTTCGGAGAGTGTGAGAGGGTGTAACAGTGTTTGGAGTGTGTGCGAGGGTTTAACAGTGTTTGGAGAGTGAGCGAGTGTGTAACACTGTTTGGAGAGTGTGCGAGGGTGTAACACTCTTTGGAAAGTGTGCGAGGGTGTAACAGTGTTTGGAGATTGCGCGAGTGTGTAACATTGTTTGGAGAGTGTGTGAGGTTTTAACAGTGTTTGGAGAGTGCACGAGTGTGTAACAGTGTTTGGAGTGTGTGTGAGGGTTTAACAGTGTTTGGCGAAGGAGCGAGTGTGTAACAGTGTTTGGAGAGTTTGCGAGGGTGTAACAGTGTTTGGAGGGTTTGCAAGAGTGTAACTGTGTTTGGAGAGTGTGCGAGGCTGCAACAGTGTTTGGAGAGTGAGCGAGTGTGTAACAGTGTTTGGAGAGTTTGCGAGGGTGTCACAGTGTTTGGATAGTGTGCGAGTGTGCAACAGTGTTTGGAGAGTGAGTGAGTGTGTAACAGTGTTTGGAGAGTGTGCGAGGGTGTAGCAGTGTTTGGATAGTGTGCGAGGGTGTAACAGTGTTTGGAGAGTGTGCGAGGGTGTAACATTGTTTATAGAGTGTGCGAGGGTGTAACAGTGTTTTGATAGTGTGCAAGGGTGTAACAGTGTTTGGATAGTGTGCGAGGGTGTAACAGTGTTTGGAGAGTGTGTGAGGGTGTAACAGTGTTTGGATAGTGTGCGAGGGTGCAACAGTGTTTGGAGAGTGTGCGCGGGTGTAACAGTGTTTGGATAGTGTGCGAGGGTGTAATAGTGTTTGGAGAGAGTGCGAGGGTTTAACAGTGTTTGGAGAGTGAGCGAGGGTGTAACAGTGTTTGGATGGTGTGCGAGACTGTAACAGTGTTTGTAGAGTGTGTCAGGGTGTAATAGTGTTTGGAAAGCGTGTGAGCGGGTAACAGTATTTGGGGAGTGTGCGAGGGTGTAACAGTGTTTGGAGCATGTGCGAGTGTGTAACAGTTTTTGTATAGTGTGCGAGGGTGTAAAAGTGTTTGGAGAGTGTGCGAGTGTGTAACAGTGTTTGGAGAGTGTGCGATGGTGTAACAGTGTTTGGATAGTGTGCGAGGGTGCAACGGTTTTTGGAGAGTGTGCGACGGTGTAACAGTGTTTGGATAGTGTGCGAGGGTGCAACAGTATTTGGAGTGTGTGCGACGGTGTAATAGTGTTTGGAGAGTGTGCGAGGGTGTAACAGTGTTTGGATAGTGTGCGAGGGTGCAACAGTGTTTGGAGAGTGTGCGAGGGTGTAACAGTGTTTGGATAGTGTGCGAGGGTGTAACATTGTTTGAATAGTGTGCGAGGGTGTAACAGTGTTTGGAGTGTGTGCGAGGGTGTGACAGTGTTTGGCGAGTGTGTGAGGATGTAACAGTGGTGGATAGTGTGCGAGGGTGTAACAGTGCTTGGCGAGTGTGTGAGGGTGAAACAGTGTTTGGAGAGTGTGCGAGGGTGTAACAGTGTTTGGAGAATGTGCGAGGGTAGAACAATGTTTGGAGAGTGTGCGAGGGTGTCACAGTGTTTGGAGAGTAAGCGAGTGTGTAACAGTGTTTGGAGAGCGTGCAAGGGTGTAACAGTGTTAGGAGAGTGTGCGAGGGTGTAACAGTGTTTGGATAGTGAGCGAGGGTGTAACAGTGTTTGGAGATTGTGCGAGGGTGTAACAGTATTTGGAGAGTGAGCGAGTGTGTAACAGTGTTTGGAGGGTGAGCGAGAGTTTAAGAGTGTTTGGAGAGTGTGCAAGGGTGTAACAGTTTTTGGAGAGTGTGCAAGGTTGTAACAGATTTGGAGAGTGTGCGAGGGTGTAACAGTGTTTGGAGAGTGTGTGAGGGTGTAACAGTGTTTGGAGAGTGTGCGAGGGTGTAACAGTGTTTGGAGAGTGTGTGAGTGAGTAACAGTGTTTGGAGAGTGTGCGAGGGTGTAACAGTGTTTGGAGAGTGTGCAAGGGTGTAACAGTGTTTGGAGAGTGTGCGAGGGTGTAACAGAGTTGGAGAGAGTGCGAGTGTGTAACAGTGTTTGGAGAGTGTGTGAGGGTGTAAAAGTGTTTGGAGAGCGTGCAAGGGTGTAACAGTGTCTGGAGAGTGTGCGAAGGTGTAACAATGTTTGGAGAGTGTGCAAGGGTTTAACAGTGTTTGCAGAGTGTGCGAGTTTGGAACAGTGTTTGGAGAGTGTGCGAGAGTGCAAGAGTGTTTGGAGAGTGTGCAAGTGTGTAACAGTGTTTGGAGAGTGTGCAAGGGTGTAACAGTGTTTGGAGAGTGTGCGAGGGTGTAACAGAGTTGGAGAGTGAGCGAGGGTTTAACAGTGTTTGGATACTGTGCGTGGGTGTAACAGTGTTTGGAGAGTGTGCGAGGGTGTAACAGTGTTTGGAGAGTGTGTGAGGGTGCAACAGTGTTTGGAGAGTGTGCGGGTTTAACAGTGTTTGGAAAGTGTGCGAGAGTGTAACAGTGTTTGGATAGTGTGCAAGGGTGTAACAGTGTTTGGAGAGTGTGCGAGGGTGTAACAGTGTTTGGATAGAGTGCGAGGCTGCAACAGCATTTGGAGAGTGTGCGAGGGTGTAACAGTGTTCGGATAGTGTGCGACGGTGTAATAGTGTTTGGAGATTGTGCGAGGGTGTAACAGTGTTTGGATAGTGTGCGTGGGTGCAACAGTATTTGGAGAGTGTGCAAGGGTGTAACAGTGATGGAAAGTGTGTGAGGGTGTAACAGTGTTTGAATAGTTTGCGAGGGTGTAACATTGTTTAGGGTGTGTGCGAGGGTGTAACAGTGTTTGGATAGTGTGCGAGGGTATAACAGTGTTTGGTGAGTGTGTGAGGGTGTAACAGTGTTTGGAGAGTGAGTGAGGGTGTAACAGCGTATGGATAGTGTGCGAGGGTGTAACAGTGCTTGGATAATGAGTGAGGGTGTAACAGTGTTTGGAGAGTGTGCGAGGGTGTAACAGTGTTTGGATAATGTGCGAGGGTGTAGCAGTGTATGGAGAATGTGCGAGGGTGTAACAATGTTTGGAGAGTGTGCGAGGGTGTAACAGTTTTTGGAGATTGTGCGAGGGTGTAACACTGTTTGGAGAATGTGCGAGGGTGGAACAGTGTTCAGAGAGTGTGAGAGGGTGTAACAGTGTTTGGAGAGTGAGTGAGGGTGTAACAGCGTTTGGATAGTGTGCGAGGGTGTAACAGGGTTTGGAGAGTGTGCGAGGGTGTAACAGTGTTTGGATAATGAGTGAGGGTGTAACAGTGTTCGGAGAGTGTGAGAGGGTGTAACAGTGTTTGGAGTGTGTGCGAGGGTTTAACAGTGTTTGGAGAGTGAGCGAGTGTGTAACACTGTTTGGAGAGTGTGCGAGGGTGTGACACTCTTTGGAAAGTGTGCGAGGGTGTAACAGTGTTTGGAGAGTGTGCGATGGTTTAACAGTGTTTGGAGATTGCGCGAGTGTGTAACATTGTTTGGAGAGTGTGTGAGGTTTTAACACTGTTTGGAGAGTGCGCGAGGGTTTAACAGTGTTTGGAGAATGAGCGAGTGTGTAACAGTGTTTGGAGAGTTTGCGAGGGTGTAACTATGTTTGAAGGGTTTGCAAGCGTGTAACTGTGTTTGGAGAGTGTGCGAGGGTGTAACAGTGTTTGGAGAGTGAGTGAGGGTGTAACAGCGTATGGATAGTGTGCGAGGGTGTAACAGTGCTTGGATAATGAGTGAGGGTGTAACAGTGTTTGGAGAGTGTGCGAGGGTGTAACAGTGTTTGGATAATGTGCGAGGGTGTAGCAGTGTATGGAGAATGTGCGAGGGTGTAACAATGTTTGGAGAGTGTGCGAGGGTGTAACAGTTTTTGGAGATTGTGCGAGGGTGTAACACTGTTTGGAGAATGTGCGAGGGTGGAACAGTGTTCAGAGAGTGTGAGAGGGTGTAACAGTGTTTGGAGTGTGTGCGAGGGTTTAACAGTGTTTGGAGAGTGAGCGAGTGTGTAACACTGTTTGGAGAGTGTGCGAGGGTGTAACAGTGTTTGGAAAGTGTGTGAGGGTGTAACAGTGTTTGAATAGTTTGCGAGGGTGTAACAGTGTTTAGAGTGTGTGCGAGGGTGTAACAGTGTTTGGCGAGTGTGTGAGGGTGTAACAGTGTTTGGATAGTGTGCGAGGGTATAACAGTGTTTGGTGAGTGTGTGAGGGTGTAACAGTGTTTGGAGAGTGAGTGAGGGTGTAACAGCGTTTGGATTGTGTGCGAGGGTGTAACAGGGTTTGGAGAGTGTGCGAGGGTGTAACAGTGTTTGGATAATGAGTGAGGGTGTAACAGTGTTCGGAGAGTGTGAGAGGGTGTAACAGTGTTTGGAGTGTGTGCGAGGGTTTAACAGTGTTTGGAGAGTGAGCGAGTGTGTAACACTGTTTGGAGAGTGTGCGAGGGTGTGACACTCTTTGGAAAGTGTGCGAGGGTGTAACAGTGTTTGGAGAGTGTGCGATGGTTTAACAGTGTTTGGAGATTGCGCGAGTGTGTAACATTGTTTGGAGAGTGTGTGAGGTTTTAACACTGTTTGGAGAGTGCGCGAGTGTGTAACAGTGTTTGGAGTGTGTGTGAGGGTTTAACAGTGTTTGGAGAATGAGCGAGTGTGTAACAGTGTTTGGAGAGTTTGCGAGGGTGTAACTATGTTTGAAGGGTTTGCAAGCGTGTAACTGTGTTTGGAGAGTGTGCGAGGCTGCAACAGTGTTTGGAGAGTGAGCGAGGGAGTAACAGTGCTTGGAGAGAGTGCGAGGGTGTAACAGTGTTTGGAGAGTGTGCGGGGGTGTAACAGTGTTCGGAGAGTGTGCGAGGGTGTAACAGAGTTGGAGAGTGTGTAAGGGTGTAACAGTGTTTGGAGAGTGTGCGAGGGTGTAACAGTGTTTGGAGAGTGTGCGAGGGTGTAACAGAGTTGCAGAGTGTGCGAGGGTGTAACATTGTTTGGAGAGTGTGCGAGGGTGTAAAAGTGTTTGGATACTGAGCGAGGGCGTAACAGTGTTTGGAGAGTGTGCGAGTGTGTAACAGTGTTTGGATAGTGTGCGAGGGTGTAAATGTGTCTGGAGAGTGTGCGAGGGTATAACAGTGTTTGGATAGTGTGCGAGGGTGTAAAAGTGTTTGGAGAGTGTGCGAGGGTGTAACAGTGTTTGGAGAATGTGCGATGGTGTAACAGTGTTTGGAGATTGTGCGAGGTTGAAACAGTGCTAGGAAAGTGTGCGAGGGTGTAACAATGTTTGGAGAGTGTGCGAGGGTGTAAAAGTGTCTGGAGAGTGTGCGAGGGTGTAAAAGTGTTTGGAGAGTGTGCGAGGGTAGAACAGTGTTTGGAGAGTGTGCGAGGGTGTCACAGTGTTTGGAGAGTAAGCGAGTGTGTAACAGTGTTTGGAGAGCGTGCAAGGGTGCAACAGTGTTAGGAGAGTGTGCGAGGGTGTAACAGTGTTTGGATAGTGAGGGAGGGTGTAACAATGTTTGGAGGGTTTGCAAGAGTGTAACTGTGATTGGAGAGTGTGCGAGGCTGCAACAGTGTTTGGAGAGTGAGCGAGTGTGTAACAGTGTTTGGAGGGTTTGCGAGGGTGTAACAGCGTTTGTGGAGTTTGCAAGAGTGTAACAGTGTTTGGAGAGTGTGCGAGGGTGCAACAGTGTTTGGAGAGTGAGCGAGTGTGTAACAGTGTTTGGAGAGTGTGCGAGGGTGTAACAGTGTTTGGATAGTGTGCGAGGGTGTAACAGTGTTTGGAGAGTGTGCGAGGGTGTAACAGTGTTTAGAGAGTGTGCAAGGTTGTAACAGTGTTTGGATAGTGTGTGAGGGTGTAACAGTGTTTGGAGAGTGTGCGAGGGTGTAGCAGTGTTTGGATAGTGTGCGAGGGTGTAACAGTGTTTGGAGAGGGTGCAAGGGTGTAACAGTGTTTATAGAGTGTGCGAGGGTGTAACAGTGTTTTGATAGTGTGCAAGGGTGTAACAGTGTTTGGATAGTGTGCGAGGGTGTAACAGTGTTTGGAGAGTGTGTGAGGGTGTAACAGTGTTTGGATAGTGTGCGAGGGTGCAACAGTGTTTGGAGAGTGTGCGAGGGTGTAACAGTGTTTGGATAGTGTGCGAGGGTGTAAAAGTGTTTGGAGAGTGTGCGAGGGTGTAACAGTGTTTGGAGAATGTGCGATGGTGTAACCGTGTTTGGAGATTGTGCGAGGTTGAAACAGTGCTAGGAAAGTGTGCGAGGGTGAAACAATGTTTGGAGAGTGTGCGAGGGTGTAGAGGTGTCTGGAGAGTGTGCGAGGGTGTAACAGTGTTTGGAGAGTGTGCGAGGGTAGAACAGTGTTTGGAGAGTGTGCGAGGGGGTCACAGTGTTTGGAGAGTAAGCGAGTGTGTAACAGTGTTTGGAGAGCGTGCAAGGGTGTAACAGTGTTAGGAGAGTGTGCGAGGGTGGAACAGTGTTTGGATAGTGAGCGAGGGTGTAACAGTGTTCGGAGATTGTGCGAGGGTGTAACAGTGTTTGGAGAGTGAGCGAGTGTGTAACAGTGTTTGGAGAGTGAGCGAGAGTTTAAGAGTGTTTGGAGAGTGTGCAAGGGTGTAACAGTGTTTGGAGAGTGTGCGAGGTTGTAACAGATTTGGAGAGTGTGCGAGGGTGTAACAGTGTTTGGAGAGTGTGTGAGTGAGTAACAGTGAGTAACAGTGTTTGGAGAGTGTGCGAGGGTGTAACAGTGTTTGGAGAGTGTGCAAGGGTGTAACAGTGTTTGGAGAGTGTGCGAGGGTGTAACAGAGTTGGAGAGAGTGTAAGGGTGTAACAGTGTTTGGAGAGTGTGCGAGTGTGTAACAGTGTTTGGAGAGTGTGCGAGGGTGTAACAGTGTTTGGAGAGTGTGCGAGGGTGTAACAGTGTTTGGAGAGTGTGTGAGGGTGTAAAAGTGTTTGGAGAGCGTGCAAGGGTGTAACAGTGTCTGGAGAGTGTGCGAAGGTGTAACAATGTTTGGAGAGTGTGCAAGGGTTTAACAGTGTTTGCAGAGTGTGCGAGTTTGGAACAGTGTTTGGAGAGTGTGCGAGAGTGCAAGAGTGTTTGGAGAGTGTGCAAGGGTGTAACAGTGTTTGGAGAGTGTGCAAGGGTGTAACAGTGTTTGGAGAGTGTGCGAGGGTGTAACAGAGTTGGAGAGTGTGCGAGGGTTTAACAGTGTTTGGATACTGTGCGTGGGTGTAACAGTGTTTGGAGAGTGTGCGAGGGTGTAACAGTGTTTGGAGAGTGTGTGAGGGTGCAACAGTGTTTGGAGAGTGTGCGAGGGTGTAACAGTGCTTGGAGAGTGTGCAACGGTGTAACAGTGTTTGGAGAGTGTGCGAGGGTGTAACAGTGTTTGGATAGTGTGCAAGGCTGTAACAGTGTTTGGAGAGTGTGCGAGGGTGTAACAGTGTTTGGATAGAGTGCGAGGGTGCAACAGCATTTGGAGAGTGTGCGAGGGTGTAACAGTGTTCGGATAGTGTGCGACGGTGTAATAGTGTTTGGAGAGTGTGCGAGGGTGTAACAGTGTTTGGAGAGTGTGCGAGTGTGTAACAGTGTTTGGAGAGTGTGCGAGGGTGTAACAGTGTTTGGCGAGTGTGTGAGGGTGTAACAGTGTTTGGATAGTGTGCGAGGGTGTAACAGTGTTTGGCGAGTGTGTGAGGGTGTAACAGTGTTTGGATAGTGTGTGAGGGTGAAACAGTGTTTGGAGAGTGTGCGAGGGTGTAGCAGTGTTTGGATAGTGTGCGAGGGTGTAACAGTGTTTGGATAGTGTGCGAGGGTGTAACAGTGTTTGGAGAGTGTGTGAGGGTGTAAGTGTTTGGATAGTGTGCGAGGGTGCAACAGTGTTTGGAGAGTGTGCGAGTGTGTAACAGTGTTTCGATAGTGTGCGAGGGTGTAACAGTGTTTGGAGAGTGTGCGAGGGTGCAACAGTGTTTGGGGAGTGTGCGAAGGTGTAACAGTGTTTGGAGAGTATGCAAGGGTGTAACAGCGTTTGGATAGTGTGCAAGGGTGTAACAGTGTTTGGAGACTGTGCGAGGGAGTAACAGTGCTTGGAGAGGGTGCGAGTGTGTAACAGTGTTTGGAGAGTGTGCGAGGGTGTAACAGTGTTTGGAGAGTGTGCGAGGGTGTAACAGAGTTGCAGAGTGTGCGAGGGTGTAACATTGTTTGGAGAGTGTGCGAGGGTGTAAAAGTGTTTGGATAGTGAGCGAGGGCGTAACAGTGTTTGGAGAGTGTGCGAGTGTGTAACAGTGTTTGGATAGTGTGCGAGGGTGTAAAAGTGTCTGGAGAGTGTGCGAGGGTATAACAGTGTTTGGATAGTGTGCGAGGGTGTAAAAGTGTTTTTCAGAGTGTGCGAGGGTGTAACAGTGTTTGGAGAATGTGCGATGGTGTAACAGTGTTTGGAGATTGTGCGAGGTTGAAACAGTGCTAGGAAAGTGTGCGAGGGTGCAACAATGTTTGGAGAGAGTGCGAGGGTGTAAAAGTGTCTGGAGAGTGTGCGAGGGTGTAACAGTGTTTGGAGAGTGTGCGAGGGTAGAACAGTGTTTGGAGAGTGAGCGAGTGTGTAACAGTGTTTGGAGGGTTTGCGAGGGTGTAACAGCGTTTGTGGAGTTTGCAAGAGTGTAACAGTGTTTGGAGAGTGTGCGAGGGTGCAACAGTGTTTGGAGAGTGAGCGAGTGTGTAACAGTGTTTGGAGAGTGTGCGAGGGTGTAACAGTGTTTGGATAGTGTGCGAGGGTGTAACAGTGTTTGGAGAGTGTGCGAGGGTGTAACAGTGTTTAGAGAGTGTGCAAGATTGTAACAGTGTTTGGATAGTGTGTGAGGGTGTAACAGTGTTTGGAGAGTGTGCGAGGGTGTAGCAGTGTTTGGATAGTGTGCGAGGGTGTAACAGTGTTTGGAGAGGGTGCAAGGGTGTAACAGTGTTTATAGAGTGTGCGAGGGTGTAACAGTGTTTTGATAGTGTGCAAGGGTGTAACAGTGTTTGGATAGTGTGCGAGGGTGTAACAGTGTTTGGAGAGTGTGTGAGGGTGTAACAGTGTTTGGATAGTGTGCGAGGGTGCAACAGTGTTTGGAGAGTGTGCGAGGGTGTAACAGTGTTTGGATAGTGTGCGAGGGTGTAAAAGTGTTTGGAGAGTGTGCGAGGGTGTAACAGTGTTTGGAGAATGTGCGATGGTGTAACCGTGTTTGGAGATTGTGCGAGGTTGAAACAGTGCTAGGAAAGTGTGCGAGGGTGAAACAATGTTTGGAGAGTGTGCGAGGGTGTAGAAGTGTCTGGAGAGTGTGCGAGGGTGTAACAGTGTTTGGAGAGTGTGCGAGGGTAGAACAGTGTTTGGAGAGTGTGCGAGGGGGTCACAGTGTTTGGAGAGTAAGCGAGTGTGTAACAGTGTTTGGAGAGCGTGCAAGGGTGTAACAGTGTTAGGAGAGTGTGCGAGGGTGTAACAGTGTTTGGATAGTGAGCGAGGGTGTAACAGTGTTCGGAGATTGTGCGAGGGTGTAACAGTGTTTGGAGAGTGAGCGAGTGTGTAACAGTGTTTGGAGAGTGAGCGAGAGTTTAAGAGTGTTTGGAGAGTGTGCGAGGGTGCAACAGTGTTTGGAGAGTGTGCGAGTGTGTAACAGTGTTTCGATAGTGTGCGAGGGTGTAACAGTGTTTGGAGAGTGTGCGAGGGTGCAACAGTGTTTGGGGAGTGTGCGAGGGTGTAACAGTGTTTGGAGAGTATGCAAGGGTGTAACAGTGTTTGGATAGTGTGCAAGGGTGTAACAGTGTTTGGAGACTGTGCGAGGGAGTAACAGTGCTTGGAGAGGGTGCGAGTGTGTAACAGTGTTTGGAGAGTGTGCGAGGGTGTAACAGTGTTTGGAGAGTGTGCGAGGGTGTAACAGAGTTTGGAGAGTGAGCGAGAGTTTAAGAGTGTTTGGAGAGTGTGCAAGGGTGTAACAGTGTTTGGAGAGTGTGCGAGGTTGTAACAGATTTGGAGAGTGTGCGATGGTGTAACAGTGTTTGGAGATTGTGCGAGGTTGAAACAGTGCTAGGAAAGTGTGCGAGGGTGTAACAATGTTTGGAGAGTGTGCGAGGGTGTAAAAGTGTCTGGAGAGTGTGCGAGGGCGTAAAAGTGTTTGGAGAGTGTGCGAGGGTAGAACAGTGTTTGGAGAGTGTGCGAGGGTGTCACAGTGTTTGGAGAGTAAGCGAGTGTGTAACAGTGTTTGGAGAGCGTGCAAGGGTGCAACAGTGTTAGGAGAGTGTGCGAGGGTGTAACAGTGTTTGGATAGTGTGCGAGGGTGTAACAGTGTTTGGAGAGTGTGCGAGGGTGTAACAGTGTTTAGAGAGTGTGCAAGGTTGTAACAGTGTTTGGATAGTGTGTGAGGGTGTAACAGTGTTTGGAGAGTGTGCGAGGGTGTAGCAGTGTTTGGATAGTGTGCGAGGGTGTAACAGTGTTTGGAGAGGGTGCAAGGGTGTAACAGTGTTTATAGAGTGTGCGAGGGTGTAACAGTGTTTTGATAGTGTGCAAGGGTGTAACAGTGTTTGGATAGTGTGCGAGGGTGTAACAGTGTTTGGAGAGTGTGTGAGGGTGTAACAGTGTTTGGATAGTGTGCGAGGGTGCAACAGTGTTTGGAGAGTGTGCGAGGGTGTAACAGTGTTTGGATAGTGTGCGAGGGTGTAAAAGTGTTTGGAGAGTGTGCGAGGGTGTAACAGTGTTTGGAGAATGTGCGATGGTGTAACCGTGTTTGGAGATTGTGCGAGGTTGAAACAGTGCTAGGAAAGTGTGCGAGGGTGAAACAATGTTTGGAGAGTGTGCGAGGGTGTAGAGGTGTCTGGAGAGTGTGCGAGGGTGTAACAGTGTTTGGAGAGTGTGCGAGGGTAGAACAGTGTTTGGAGAGTGTGCGAGGGGGTCACAGTGTTTGGAGAGTAAGCGAGTGTGTAACAGTGTTTGGAGAGCGTGCAAGGGTGTAACAGTGTTAGGAGAGTGTGCGAGGGTGTAACAGTGTTTGGATAGTGAGCGAGGGTGTAACAGTGTTCGGAGATTGTGCGAGGGTGTAACAGTGTTTGGAGAGTGAGCGAGTGTGTAACAGTGTTTGGAGAGTGAGCGAGAGTTTAAGAGTGTTTGGAGAGTGTGCAAGGGTGTAACAGTGTTTGGAGAGTGTGCGAGGTTGTAACAGATTTGGAGAGTGTGCGAGGGTGTAACAGTGTTTGGAGAGTGTGTGAGTGAGTAACAGTGAGTAACAGTGTTTGGAGAGTGTGCGAGGGTGTAACAGTGTTTGGAGAGTGTGCAAGGGTGTAACAGTGTTTGGAGAGTGTGCGAGGGTGTAACAGAGTTGGAGAGAGTGTAAGGGTGTAACAGTGTTTGGAGAGTGTGCGAGGGTGTCACAGTGTTTGGAGAGCGTGCAAGGGTGTAACAGTGTCTGGAGAGTGTGCGAAGGTGTAACAATGTTTGGAGAGTGTGCAAGGGTTTAACAGTGTTTGCAGAGTGTGCGAGTTTGGAACAGTGTTTGGAGAGTGTGCGAGAGTGCAAGAGTGTTTGGAGAGTGTGCAAGGGTGTAACAGTGTTTGGAGAGTGTGCGAGGGTGTAACAGAGTTGGAGAGTGTGCGAGGGTTTAACAGTGTTTGGATACTGTGCGTGGGTGTAACAGTGTTTGGAGAGTGTGCGAGGGTGTAACAGTGTTTGGAGAGTGTGTGAGGGTGCAACAGTGTTTGGAGAGTGTGCGAGGGTGTAACAGTGCTTGGAGAGTGTGCAACGGTGTAACAGTGTTTGGAGAGTGTGCGAGGGTGTAACAGTGTTTGGATAGTGTGCAAGGCTGTAACAGTGTTTGGAGAGTGTGCGAGGGTGTAACAGTGTTTGGATAGAGTGCGAGGGTGCAACAGCATTTGGAGAGTGTGCGAGGGTGTAACAGTGTTCGGATAGTGTGCGACGGTGTAATAGTGTTTGGAGAGTGTGCGAGGGTGTAACAGTGTTTGGAGAGTGTGCGAGTGTGTAACAGTGTTTGGAGAGTGTGCGAGGGTGTAACAGTGTTTGGCGAGTGTGTGAGGGTGTAACAGTGTTTGGATAGTGTGCGAGGGTGTAACAGTGTTTGGAGAGTGTGTGAGGGTGTAAGTGTTTGGATAGTGTGCGAGGGTGCAACAGTGTTTGGAGAGTGTGCGAGTGTGTAACAGTGTTTCGATAGTGTGCGAGGGTGTAACAGTGTTTGGAGAGTGTGCGAGGGTGCAACAGTGTTTGGGGAGTGTGCGAGGGTGTAACAGTGTTTGGAGAGTATGCAAGGGTGTAACAGTGTTTGGATAGTGTGCAAGGGTGTAACAGTGTTTGGAGACTGTGCGAGGGAGTAACAGTGCTTGGAGAGGGTGCGAGTGTGTAACAGTGTTTGGAGAGTGTGCGAGGGTGTAACAGTGTTTGGAGAGTGTGCGAGGGTGTAACAGAGTTTGGAGAGTGAGCGAGAGTTTAAGAGTGTTTGGAGAGTGTGCAAGGGTGTAACAGTGTTTGGAGAGTGTGCGAGGTTGTAACAGATTTGGAGAGTGTGCGAGGGTGTAACAGTGTTTGGAGAGTGTGTGAGTGAGTAACAGTGAGTAACAGTGTTTGGAGAGTGTGCGAGGGTGTAACAGTGTTTGGAGAGTGTGCAAGGGTGTAACAGTGTTTGGAGAGTGTGCGAGGGTGTAACAGAGTTGGAGAGAGTGTAAGGGTGTAACAGTGTTTGGAGAGTGTGCGAGTGTGTAACAGTGTTTGGAGAGTGTGCGAGGGTGTAACAGTGTTTGGAGAGTGTGCGAGGGTTTAACAGTGTTTGCAGAGTGTGCGAGTTTGGAACAGTGTTTGGAGAGTGTGCGAGAGTGCAAGAGTGTTTGGAGAGTGTGCAAGGGTGTAACAGTGTTTGGAGAGTGTGCAAGGGTGTAACAGTGTTTGGAGAGTGTGCGAGGGTGTAACAGAGTTGGAGAGTGTGCGAGGGTTTAACAGTGTTTGGATACTGTGCGTGGGTGTAACAGTGTTTGGAGAGTGTGCGAGGGTGTAACAGTGTTTGGAGAGTGTGTGAGGGTGCAACAGTGTTTGGAGAGTGTGCGAGGGTGTAACAGTGCTTGGAGAGTGTGCAACGGTGTAACAGTGTTTGGAGAGTGTGCGAGGGTGTAACAGTGTTTGGATAGAGTGCGAGGGTGCAACAGCATTTGGAGAGTGTGCGAGGGTGTAACAGTGTTCGGATAGTGTGCGACGGTGTAATAGTGTTTGGAGAGTGTGCGAGGGTGTAACAGTGTTTGGAGAGTGTGCGAGTGTGTAACAGTGTTTGGAGAGTGTGCGAGGGTGTAACAGTGTTTGGCGAGTGTGTGAGGGTGTAACAGTGTTTGGATAGTGTGCGAGGGTGTAACAGTGTTTGGCGAGTGTGTGAGGGTGTAACAGTGTTTGGATAGTGTGTGAGGGTGAAACAGTGTTTGGAGAGTGTGCGAGGGTGTAGCAGTGTTTGGATAGTGTGCGAGGGTGTAACAGTGTTTGGATAGTGTGCGAGGGTGTAACAGTGTTTGGAGAGTGTGTGAGGGTGTAAGTGTTTGGATAGTGTGCGAGGGTGCAACAGTGTTTGGAGAGTGTGCGAGTGTGTAACAGTGTTTCGATAGTGTGCGAGGGTGTAACAGTGTTTGGAGAGTGTGCGAGGGTGCAACAGTGTTTGGGGAGTGTGCGAGGGTGTAACAGTGTTTGGAGAGTATGCAAGGGTGTAACAGTGTTTGGATAGTGTGCAAGGGTGTAACAGTGTTTGGAGACTGTGCGAGGGAGTAACAGTGCTTGGAGAGGGTGCGAGTGTGTAACAGTGTTTGGAGAGTGTGCGAGGGTGTAACAGTGTTTGGAGAGTGTGCGAGGGTGTAACAGAGTTGCAGAGTGTGCGAGGGTGTAACATTGTTTGGAGAGTGTGCGAGGGTGTAAAAGTGTTTGGATAGTGAGCGAGGGCGTAACAGTGTTTGGAGAGTGTGCGAGTGTGTAACAGTGTTTGGATAGTGTGCGAGGGTGTAAAAGTGTCTGGAGAGTGTGCGAGGGTATAACAGTGTTTGGATAGTGTGCGAGGGTGTAAAAGTGTTTGGAGAGTGTGCGAGGGTGTAACAGTGTTTGGAGAATGTGCGATGGTGTAACAGTGTTTGGAGATTGTGCGAGGTTGAAACAGTGCTAGGAAAGTGTGCGAGGGTGCAACAATGTTTGGAGAGTGTGCGAGGGTGTAAAAGTGTCTGGAGAGTGTGCGAGGGTGTAACAGTGTTTGGAGAGTGTGCGAGGGTAGAACAGTGTTTGGAGAGTGTGCGAGGGTGTCACAGTGTTTGGAGAGTAAGCGAGTGTGTAACAGTGTTTGGAGAGCGTGCAAGGGTGTAACAGTGTTAGGAGATTGTGCGAGGGTGTAACAGTGTTTGGAGAGTGTGTGAGGGTGTAACAGTGTTTGGAGAGTGTGCGAGGGTGTAACAGTGTTTGGAGAGTGTGTGAGTGAGTAACAGTGTTTGGAGAGTGTGCGAGGGTGTAACAGTGTTTGGAGAGTGTGCAAGGGTGTAACAGTGTTTGGAGAGTGTGCGAGGGTGTAACAGAGTTGGAGAGAGTGTAAGGGTGTAACAGTGTTTGGAGAGTGTGCGAGTGTGTAACAGTGTTTGGAGAGTGTGCGAGGGTGTAACAGTGTTTGGAGAGTGTGCGAGGGTGTAACAGTGTTTGGAGAGTGTGTGAGGGTGTAAAAGTGTTTGGAGAGCATGCAAGGGTGTAACAGTGTCTGGAGAGTGTGCGAAGGTGTAACAATGTTTGGAGAGTGTGCAAGGGTTTAACAGTGTTTGCAGAGTGTGCGAGTTTGGAACAGTGTTTGGAGAGTGTGCGAGAGTGCAAGAGTGTTTGGAGAGTGTGCAAGGGTGTAACAGTGTTTGGAGAGTGTGCAAGGGTGTAACAGTGTTTGGAGAGTGTGCGAGGGTATAACAGAGTTGGAGAGTGTGCGAGGGTTTAACAGTGTTTGGATACTGTGCGTGGGTGTAACAGTGTTTGGAGAGTGTGCGAGGGTGTGACAGTGTTTGGAGAGTGTGTGAGGGTGCAACAGTGTTTGGAGAGTGTGCGAGGGTGTAACAGTGTTTGGGGAGTGTGCAACGGTTTAACAGTGTTTGGAGAGTGTGCGAGGGTGTAACAGTGTTTGGATAGTGTGCAAGGGTGTAACAGTGTTTGGAGAGTGTGCGAGGGTGTAACAGTGTTTGGATAGAGTGCGAGGGTGCAACAGCATTTGGAGAGTGTGCGAGGGTGTAACAGTGTTCGGATAGTGTGCGACGGTGTAATAGTGTTTGGAGATTGTGCGAGGGTGTAACAGTGTTTGGATAGTGTGCGTGGGTGCAACAGTGTTTGGAGAGTGTGCAAGGGTGTAACAGTGATGGAAAGTGTGTGAGGGTGTAACAGTGTTTGAATAGTTTGCGAGGGTGTAACAGTGTTTAGAGTGTGTGCAAGGGTGTAACAGTGTTTGGCGAGTGTGTGAGGGTGTAACAGTGTTTGGGTAGTGTGCTCGGGTATAACAGTGTTTGGTGAGTGTGTGAGGGTGTAACAGTGTTTGGACAGTGAGTGAGGGTGTAACAGCATTTGGATAGTGTGTGAGGGTGTAACAGGGTTTGGAGAGTGTGCGAGGGTGTAACAGTGTTTGGATAATGAGTGAGGGTGTAACAGTGTTTGGAGAGTGTGCGAGGGTGTAACAGTGTTTGGATAATGTGCGAGGGTGTAGCAGTGTATGGAGAATGTGCGAGGGAGTAACAATGTTTGGAGAGTGTGCGAGGGTGTAACAGATTTTGGAGAGTGTGCAAGGGTGTAACACTGTTTGGAGAGTGAGCGAGTGTGTAACACTGTTTGGAGAGTGTGAGAGGGTGTAACACTGTTTGGAGAGTGCGCGAGTGTGTAACAGTGTTTGGAGTGTGTGTGAGGGTTTAGCAGTGTTTGGTGAATGAGCGAGTGTGTAACAGTGTTTGGAGAGTTTGCGAGGGTGTAACAGTGTTTGGAGGGTTTGCAAGAGTGTAACTGTGTTTGGAGAGTGTGCGAGGCTGCAACAGTGTTTGGAGAGTGAGCGAGTGTGTAACAGTGTTTGGAGGGTTTGCGAGGGTGCAACAGCGTTTGTGGAGTTTGCAAGAGTGTAACAGTGTTTGGAGAGTGTGCGAGGGTGCAACAGTGTTTGGAGAGTGAGCGAGTGTGTAACAGTGTTTGGAGAGTGTGCGAGGGTGTAACAGTGTTTGGATAGTGTGCGAGGGTGTAACAGTGTTTGGAGAGTGTGCGAGGGTGTAACAGTGTTTAGAGAGTGTGCAAGGGTGTAACAGTGTTTGGATAGTGTGTGAGGGTGTAACAGTGTTTGGAGAGTGTGCGAGGGTGTAGCAGTGTTTGGATAGTGTGCGAGGGTGTAACAGTGTTTGGAGAGTGTGCGAGGGTGTAACAGTGTTTATAGATTGTGCGAGGGTGTAACAGTGTTTTGATAGTGTGCAAGGGTGTAACAGTGTTTGGATAGTGTGGGAGGGTGTAACAGTGTTTGGAGAGTGTGTGAGGGTGTAACAGTGTTTGGATAGTGTGCGAGGGTGCAACAGTGTTTGGAGAGTGTGCGAGGGTGTAACAGTGTTTGGATAGTGTGCGAGGGTGTAAAAGTGTTTGGAGAGTGTGCGAGGGTGTAACAGTGTTTGGAGAATGTGCGATGGTGTAACAGTGTTTGGAGATTGTGCGAGGTTGAAACAGTGCTAGGAAAGTGTGCGAGGGTGAAACAATGTTTGGAGAGTGTGCGAGGGTGTAAAAGTGTCTGGAGAGTGTGCGAGGGTGTAACAGTGTTTGGAGAGTGTGCGAGGGTAGAACAGTGTTTGGAGAGTGTGCGAGGGTGTCACAGTGTTTGGAGAGTAAGCGAGTGTGTAACAGTGTTTGGAGAGTGAGCGAGTGTGTAACAGTGTTTGGAGAGTGAGCGACAGTTTAAGAGTGTTTGGAGAGTGTGCAAGGGTGTAACAGTGTTTTGAGAGTGTGCGAGGTTGTAACAGATTTGGAGAGTGTGCGAGGGTGCAACAGTGTTTGGAGAGTGCGTGAGTGAGTAACAGTGTTTGGAGAGTGTGCGAGGGTGTAACAGTGTTTGGAGAGTGTGCAAGGGTGTAACAGTGTTTGGAGAGTGTGCGAGGGTGTAACAGAGTTGGAGAGAGTGTAAGGGTGTAACAGTGTTTGGAGAGTGTGCGAGTGTGTAACAGTGTTTGGAGAGTGTGCGAGGGTGTAACAGTGTTTGGAGAGTGTGCGAGGGTGTAACAGTGTTTGGAGAGTGTGTGAGGGTGTAAAAGTGTTTGGAGAGCGTGTAAGGGTGTAACAGTGTTTGGAGAGTGTGCGAGTGTGTTACAGTGTTTGGAGAGTGTGCGAGGGTGTAACAGAGTTGGAGAGTGTGCGAGATTTTAACAGTGTTTGGATACTGTGCGTGGGTGTAACAGTGTTTGGAGAGTGTGCGAGGGTGTAACAGTGTTTGGAGACTGTGTGAGGGTGCAACAGTGTTTGGAGAGTGTGCGAGGGTGTAACAGTGCTTGGAGAGTGTGTAACAGTGTTTGGAGAGTGTGCGAGGGTGTAACAGTGTTTGGATAGTGTGCAAGGCTGTAACAGTGTTTGGAGAGTGTGCGAGGGTGTAACAGTGTTTGGATAGAGTGCGAGGGTGCAACAGCATTTGGAGAGTGTGCGAGGGTGTAACAGTGTTCGGATAGTGTGCGACGGTGTAATAGTGTTTGGAGATTGTGCGAGGGTGTAACAGTGTTTGGATAGTGTGCGTGGGTGCAACAGTGTTTGGAGAGTGTGCAAGGGTGTAACAGTGTTTGGGAAGTGTGTGAGGGTGTAACAGTGTTTGAATAGTTTGCGAGGGTGTTACAGTGTTTCGAGTGTGTGCGAGGGTGTAACAGTGTTTGGCGAGTGTGTGAGGGTGTAACAGTGGTTGGATAGTGTGTGAGGGTGTAACAGTGTTTGGAGAGTGTGTGAGGGTGCAGCAGTGTTTGGATAGTGTGCGAGGGTGTAACAGTGTTTGGAGAGTGCGCGAGTGTGTAACAGTGTTTGGAGTGTGTGTGAGGGTTTAACAGTGTTTGGTGAATGAGCGAGTGTGTCACAGTGTTTGGAGAGTTTGCGAGGGTGTAACAGTGTTTGGAGGGTTTGCAAGAGTGTAACTGTGTTTGGAGAGTGTGCGAGGCTGCAACAGTGTTTGGAGAGTGAGCGAGTGTGTAACAGTGTTTGGAGGGTTTGCGAGGGTGTAACAGCGTTTGTGGAGTTTGCAAGAGTGTAACAGTGTTTGGAGAGTGTGCGAGGGTGCAACAGTGTTTGGAGAGTGAGCGAGTGTGTAACGGTGTTTGGAGAGTGTGCGAGGGTGTAACAGTGTTTGGATAGTGTGCGAGGGTGTAACAGTGTTTGGAGAGTGTGCGAGGGTGTAACAGTGTTTAGAGAGTGTGCAAGGGTGTAACAGTGTTTGGATAGTGTGTGAGGGTGTAACAGTGTTTGGAGAGTGTGCGAGGGTGTAGCAGTGTTTGGATAGTGTGCGAGGGTGTAACAGTGTTTGGAGAGTGTGCGAGGGTTTAACAGTGTTTATAGATTGTGCGAGGGTGTAACAGTGTTTTGATAGTGTGCAAGGGTGTAACAGTGTTTGGATAGTGTGCGAGGGTGTAACAGTGTTTGGAGAGTGTGTGAGGGTGTAACAGTGTTTGGATAGTGTGCGAGGGTGTAACAGTGTTTGGAGAATGTGCGATGGTGTAACAGTGTTTGGAGATTGTGCGAGGTTGAAACAGTGCGAGGAAAGTGTGCGAGGGTGAAACAATGTTTGGAGAGTGTGCGAGGGTGTAAAAGTGTCTGGAGAGTGTGCGAGGGTGTAACAGTGTTTGGAGAGTGTGCGAGGGTAGAACAGTGTTTGGAGAGTGTGCGAGGGTGTCACAGTGTTTGGAGAGTAAGCGAGTGTGTAACAGTGTTTGGAGAGCATGCAAGGGTGTAACAGTGTTAGGAGAGTGTGCGAGGGTGTGACAGCGTTTGGATAGTGAGCGAGGGTGTAACAGTGTTCGGAGAGTGTGCGAGGGTGTAACAGTGTTTGGAGAGTGAGTGAGTGTGTAACAGTGTTTGGAGAGTGAGCGAGACTTTAAGAGTGTTTGGAGAGTGTGCAAGGGTGTAACAGTGTTTGGAGAGTGTGCGAGGTTGTAACAGATTTGGAGAGTGTGCGAGGGTGTAACAGTGTTTGGAGAGTGTGTGAGTGAGTAACAGTGTTTGGAGAGTGTGCGAGGGTGTAACAGTGTTTGGAGAGTGTGCGAGGGTGTAACAATGTTTGGAGAGTGTGCAAGGGTTTAACAGTGTTTGGAGAGTGTGCGAGGGTGTAAAAGTGTTTGGAGAGTGTGCGAGGGTGTAACAGTGTTTGGAGAGTGTGCGAGGGTGTAACAGTGTTTGGAGAGTGTGTGAGGGTGTAAAAGTGTTTGGAGAGCGTGCAAGGGTGTAACAGTGTCTGGAGAGTGTGCGAAGGTGTAACAATGTTTGGAGAGTGTGCAAGGGTTTAACAGTGTTTGCAGAGTGTGCGAGTTTGGAACAGTGTTTGGAGAGTGTGCGAGAGTGCAAGAGTGTTTGGAGAGTGCGCAAGGGTGTAACAGTGTTTGGAGAGTGTGCAAGGGTGTAACAGTGTTTGGAGAGTGTGCAACGGTGTAACAGTGTTTGGAGAGTGTGCGAGGGTGTAACAGTGTTTGGATAGTGTGCAAGGCTGTAACAGTGTTTGGAGAGTGTGCGAGGGTGTAACAGTGTTTGGATAGAGTGCGAGGGTGCAACAGCATTTGGAGAGTGTGCGAGGGTGTAACAGTGTTCGGATAGTGTGCGACGGTGTAATAGTGTTTGGAGATTGTGCGAGGGTGTAACAGCGTTTGGATAGTGTGCGTGGGTGCAACAGTGTTTGGAGAGTGTGCAAGGGTGTAACAGTGTTTGGGAAGTGTGTGAGGGTGTAACAGTGTTTGAATAGTTTGCGAGGGTGTTACAGTGTTTAGAGTGTGTGCGAGGGTGTAACAGTGTTTGGCGAGTGTGTGAGGGTGTAACAGTGTTTGGATAGTGTGTGAGGGTGTAACAGTGTTTGGAGAGTGTGCGAGGGTGTAGCAGTGTTTGTATAGTGTGCGAGGGTGTAACAGTGTTTGGAGAGTGTGCGAGGGTGTAACAGTGTTTAAAGAGTGTGCGAGGGTGTAACAGTGTTTTGATAGTGTGCAAGGGTGTAACAGTGTTTGGATAGCTTGCGAGGGTGCAACAGTGTTTGGAGAGTGTGTGAGGGTGTAACAGTGTTTGGATAGCTTGCGAGGGTGCAACAGTGTTTGGAGAGTGTGCGAGGGTGTAACAGTGTTTGGATAGTGTGCAAGGGTGTAAAAGTGTTTGGAGAGTGTGCGAGGGTGTAACAGTGTTTGGAGAATTTGCGATGGTGTTACAGTGTTTGGAGATTGTGCGAGGTTGAAACAGTGCTAGGAAAGTGTGCGAGGGTGAAACAATGTTTGGAGAGTGTGCGAGGGTGTAACAGTGTTTGGCGAGTGTGTGAGGGTGTAACAGTGTTTGGATAGTGTGCGAGGGTATAACAGTGTTTGGTGAGTGTGTGAGGGTGTAACAGTGTTTGGAGAGTGAGTGAGGGTGTAACAGCATTTGGATAGTGTGCGAGGGTGTAATAGGGTTTGGAGAGTGTGCGAGGGTGTAACAGTGTTTGGATAATGAGTGAGGGTGTAACAGTGTTTGGAGAGTGGGCGAGGGTGTAACAGTGTTTGGATAATGTGCGAGGGTGTAGCAGTGTATGGAGAATGTGCGAGGGTGTAACAATGTTTGGAGAGTGTGCGAGGGTGTAACAGTTTTTGGAGAGTGTGCGAGGGTGTAACAGTGTTTGGAGAGTGTGCGAGGGTGTAACAGTGTTCGGAGAGTGTGAGAGGGTGTAACAGTGTTTGGAGTGTGTGCGAGGGTTTAACAGTGTTTGGAGAGTGAGCGAGTGTGTAACACTGTTTGGAGAGTGTGCGAGGGTGTAACACTCTTTGGAAAGTGTGCGAGGGTGTAACAGTGTTTGGAGAGTGTGCGATGGTTTAACAGTGTTTGGAGATTGCGCGAGTGTGTAACATTGTTTGGAGAGTGTGTGAGGGTTTAACAGTGTTTGGAGAGTGCGCGAGTGTGTAACAGTGTTTGGAGTGTGTGTGAGGGTTTAACAGTGTTTGGAGAATGAACGAGTGTGTAACAGTGTTTGGAGAGTTTGCGAGGGTGTAACAGTGTTTGGAGGGTTTGCAAGAGTGTAACTGTGTTTGGAGAGTGTGCGAGGCTGCAACAGTGTTTGGAGAGTGAGCGAGTGTGTAACAGTGTTTGGAGAGTGTGCGAGGGTGTAACACTGTTTGGATAGTGTGCGAGGGTGTAACAGTTTTTGGAGAGTGTGCGAGGCTGTAACAGTGTTTAGAGAGTGTGCGAGGGTGTAACAGTGTTTGGATAGTGTGTGAGGGTGTAACAGTGTTTGGAGAGTGTGCGAGGTTGTAGCAGTGTTTGGATAGTGTGCGAGGGTGTAACAGTGTTTGGAGAGTGTGCGAGGGTGTAAATGTGTTTGGATAGTGAGCGAGGGCGTAACAGTGTTTGGAGAGTGTGCGAGTGTGTAACAGTGTTTGCATAGTGTGCGAGGGTGTAAAAGTGTCTGGAGAGTGTGCGAGGGTATAACAGTGTTTGGATAGTGTGCGAGGGTGTAAAAGTGTTTGGAGAGTGTGCGAGGGTGTAACAGTGTTTGGAGATTGTGCGAGGTTGAAACAGTGCTAGGAAAGTGTGCGAGGGTGTAACAATGTTTGGAGAGTGTGCGAGGGTGTAAAAGTGTCTGGAGAGTGTGCGAGGATGTAACAGTGTTTGGGGAGTGTGCGAGGGTAGAACAGAGTTTGGAGAGTGTGCGAGGGTGTCACAGTGTTTGGAGAGTAAGCGAGTGTGTAGCAGTGTTTGGAGAGCGTGCAAGGGTGTAACAGTGTTGGGAGAGTGTGCGAGGGTGTAACAGTGTTTGGATAGTGAGCGAGGGTGTAACAGTGTTCGGAGATTGTGCGAGGGTGTAACAGTGTTTGGAGAGTGAGCGAGTGTGTAACAGTGTTTGGAGAGTTTGCGAGGGTGTAACAGCGTTTGTAGAGTTTGCAAGAGTGTAACAGTGTTTGGAGAGTGTGCGAGGGTGCAACAGTGTTTGGAGAGTGAGCGAGTGTTTAACAGTGTTTGGAGAGTGTGCGAGGGTGTAACAGTGTTTGGATAGTGTGCGAGGGTGTAACAGTGTTTGGAGAGTGTGCGAGGGTGTAACAGTGTTTAGAGAGTGTGCGAGGGTGTAACAGTGTTTGGATAGTGTGTGAGGGTGTAACAGTGTTTGGAGAGTGTGCGAGGGTGTAGCAGTGTTTGGATAGTGTGCGAGGGTGTAACAGTGTTTGGAGAGTGTGCGAGGGTGTAACAGTGTTTATAGAGTGTGTGAGGGTGTAACAGTGTTTTGATAGTGTGCAAGGGTGTAACAGTGTTTGGATAGTGTGCGAGGGTGTAACAGTGTTTGGAGAGTGTGTGAGGGTGTAACAGTGTTTGGATAGTGTGCGAGGGTGCAACAGTGTTTGGAGAGTGTGCGAGGGTGTAACAGTGTTTGGATGGTGTGCGAGGGTGTAATAGTGTTTGGAGAGAGTGCGAGGGTTTAACAGTGTTTGGAGAGTGAGCGAGGGTGTAACAGTGTTTGGATGGTGTGCGAGACTGTAACAGTGTTTGTAGAGTGTGTGAGGGTGTAACAGTGTTTGGAGAGTGTGCGACGGTGTAGCAGTATTTGGAGATTGTGCGACGGTGTATCAGTGTTTGGATAATGAGTGAGGGTGTAACAGTGTTTGGAGAGTGTGCAAGATTGTAACAGTGTTTGGAGAGTGTGCGAGGGTGTAACAGTGTTTGGATAGTGTGCGAGGGTGCAACAGTGTTTCGAGAGTGTGCGAGGGTGTAACAGTGTTTGAATAGTGTGCGAGGGTGTAACAGTGTTTGGAGTGTGTGCGAGGGTGCAACAGTTTTTGGAGAGTGTGCGAGGGTGTAACAGTGTTTGGAGAGTGAGCGAGTGTGTAACAGTGTTTGGAGAGTGAGCGAGAGTTTAAGAGTGTTTGGAGAGTGTGCAAGGGTGTAACAGTGTTTGGAGAGTGTGCGAGGTTTTAACAGATTTGGAGAGTGTGCGAGTGTGTAACAGTGTTTGGAGAGTGTGTGAGGTTGTAACAGTGTTTGGAGAGTGTGCGAGGGTGTAACAATGTTTGGAGAGTGTGTGAGTGAGTAACAGTGTTTGGAGAGTGTGCGAGGGTGTAACAGTGTTTGGAGAGTGTGCAAGGGTGTAACAGTGTTTGGAGAGTGTGCGAGGGTGTAACAGAGTTGGAGAGTGTACGAGGGTGTAACAGTGTTTGGAGAGTGAGCGAGTGTGTAACAGTGTTTGGAGAGTGAGCGAGAGTTTAAGAGTGTTTGGAGAGTGTGCAAGGGTGTAACAGTGTTTGGAGAGTGTGCGAGGTTTTAACAGATTTGGAGAGTGTGCGAGTGTGTAACAGTGTTTGGAGAGAGTGCGAGGGTTTAACAGTGTTTGGAGAGTGAGCGAGGGTGTAACAGTGTTTGGATGGTGTGCGAGACTGTAACAGTGTTTGTAGAGTGCGTGAGGGTGTAACAGTGTTTGGAAAGTGTGCGACGGTGTAGCAGTATTTGGAGATTGTGCGACGGTGTATCAGTGTTTGGATAATGAGTGAGGGTGTAACAGTGTTTGGAGAGTGTGCAAGATTGTAACAGTGTTTGGAGAGTGTGCGAGGGTGTAACAGTGTTTGGATAGTGTGCGAGGGTGCAACAGTGTTTCGAGAGTGTGCGAGGGTGTAACAGTGTTTGAATAGTGTGCGAGGGTGTAACAGTGTTTGGAGTGTGTGCGAGGGTGCAACAGTTTTTGGAGAGTGTGCGAGGGTGTAACAGTGTTTGGAGAGTGAGCGAGTGTGTAACCGTGTTTGGAGAGTGAGCGAGAGTTTAAGAGTGTTTGGAGAGTGTGCAAGGGTGTAACAGTGTTTGGAGAGTGTGCGAGGTTTTAACAGATTTGGAGAGTGTGCGAGTGTGTAACAGTGTTTGGAGAGTGTGTGAGGGTGTAACAGTGTTTGGAGAGTGTGCGAGGGTGTAACAATGTTTGGAGAGTGTGTGAGTGAGTAACAGTGTTTGGAGAGTGTGCGAGGGTGTAACAGTGTTTGGAGAGTGTGCAAGGGTGTAACAGTGTTTGGAGAGTGTGCGAGGGTGTAACAGAGTTGGAGAGAGTGTAAGGGTGTCACAGTGTTTGGAGAGTGTGCGAGTGTGTAACAGTGTTTGGAGAGTGTGCGAGGGTGTCACAGTGTTTGGAGAGTGTGCGAGGGTGTAACAGTGTTTGGAGAGTGTGTGAGGGTGTAAAAGTGTTTGGAGAGCGTGCAAGGGTGTAACAGTGTCTGGAGAGTGTGCGAAGGTGTAACAATATTTGGAGAGTGTGCGAGGGTTTAACAGTGTTTGCAGAGTGTGCGAGTTTGGAACAGTGTTTGGAGAGTGTGTGAGAGTGCAAGAGTGTTTGGAGAGTGTGCAAGGGTGTAACAGTGTTTGTAGAGTGTGCAATGGTGTAACAGTGTTTGGAGAGTGTGCGAGGGTGAAACAGAGTTGGAGAGTGTGTGAGGGTTTAACAGTGTTTGGATACTGTGCGTGGGCGTAACAGTGTTTGGAGAGTGTGCGAGGGTGTAACAGTGTTTGGAGAGTGTGCGACGGTGTAATAGTGTTTGGAGATTGTGCGAGGGTGTAACAGTGTTTGGATAGTGTGCGTGGGTGCAACAGTGTTTGGAGAGTGTGCAAGGGTGTAACAGTGTTTGGATAGTGTGTGAGGGTGTAACAGTGTTTGGAGGGTTTGCAAGAGTGTAACTGTGTTTGGAGAGTGTGCGAGGCTGCAACAGTGTTTGGAGAGTGAGCGAGTGTGTAACAGTGTTTGGAGAGTTTGCGAGGGTGTAACAGCGTTTGTAGAGTTTGCAAGAGTGTAACAGTGTTTGGAGAGTGTGCGAGGGTGCAACAGTGTTTGGAGAGTGAGCGAGTGTGTAACAGTGTTTGGAGAGTGTGCGAGGGTGTAACAGTGTTTGGATAGTGTGCGAGGGTGTAACAGTGTTTGGAGAGTGTGCGAGGGTGTAACAGTGTTTAGAGAGTGTGCGAGGGTGTAACAGTGTTTGGATAGTGTGTGAGGGTGTAACAGTGTTTGGAGAGTGTGCGAGGGTGTAGCAGTGTTTGGATAGTGTGCGAGGGTGTAACAGTGTTTGGAGAGTGTGCGAGGGTGTAACAGTGTTTATAGAGTGTGCGAGGGTGTAACAGTGTTTTGATAGTGTGCAAGGGTGTAACAGTGTTTGGATAGTGTGCGAGGGTGTAACAGTGTTTGGAGAGTGTGTGAGGGTGTAACAGTGTTTGGATAGTGTGCGAGGGTGCAACAGTGTTTGGAGAGTGTGCGAGGGTGTAACAGTGTTTGGATGGTGTGCGATGGTGTAATAGTGTTTGGAGAGAGTGCGAGGGTTTAACAGTGTTTGGAGAGTGAGCGAGGGTGTAACAGTGTTTGGATGGTGTGCGAGACTGTAACAGTGTTTGTAGAGTGTGTGAGGGTGTAACAGTGTTTGGAGAGTGTGCGACGGTGTAGCAGTATTTGGAGATTGTGCGACGGTGTATCAGTGTTTGGATAATGAGTGAGGGTGTAACAGTGTTTGGAGAGTGTGCAAGATTGTAACAGTGTTTGGAGAGTGTGCGAGGGTGTAACAGTGTTTGGATAGTGTGCGAGGGTGCAACAGTGTTTCGAGAGTGTGCGAGGGCGTAACAGTGTTTGAATAGTGTGCGAGGGTGTAACAGTGTTTGGAGTGTGTGCGAGGGTGCAACAGTTTTTGGAGAGTGTGCGAGGGTGTAACAGTGTTTGGAGAGTGAGCGAGTGTGTAACAGTGTTTGGAGAGTGAGCGAGAGTTTAAGAGTGTTTGGAGAGTGTGCAAGGGTGTAACAGTGTTTGGAGAGTGTGCGAGGTTTTAACAGATTTGGAGAGTGTGCGAGTGTGTAACAGTGTTTGGAGAGTGTGTGAGGGTGTAACAGTGTTTGGAGAGTGTGCGAGGGTGTAACAATGTTTGGAGAGTGTGTGAGTGAGTAACAGTGTTTGGAGAGTGTGCGAGGGTGTAACAGTGTTTGGAGAGTGTGCAAGGGTGTAACAGTGTTTGGAGAGTGTGCGAGGGTGTAACAGAGTTGGAGAGAGTGTAAGGGTGTCACAGTGTTTGGAGAGTGTGCGAGTGTGTAACAGTGTTTGGAGAGTGTGCGAGGGTGTAACAGTGTTTGGAGAGTGTGCGAGGGTGTAACAGTGTTTGGAGAGTGTGTGAGGGTGTAAAAGTGTTTGGAGAGCGTGCAAGGGTGTAACAGTGTCTGGAGAGTGTGCGAAGGTGTAACAATATTTGGAGAGTGTGCGAGGGTTTAACAGTGTTTGCAGAGTGTGCGAGTTTGGAACAGTGTTTGGAGAGTGTGCGAGAGTGCAAGAGTGTTTGGAGAGTGTGCAAGGGTGTAACAGTGTTTGGAGAGTGTGCGAGGGTGTAACAGAGTTGGAGAGTGTGCGAGGGTTTAACAGTGTTTGGATACTGTGCGTGGGTGTAACAGTGTTTGGAGAGTGTGCGAGGGTGTAACAGTGTTTGGATAGTGTGCGTGGGTGCAACAGTGTTTGGAGAGTGTGCAAGGGTGTAACAGTGTTTGGATAGTGTGTGAGGGTGTAACAGTGTTTGAATAGTTTGCGAGGGTATAACAGTGTTTGGTGAGTGTGTGAGGGTGTAACAGTGTTTGGAGAGTGAGTGAGGGTGTAACAGCGTTTGGATAGTGTGCGAGGGTGTAACAGTGTTTGGAGAGTGAGCGAGTGTGTAACAGTGTTTGGAGAGTGAGCGAGAGTTTAAGAGTGTTTGGAGAGTGTGCAAGGGTGTAACAGTGTTTGGAGAGTGTGCGAGGTTTTAACAGATTTGGAGAGTGTGCGAGTGTGTAACAGTGTTTGGAGAGTGTGTGAGGGTGTAACAGTGTTTGGAGAGTGTGCGAGGGTGTAACAATGTTTGGAGAGTGTGTGAGTGAGTAACAGTGTTTGGAGAGTGTGCGAGGGTGTAACAGTGTTTGGAGAGTGTGCAAGGGTGTAACAGTGTTTGGAGAGTGTGCGAGGGTGTAACAGAGTTGGAGAGAGTGTAAGGGTGTCACAGTGTTTGGAGAGTGTGCGAGTGTGTAACAGTGTTTGGAGAGTGTGCGAGGGTGTAACAGTGTTTGGAGAGTGTGCGAGGGTGTAACAGTGTTTGGAGAGTGTGTGAGGGTGTAAAAGTGTTTGGAGAGCGTGCAAGGGTGTAACAGTGTCTGGAGAGTGTGCGAAGGTGTAACAATATTTGGAGAGTGTGCGAGGGTTTAACAGTGTTTGCAGAGTGTGCGAGTTTGGAACAGTGTTTGGAGAGTGTGCGAGAGTGCAAGAGTGTTTGGAGAGTGTGCAAGGGTGTAACAGTGTTTGGAGAGTGTGCAAGGGTGTAACAGTGTTTGGAGAGTGTGCGAGGGTGTAACAGAGTTGGAGAGTGTGCGAGGGTTTAACAGTGTTTGGATACTGTGCGTGGGTGTAACAGTGTTTGGAGAGTGTGCGAGGGTGTAACAGTGTTTGGAGAGTGTGCGACGGTGTAATAGTGTTTGGAGATTGTGCGAGGGTGTAACAGTGTTTGGATAGTGTGCGTGGGTGCAACAGTGTTTGGAGAGTGTGCAAGGGTGTAACAGTGTTTGGATAGTGTGTGAGGGTGTAACAGTGTTTGAATAGTTTGCGAGGGTATAACAGTGTTTGGCGAGTGTGTGAGGGTGTAACAGTGTTTGGAGAGTGAGTGAGGGTGTAACAGCGTTTGGATAGTGTGCGAGGGTGTAACAGGGTTTGGAGAGTGTGCGAGGGTGTAACAGTGTTTGGATAATGTGCGAGGGTGTAGCAGTGTATGGAGAATGTGCGAGGGTGTAACAATGTTTGGAGAGTGTGCGAGGGTGTAACAGTTTTTGGAGAGTGTGCGAGGGTGTAACAGTGTTTGGAGAGTGTGCGAGGGTGTCACAGTGTTCGGAGAGTGTGAGAGGGTGTAACAGTGTTTGGAGTGTGTGCGAGGGTTTAACAGTGTTTGGAGAGTGAGTGAGTGTGTAACACTGTTTGGAGAGTGTGCGAGGGTGTAACACTCTTTGGAAAGTGTGCGAGGGTGTAACAGTGTTTGGAGAGTGTGCGATGGTTTAACAGTGTTTGGAGATTGCGCGAGTGTGTAACATTGTTTGCAGAGTGTGTGAGGGTTTAACAGTGTTTGGAGAGAGCGCGAGTGTGTAACTGTGTTTGGAGTGTGTGTGAGGGTTTAACAGTGTTTGGAGAATGAGCGAGTGTGTAACAGTGTTTGGAGAGTTTGCGAGGGTGTAACAGTGTTTGGAGGGTTTGCAAGAGTGTAACTGTGTTTGGAGAGTGTGCGAGGCTGCAACAGTGTTTGGAGAGTGAGCGAGTGTGTAACAGTGTTTGGAGAGTTTGCGAGGGTGTAACAGCGTTTGTAGAGTTTGCAAGAGTGTAACAGTGTTTGGAGAGTGTGCGAGGGTGCAACAGTGTTTGGAGAGTGAGCGAGTGTGTAACAGTGTTTGGAGAGTGTGCGAGGGTGTAACAGTGTTTGGATAGTGTGCGAGGGTGTAAGAGTGTTTGGAGAGTGTGCGAGGGTGTAACAGTGTTTGGATAGTGTGTGAGGGTGTAACAGTGTTTGGAGAGTGTGCGAGGGTGTAGCAGTGTTTGGATAGTGTGCGAGGGTGTAACAGTGTTTGGAGAGTGTGCGAGGGTGTAACAGTGTTTATAGAGTGTGCGAGGGTGTAACAGTGTTTTGATAGTGTGCAAGGGTGTAACAGTGTTTGGATAGTGTGCGAGGGTGTAACAGTGTTTGGAGAGTGTGTGAGGGTGTAACAGTGTTTGGATAGTGTGCGAGGGTGCAACAGTGTTTGGAGAGTGTGCGAGGGTGTAACAGTGTTTGGATGGTGTGCGAGGGTGTAATAGTGTTTGGAGAGAGTGCGAGGGTTTAACAGTGTTTGGAGAGTGAGCGAGGGTGTAACAGTGTTTGGATGGTGTGCGAGACTGTAACAGTGTTTGTAGAGTGTGTGAGGGTGTAACAGTGTTTGGAGAGTGTGCGACGGTGTAGCAGTATTTGGAGATTGTGCGACGGTGTATCAGTGTTTGGATAATGAGTGAGGGTGTAACAGTGTTTGGAGAGTGTGCAAGATTGTAACAGTGTTTGGAGAGTGTGCGAGGGTGTAACAGTGTTTGGATAGTGTGCGAGGGTGCAACAGTGTTTCGAGAGTGTGCGAGGGTGTAACAGTGTTTGAATAGTGTGCGAGGGTGTAACAGTGTTTGGAGTGTGTGCGAGGGTGCAACAGTTTTTGGAGAGTGTGCGAGGGTGTAACAGTGTTTGGAGAGTGAGCGAGTGTGTAACAGTGTTTGGAGAGTGAGCGAGAGTTTAAGAGTGTTTGGAGAGTGTGCAAGGGTGTAACAGTGTTTGGAGAGTGTGCGAGGTTTTAACAGATTTGGAGAGTGTGCGAGTGTGTAACAGTGTTTGGAGAGTGTGTGAGGTTGTAACAGTGTTTGGAGAGTGTGCGAGGGTGTAACAATGTTTGGAGAGTGTGTGAGTGAGTAACAGTGTTTGGAGAGTGTGCGAGGCTGCAACAGTGTTTGGAGAGTGAGCGAGTGTGTAACAGTGTTTGGAGGGTTTGCGAGGGTGTAACAGCGTTTGTGGAGTTTGCAAGAGTGTAACAGTGTTTGGAGAGTGTGCGAGGGTGCAACAGTGTTTGGAGAGTGAGCGAGTGTGTAACAGTGTTTGGAGAGTGTGCGAGGGTGTAACAGTGTTTGGATAGTGTGCGAGGGTGTAACAGTGTTTGGAGAGTGTGCGAGGGTGTAACAGTGTTTAGAGAGTGTGCAAGGGTGTAACAGTGTTTGGATAGTGTGTGAGGGTGTAACAGTGTTTGGAGAGTGTGCGAGGGTGTAGCAGTGTTTGGATAGTGTGCGAGGGTGTAACAGTGTTTGGAGAGTGTGCGAGGGTTTAACAGTGTTTATAGATTGTGCGAGGGTGTAAGTGTTTTGATAGTGTGCAAGGGTGTAACAGTGTTTGGATAGTGTGCGAGGGTGTAACAGTGTTTGGAGAGTGTGTGAGGGTGTAACAGTGTTTGGATAGTGTGCGAGGGTGCAACAGTGTTTGGAGAGTGTGCGAGGGTGTAACAGTGTTTGGATAGTGTGCGAGGGTGTAAAAGTGTTTGGAGAGTGTGCGAGGGTGTAACAGTGTTTGGAGAATGTGCGATGGTGTAACAGTGTTTGGAGATTGTGCGAGGTTGAAACAGTGCGAGGAAAGTGTGCGAGGGTGAAACAATGTTTGGAGAGTGTGCGAGGGTGTAAAAGTGTCTGGAGAGTGTGCGAGGGTGTAACAGTGTTTGGAGAGTGTGCGAGGGTAGAACAGTGTTTGGAGAGTGTGCGAGGGTGTCACAGTGTTTGGAGAGTAAGCGAGTGTGTAACAGTGTTTGGAGAGCATGCAAGGGTGTAACAGTGTTAGGAGAGTGTGCGAGGGTGTGACAGCGTTTGGATAGTGAGCGAGGGTGTAACAGTGTTAGGAGAGTGTGCGTTGGTGTGACAGCGTTTGGATAGTGAGCGAGGGTGTAACAGTGTTTGGAGAGTGAGCGAGAGTTTAAGAGTGTTTGGAGAGTGTGCAAGGGTGTAACAGTGTTTGGAGAGTGTGCGAGGTTGTAACAGATTTGGAGAGTGTGCGAGGGTGTAACAGTGTTTGGAGAGTGTGCGAGGGTGTAGCAATGTTTGGAGAGTGTGCAAGGGTTTAACAGTGTTTGGAGAGTGTGCGAGGGTGTAAAAGTGTTTGGAGAGTGTGCGAGGGTGTAACAGTGTTTGGAGAGTGTGCGAGGGTGTAACAGTGTTTGGAGAGTGTGTGAGGGTGTAAAAGTGTTTGGAGAGCGTGCAAGGGTGTAACAGTGTCTGGAGAGTGTGCGAAGGTGTAACAATGTTTGGAGAGTGTGCAAGGGTTTAACAGTGTTTGCAGAGTGTGCGAGTTTGGAACAGTGTTTGGAGAGTGTGCGAGAGTGCAAGAGTGTTTGGAGAGTGCGCAAGGGTGTAACAGTGTTTGGAGAGTGTGCAAGGGTGTAACAGTGTTTGGAGAGTGTGCAACGGTGTAACAGTGTTTGGAGAGTGTGCGAGGGTGTAACAGTGTTTGGATAGTGTGCAAGGCTGTAACAGTGTTTGGAGAGTGTGCGAGGGTGTAACAGTGTTTGGATAGAGTGCGAGGGTGCAACAGCATTTGGAGAGTGTGCGAGGGTGTAACAGTGTTCGGATAGTGTGCGACGGTGTAATAGTGTTTGGAGATTGTGCGAGGGTGTAACAGTGTTTGGATAGTGTGCGTGGGTGCAACAGTGTTTGGAGAGTGTGCAAGGGTGTAACAGTGTTTGGGAAGTGTGTGAGGGTGTAACAGTGTTTGAATAGTTTGCGAGGGTGTTACAGTGTTTAGAGTGTGTGCGAGGGTGTAACAGTGTTTGGCGAGTGTGTGAGGGTGTAACAGTGTTTGGATAGTGTGTGAGGGTGTAACAGTGTTTGGAGAGTGTGCGAGGGTGTAGCAGTGTTTGGATAGTGTGCGAGGGTGTAACAGTGTTTGGAGAGTGTGCGAGGGTGTAACAGTGTTTAAAGAGTGTGCGAGGGTGTAACAGTGTTTTGACAGTGTGCAAGGGTGTAACAGTGTTTGGATAGTGTGCGAGGGTGTAACAGTGTTTGGAGAGTGTGTGAGGGTGTAACAGTGTTTGGATAGTGTGCGAGGGTGCAACAGTGTTTGGAGAGTGTGCGAGGGTGTAACAGTGTTTGGATAGTGTGCAAGGGTGTAAAAGTGTTTGGAGAGTGTGCGAGGGTGTAACAGTGTTTGGAGAATTTGCGATGGTGTTACAGTGTTTGGAGATTGTGCGAGGTTGAAACAGTGCTAGGAAAGTGTGCGAGGGTGAAACAATGTTTGGAGAGTGTGCGAGGGTGTAACAGTGTTTGGCGAGTGTGTGAGGGTGTAACAGTGTTTGGATAGTGTGCGAGGGTATAACAGTGTTTGGTGAGTGTGTGAGGGTGTAACAGTGTTTGGAGAGTGAGTGAGGGTGTAACAGCATTTGGATAGTGTGCGAGGGTGTAATAGGGTTTGGAGAGTGTGCGAGGGTGTAACAGTGTTTGGATAATGAGTGAGGGTGTAACAGTGTTTGGAGAGTGGGCGAGGGTGTAACAGTGTTTGGATAATGTGCGAGGGTGTAGCAGTGTATGGAGAATGTGC
The DNA here is from genome assembly GCF_052327205.1 of Somniosus microcephalus. NCBI lineage: Eukaryota > Metazoa > Chordata > Chondrichthyes > Squaliformes > Somniosidae > Somniosus > Somniosus microcephalus. Next base: position 200,704,376 of record NC_140989.1, read on the forward strand.
GAGGGTGTAACAATGTTTGGAGAGTGTGCGAGGGTGTAACAGTTTTTGGAGAGTGTGCGAGGGTGTAACAGTGTTTGGAGAGTGTGCGAGGGTGTAACAGTGTTCGGAGAGTGTGAGAGGGTGTAACAGTGTTTGGAGTGTGTGCGAGGGTTTAACAGTGTTTGGAGAGTGAGCGAGTGTGTAACACTGTTTGGAGAGTGTGCGAGGGTGTAACACTCTTTGGAAAGTGTGCGAGGGTGTAACAGTGTTTGGAGAGTGTGCGATGGTTTAACAGTGTTTGGAGATTGCGCGAGTGTGTAACATTGTTTGGAGAGTGTGTGAGGGTTTAACAGTGTTTGGAGAGTGCGCGAGTGTGTAACAGTGTTTGGAGTGTGTGTGAGGGTTTAACAGTGTTTGGAGAATGAACGAGTGTGTAACAGTGTTTGGAGAGTTTGCGAGGGTGTAACAGTGTTTGGAGGGTTTGCAAGAGTGTAACTGTGTTTGGAGAGTGTGCGAGGCTGCAACAGTGTTTGGAGAGTGAGCGAGTGTGTAACAGTGTTTGGAGAGTGTGCGAGGGTGTAACACTGTTTGGATAGTGTGCGAGGGTGTAACAGTTTTTGGAGAGTGTGCGAGGCTGTAACAGTGTTTAGAGAGTGTGCGAGGGTGTAACAGTGTTTGGATAGTGTCTGAGGGTGTAACAGTGTTTGGAGAGTGTGCGAGGTTGTAGCAGTGTTTGGATAGTGTGCGAGGGTGTAACAGTGTTTGGAGAGTGTGCGAGGGTGTAACAGTGTTTATAGAGTGTGCGAGGGTGTAACAGTGTTTTGATAGTGTGCAAGGGTGTAACAGTGTTTGGATAGTGTGCGAGGGTGTAACAGTGTTTGGATAGTGTGCAAGGGTGTAACAGTGTTTGGAGAGTGTGTGAGGGTGTAACAGTGTTTGGATAGTGTGCGAGGTTGCAACAGTGTTTGGAGAGAGTGCGAGGGTTTAACAGTGTTTGGAGAGTGAGCGAGGGTGTAACAGTGTTTGGATGGTGTGCGAGACTGTAACAGTGTTTGTAGAGTGTGTGAGGGTGTAACAGTGTTTGGAGAGTGTGCGACGGTGTAGCAGTATTTGGAGATTGTGCGACGGTGTATCAGTGCTTGGATAATGAGTGAGGGTGTAACAGAGTTTGGAGAGTGTGCAAGATTGTAACAGTGTTTGGAGAGTGTGCGAGGGTGTAACAGTGTTTGATAGTGTGCGAGGGTGCAACAGTGCTTCGAGAGTGTGCGAGGGTGGAACAGTGTTTGGATAGTGTGCGAGGGTGTAACAGTGTTTGGAGAGTGTGCGAGGGTGTAACAGTGTTTGGAGAGTATGCAAGGGTGTAACAGTGTTTGGAGAGGGTGCGAGGGTGTAACAGTGTTTGGAGAGGGTGCGAGGGTGTAACAGTGTTTGGAGAGTATGCGAGGGTGTAACAGTGTTTGGAGAGTGTGCGGGGGTGTAACAGTGTTTGGAGAGTGTGCGAGGGTGTAACAGAGTTGGAGAGTGTGCGAGGGTGTAACAGTGTTTGGAGAGTGTGCGAGGGTGTAACAGTGTTTGGAGAGTGTGCGAGGGTGTAACAGAGTGGCAGAGTGTGCGAGGGTGTAACATTGTTTGGAGAGTGTGCGAGGGTGTAAATGTGTTTGGATAGTGAGCGAGGGCGTAACAGTGTTTGGAGAGTGTGCGAGTGTGTAACAGTGTTTGCATAGTGTGCGAGGGTGTAAAAGTGTCTGGAGAGTGTGCGAGGGTATAACAGTGTTTGGATAGTGTGCGAGGGTGTAAAAGTGTTTGGAGAGTGTGCGAGGGTGTAACAGTGTTTGGAGAATGTGCGATGGTGTAACAGTGTTTGGAGATTGTGCGAGGTTGAAACAGTGCTAGGAAAGTGTGCGAGGGTGTAACAATGTTTGGAGAGTGTGCGAGGGTGTAAAAGTGTCTGGAGAGTGTGCGAGGATGTAACAGTGTTTGGGGAGTGTGCGAGGGTAGAACAGAGTTTGGAGAGTGTGCGAGGGTGTCACAGTGTTTGGAGAGTAAGCGAGTGTGTAGCAGTGTTTGGAGAGCGTGCAAGGGTGTAACAGTGTTGGGAGAGTGTGCGAGGGTGTAACAGTGTTTGGATAGTGAGCGAGGGTGTAACAGTGTTCGGAGATTGTGCGAGGGTGTAACAGTGTTTGGAGAGTGAGCGAGTGTGTAACAGTGTTTGGAGAGTTTGCGAGGGTGTAACAGCGTTTGTAGAGTTTGCAAGAGTGTAACAGTGTTTGGAGAGTGTGCGAGGGTGCAACAGTGTTTGGAGAGTGAGCGAGTGTTTAACAGTGTTTGGAGAGTGTGCGAGGGTGTAACAGTGTTTGGATAGTGTGCGAGGGTGTAACAGTGTTTGGAGAGTGTGCGAGGGTGTAACAGTGTTTAGAGAGTGTGCGAGGGTGTAACAGTGTTTGGATAGTGTGTGAGGGTGTAACAGTGTTTGGAGAGTGTGCGAGGGTGTAGCAGTGTTTGGATAGTGTGCGAGGGTGTAACAGTGTTTGGAGAGTGTGCGAGGGTGTAACAGTGTTTATAGAGTGTGTGAGGGTGTAACAGTGTTTTGATAGTGTGCAAGGGTGTAACAGTGTTTGGATAGTGTGCGAGGGTGTAACAGTGTTTGGAGAGTGTGTGAGGGTGTAACAGTGTTTGGATAGTGTGCGAGGGTGCAACAGTGTTTGGAGAGTGTGCGAGGGTGTAACAGTGTTTGGATGGTGTGCGAGGGTGTAATAGTGTTTGGAGAGAGTGCGAGGGTTTAACAGTGTTTGGAGAGTGAGCGAGGGTGTAACAGTGTTTGGATGGTGTGCGAGACTGTAACAGTGTTTGTAGAGTGTGTGAGGGTGTAACAGTGTTTGGAGAGTGTGCGACGGTGTAGCAGTATTTGGAGATTGTGCGACGGTGTATCAGTGTTTGGATAATGAGTGAGGGTGTAACAGTGTTTGGAGAGTGTGCAAGATTGTAACAGTGTTTGGAGAGTGTGCGAGGGTGTAACAGTGTTTGGATAGTGTGCGAGGGTGCAACAGTGTTTCGAGAGTGTGCGAGGGTGTAACAGTGTTTGAATAGTGTGCGAGGGTGTAACAGTGTTTGGAGTGTGTGCGAGGGTGCAACAGTTTTTGGAGAGTGTGCGAGGGTGTAACAGTGTTTGGAGAGTGAGCGAGGGTGTAACAGTGTTTGGAGAGTGTGCAAGGGTGTAACAGTGTTTGGAGAGTGTGCGAGGGTGTAACAGAGTTGGAGAGTGTACGAGGGTGTAACAGTGTTTGGAGAGTGAGCGAGTGTGTAACAGTGTTTGGAGAGTGAGCGAGAGTTTAAGAGTGTTTGGAGAGTGTGCAAGGGTGTAACAGTGTTTGGAGAGTGTGCGAGGTTTTAACAGATTTGGAGAGTGTGCGAGTGTGTAACAGTGTTTGGAGAGAGTGCGAGGGTTTAACAGTGTTTGGAGAGTGAGCGAGGGTGTAACAGTGTTTGGATGGTGTGCGAGACTGTAACAGTGTTTGTAGAGTGTGTGAGGGTGTAACAGTGTTTGGAAAGTGTGCGACGGTGTAGCAGTATTTGGAGATTGTGCGACGGTGTATCAGTGTTTGGATAATGAGTGAGGGTGTAACAGTGTTTGGAGAGTGTGCAAGATTGTAACAGTGTTTGGAGAGTGTGCGAGGGTGTAACAGTGTTTGGATAGTGTGCGAGGGTGCAACAGTGTTTCGAGAGTGTGCGAGGGTGTAACAGTGTTTGAATAGTGTGCGAGGGTGTAACAGTGTTTGGAGTGTGTGCGAGGGTGCAACAGTTTTTGGAGAGTGTGCGAGGGTGTAACAGTGTTTGGAGAGTGAGCGAGTGTGTAACAGTGTTTGGAGAGTGAGCGAGAGTTTAAGAGTGTTTGGAGAGTGTGCAAGGGTGTAACAGTGTTTGGAGAGTGTGCGAGGTTTTAACAGATTTGGAGAGTGTGCGAGTGTGTAACAGTGTTTGGAGAGTGTGTGAGGGTGTAACAGTGTTTGGAGAGTGTGCGAGGGTGTAACAATGTTTGGAGAGTGTGTGAGTGAGTAACAGTGTTTGGAGAGTGTGCGAGGGTGTAACAGTGTTTGGAGAGTGTGCAAGGGTGTAACAGTGTTTGGAGAGTGTGCGAGGGTGTAACAGAGTTGGAGAGAGTGTAAGGGTGTCACAGTGTTTGGAGAGTGTGCGAGTGTGTAACAGTGTTTGGAGAGTGTGCGAGGGTGTCACAGTGTTTGGAGAGTGTGCGAGGGTGTAACAGTGTTTGGAGAGTGTGTGAGGGTGTAAAAGTGTTTGGAGAGCGTGCAAGGGTGTAACAGTGTCTGGAGAGTGTGCGAAGGTGTAACAATATTTGGAGAGTGTGCAAGGGTTTAACAGTGTTTGCAGAGTGTGCGAGTTTGGAACAGTGTTTGGAGAGTGTGTGAGAGTGCAAGAGTGTTTGGAGAGTGTGCAAAGGTGTAACAGTGTTTGTAGAGTGTGCAATGGTGTAACAGTGTTTGGAGAGTGTGCGAGGGTGAAACAGAGTTGGAGAGTGTGTGAGGGTTTAACAGTGTTTGGATACTGTGCGTGGGCGTAACAGTGTTTGGAGAGTGTGCGAGGGTGTAACAGTGTTTGGAGAGTGTACGACGGTGTAATAGTGTTTGGAGATTGTGCGAGGGTGTAACAGTGTTTGGATAGTGTGCGTGGGTGCAACAGTGTTTGGAGAGTGTGCAAGGGTGTAACAGTGTTTGGATAGTGTGTGAGGGTGTAACAGTGTTTGGAGGGTTTGCAAGAGTGTAACTGTGTTTGGAGAGTGTGCGAGGCTGCAACAGTGTTTGGAGAGTGAGCGAGTGTGTAACAGTGTTTGGAGAGTTTGCGAGGGTGTAACAGCGTTTGTAGAGTTTGCAAGAGTGTAACAGTGTTTGGAGAGTGTGCGAGGGTGCAACAGTGTTTGGAGAGTGAGCGAGTGTGTAACAGTGTTTGGAGAGTGTGCGAGGGTGTAACAGTGTTTGGATAGTGTGCGAGGGTGTAACAGTGTTTGGAGAGTGTGCGAGGGTGTAACAGTGTTTAGAGAGTGTGCGAGGGTGTAACAGTGTTTGGAGAGTGTGCGAGGGTGTAGCAGTGTTTGGATAGTGTGCGAGGGTGTAACAGTGTTTGGAGAGTGTGCGAGGGTGTAACAGTGTTTATAGAGTGTGCGAGGGTGTAACAGTGTTTTGATAGTGTGCAAGGGTGTAACAGTGTTTGGATAGTGTGCGAGGGTGTAACAGTGTTTGGAGAGTGTGTGAGGGTGTAACAGTGTTTGGATAGTGTGCGAGGGTGCAACAGTGTTTGGAGAGTGTGCGAGGGTGTAACAGTGTTTGGATGGTGTGCGAGGGTGTAATAGTGTTTGGAGAGAGTGCGAGGGTTTAACAGTGTTTGGAGAGTGAGCGAGGGTGTAACAGTGTTTGGATGGTGTGCGAGACTGTAACAGTGTTTGTAGAGTGTGTGAGGGTGTAACAGTGTTTGGAGAGTGTGCGACGGTGTAGCAGTATTTGGAGATTGTGCGACGGTGTATCAGTGTTTGGATAATGAGTGAGGGTGTAACAGTGTTTGGAGAGTGTGCAAGATTGTAACAGTGTTTGGAGAGTGTGCGAGGGTGTAACAGTGTTTGGATAGTGTGCGAGGGTGCAAAAGTGTTTCGAGAGTGTGCGAGGGTGTAACAGTGTTTGAATAGTGTGCGAGGGTGTAACAGTGTTTGGAGTGTGTGCGAGGGTGCAACAGTTTTTGGAGAGTGTGCGAGGGTGTAACAGTGTTTGGAGAGTGAGCGAGTGTGTAACAGTGTTTGGAGAGTGAGCGAGAGTTTAAGAGTGTTTGGAGAGTGTGCAAGGGTGTAACAGTGTTTGGAGAGTGTGCGAGGTTTTAACAGATTTGGAGAGTGTGCGAGTGTGTAACAGTGTTTGGAGAGTGTGTGAGGGTGTAACAGTGTTTGGAGAGTGTGCGAGGGTGTAACAATGTTTGGAGAGTGTGTGAGTGAGTAACAGTGTTTGGAGAGTGTGCGAGGGTGTAACAGTGTTTGGAGAGTGTGCAAGGGTGTAACAGTGTTTGGAGAGTGTGCGAGGGTGTAACAGAGTTGGAGAGAGTGTAAGGGTGTCACAGTGTTTGGAGAGTGTGCGAGTGTGTAACAGTGTTTGGAGAGTGTGCGAGGGTGTAACAGTGTTTGGAGAGTGTGCGAGGGTGTAACAGTGTTTGGAGAGTGTGTGAGGGTGTAAAAGTGTTTGGAGAGCGTGCAAGGGTGTAACAGTGTCTGGAGAGTGTGCGAAGGTGTAACAATATTTGGAGAGTGTGCGAGGGTTTAACAGTGTTTGCAGAGTGTGCGAGTTTGGAACAGTGTTTGGAGAGTGTGCAAGAGTGTTTGGAGAGTGTGCAAGGGTGTAACAGTGTTTGGAGAGTGTGCAAGGGTGTAACAGTGTTTGGAGAGTGTGCGAGGGTGTAACAGAGTTGGAGAGTGTGCGAGGGTTTAACAGTGTTTGGATACTGTGCGTGGGTGTAACAGTGTTTGGAGAGTGTGCGAGGGTGTAACAGTGTTTGGAGAGTGTGCGACGGTGTAATAGTGTTTGGAGATTGTGCGAGGGTGTAACAGTGTTTGGATAGTGTGCGTGGGTGCAACAGTGTTTGGAGAGTGTGCAAGGGTGTAACAGTGTTTGGATAGTGTGTGAGGGTGTAACAGTGTTTGAATAGTTTGCGAGGGTATAACAGTGTTTGGTGAGTGTGTGAGGGTGTAACAGTGTTTGGAGAGTGAGTGAGGGTGTAACAGCGTTTGGATAGTGTGCGAGGGTGTAACAGTGTTTGGAGAGTGAGCGAGTGTGTAACAGTGTTTGGAGAGTGAGCGAGAGTTTAAGAGTGTTTGGAGAGTGTGCAAGGGTGTAACAGTGTTTGGAGAGTGTGCGAGGTTTTAACAGATTTGGAGAGTGTGCGAGTGTGTAACAGTGTTTGGAGAGTGTGTGAGGGTGTAACAGTGTTTGGAGAGTGTGCGAGGGTGTAACAATGTTTGGAGAGTGTGTGAGTGAGTAACAGTGTTTGGAGAGTGTGCGAGGGTGTAACAGTGTTTGGAGAGTGTGCAAGGGTGTAACAGTGTTTGGAGAGTGTGCGAGGGTGTAACAGAGTTGGAGAGAGTGTAAGGGTGTCACAGTGTTTGGAGAGTGTGCGAGTGTGTAACAGTGTTTGGAGAGTGTGCGAGGGTGTAACAGTGTTTGGAGAGTGTGCGAGGGTGTAACAGTGTTTGGAGAGTGTGTGAGGGTGTAAAAGTGTTTGGAGAGCGTGCAAGGGTGTAACAGTGTCTGGAGAGTGTGCGAAGGTGTAACAATATTTGGAGAGTGTGCGAGGGTTTAACAGTGTTTGCAGAGTGTGCGAGTTTGGAACAGTGTTTGGAGAGTGTGCGAGAGTGCAAGAGTGTTTGGAGAGTGTGCAAGGGTGTAACAGTGTTTGGAGAGTGTGCAAGGGTGTAACAGTGTTTGGAGAGTGTGCGAGGGTGTAACAGAGTTGGAGAGTGTGCGAGGGTTTAACAGTGTTTGGATACTGTGCGTGGGTGTAACAGTGTTTGGAGAGTGTGCGAGGGTGTAACAGTGTTTGGAGAGTGTGCGACGGTGTAATAGTGTTTGGAGATTGTGCGAGGGTGTAACAGTGTTTGGATAGTGTGCGTGGGTGCAACAGTGTTTGGAGAGTGTGCAAGGGTGTAACAGTGTTTGGATAGTGTGTGAGGGTGTAACAGTGTTTGAATAGTTTGCGAGGGTATAACAGTGTTTGGTGAGTGTGTGAGGGTGTAACAGTGTTTGGAGAGTGAGTGAGGGTGTAACAGCGTTTGGATAGTGTGCGAGGGTGTAACAGGGTTTGGAGAGTGTGCGAGGGTGTAACAGTGTTTGGATAATGTGCGAGGGTGTAGCAGTGTATGGAGAATGTGCGAGGGTGTAACAATGTTTGGAGAGTGTGCGAGGGTGTAACAGTTTTTGGAGAGTGTGCGAGGGTGTAACAGTGTTTGGAGAGTGTGCGAGGGTGTCACAGTGTTCGGAGAGTGTGAGAGGGTGTAACAGTGTTTGGAGTGTGTGCGAGGGTTTAACAGTGTTTGGAGAGTGAGTGAGTGTGTAACACTGTTTGGAGAGTGTGCGAGGGTGTAACACTCTTTGGAAAGTGTGCGAGGGTGTAACAGTGTTTGGAGAGTGTGCGATGGTTTAACAGTGTTTGGAGATTGCGCGAGTGTGTAACATTGTTTGCAGAGTGTGTGAGGGTTTAACAGTGTTTGGAGAGAGCGCGAGTGTGTAACTGTGTTTGGAGTGTGTGTGAGGGTTTAACAGTGTTTGGAGAATGAGCGAGTGTGTAACAGTGTTTGGAGAGTTTGCGAGGGTGTAACAGTGTTTGGAGGGTTTGCAAGAGTGTAACTGTGTTTGGAGAGTGTGCGAGGCTGCAACAGTGTTTGGAGAGTGAGCGAGTGTGTAACAGTGTTTGGAGAGTTTGCGAGGGTGTAACAGCGTTTGTAGAGTTTGCAAGAGTGTAACAGTGTTTGGAGAGTGTGCGAGGGTGCAACAGTGTTTGGAGAGTGAGCGAGTGTGTAACAGTGTTTGGAGAGTGTGCGAGGGTGTAACAGTGTTTGGATAGTGTGCGAGGGTGTAACAGTGTTTGGAGAGTGTGCGAGGGTGTAACAGTGTTTAGAGAGTGTGCGAGGGTGTAACAGTGTTTGGATAGTGTGTGAGGGTGTAACAGTGTTTGGAGAGTGTGCGAGGGTGTAGCAGTGTTTGGATAGTGTGCGAGGATGTAACAGTGTTTGGAGAGTGTGCGAGGGTGTAACAGTGTTTATAGAGTGTGCGAGGGTGTAACAGTGTTTTGATAGTGTGCAAGGGTGTAACAGTGTTTGGATAGTGTGCGAGGGTGTAACAGTGTTTGGAGAGTGTGTGAGGGTGTAACAGTGTTTGGATAGTGTGCGAGGGTGCAACAGTGTTTGGAGAGTGTGCGAGGGTGTAACAGTGTTTGGATGGTGTGCGAGGGTGTAATAGTGTTTGGAGAGAGTGCGAGGGTTTAACAGTGTTTGGAGAGTGAGCGAGGGTGTAACAGTGTTTGGATGGTGTGCGAGACTGTAACAGTGTTTGTAGAGTGTGTGAGGGTATAACAGTGTTTGGAGAGTGTGCGACGGTGTAGCAGTATTTGGAGATTGTGCGACGGTGTATCAGTGTTTGGATAATGAGTGAGGGTGTAACAGTGTTTGGAGAGTGTGCAAGATTGTAACAGTGTTTGGAGAGTGTGCGAGGGTGTAACAGTGTTTGGATAGTGTGCGAGGGTGCAACAGTGTTTCGAGAGTGTGCGAGGGTGTAACAGTGTTTGAATAGTGTGCGAGGGTGTAACAGTGTTTGGAGTGTGTGCGAGGGTGCAACAGTTTTTGGAGAGTGTGCGAGGGTGTAACAGTGTTTGAATAGTGTGCGAGGGTGTAACAGTGTTTGGAGTGTGTGCGAGGGTGTAACAGTGTTTGGCGAGTGTGTGAGGGTGTAACAGTGGTTGGATAGTGTGCGAGGGTGTAACAGTGATTGGCGAGTGTGTGAAGGTGAGCAGTGTTTGGAGAGTGTGCGAGTGTGTAACAGTGTTTGGATAATGAGTGAGGGTGCAACAGTGTTTGGAGAGTGTGCGAGGGTGTAACTGTGTTTGGAGAATGTGCGAGGGTGTAACAGTGTTTGGAGAATGTGTGAGGGTGTAACAATGTTTGGAGAGTGTGCGAGGGTGTAACAGTGCTTGGAGAGTGTGCGAGGGTGTAACAGTGTTTGGAGAGTGTGCGAGGGTGTAACACTCTTTGGAGTGTGTGCAAGGGTTTAACAGTGTTTGGAGAGTGAGCGAGTGTGTAACACTGTTTGGAGAGTGTGCGAGGGTGTAACACTGTTTGGAAAGTGTGCGAGGGTGTAACAGTGTATGGAGAGTGAGTGAGGGTGTAACATTGTTTGGATAATGAGTGAGGGTGTAACAGTGTTTTGAGAGTGTGCGACGGTTTAACAGTGTTTGGATAATGAGTGAGGGTGCAACAGTGTTTGGATAATGAGTGAGGGTGTAACAGTGTTTGGAGAGTGTGCGAGGGTGTAACAGTGTTTGGAGAGTGTGAGGGTGTAACAGTGTTTGGATAATGAGTGAGGGTGTAATAGTTTTTGGAGAGTGTGCGAGGGTGTAACAGGGTTTGGAGAGTGTGCGAGGGTGTAACAGTGTTTTGAGAGTGTGCGAGTGTTTAACAGTGTTTGGAGATTGTGCGAGGGTGTAACAGTGTTTGGAGAATGTGCGAGGGTGTAACAGTGTTTGGAGAGTGTGCGAGAGTGTAACAGTGTTTGGAGAGTGTGCGAGGGTGTAACAGTGTTTGGAGAGTGTGCGAGGGTGTAACAGTGTTTGGAGAGTGTGCGAGGGTGTAACAGTATTTGGAGAGTGTGCGAGGGTGTAACAGTGTTTGGAGAGTGTGCGACGGTGTAGCAGTGTTTGGATCATGAGCGAGGGTGTAAAAGTGTTTGGAGAGTGAGTGAGGGTGTAACAGTGTTTGGAGAGTGTGCGAGGGTGTAACAGTGTTTGGATAGTGTGCAAGGGTGCAACAGTGTTTGGAGAGTGTGCGAGGGTGTAGCAGTGTTTGGATAGTGTGCGAGGGTGTAACAGTGTTTGGACAGTGTGCGAGGGTGAACAGTGTTTGGAGAGTGTGCAAGGGCGTAACAGTGTTTGGAGAGTGTGCGAGGGTGTAACAGTGTTTGGATAGAGTGCAAGGGTGCAACCGTGTTTGGAGAGTGTGCGAGGGTGTAACAGTGTTTGGATAGTGTGTGAGGGTGTAACATTGTTTGGATAGTGTGCGAGGGTCTAACAGTGTTTGGATAGTGTGTGAGGGTGCAATTGTATTTGGATAGTGAGCAAGGGTTTAACAGTGTTTGGAGAGTGTTCGAGGGTGTAACAGTGTTTGGAGAGTGTGCGAGGGTGTAACAGTTTTGGGTAGTTTGCGAGGGTGTAACAGTGTTTGGATAGTGTGCGAGGGAGCAACTGTGTTTGGCGAGTGTGCGAGGGTGTAAGTGTTTGGAGAGTGTGCAAGGGTGTAACAGTGTTTGGAGAGTGTGCGAGGGTGTAACAGTGTTTGGAGAGTGTGCGAGGATGCAACAGTGTTTGGAGAGTGTGCGAGGGTGTAACAGTGTTTGGAGAGTGTGCGAGTGTGTAACAGTGTTTGGAGAGTGTGCGAGTGTGTAACAGTGTTTGGAGAGTGTGCAAGGGTGCAACAGTGTTTGGAGAGTGTGCGAGGGTGTAACAGTGTTTGGATAGTGTGCGAGGGTGTAACAGTGTTTGGAGAGTGTGCGAGGGTGTTACAGTGTTTGGAGAGTGTGTGAGGGTGTAACAGTGTTTGGAGAGTGTGCGAGGGTGTAACAGTGTTTGGAGAGTGTGTGAGGGTGTAACAGGGTTTGGTGAGTGTGCGAGGGTGTAACAGTGATTGGAGAGTGTGCAAGGGTGTAACAGTGTTTGGAGAGTGTGCGAGGGTGCAGCAGTTTTTGGAGCGTGTGCGAGGGTGTAACAGTGTTTGGAGAGAGTGCGAGGGTGTAACAGTGTTTGGAGAGTGTGCGAGGGTGTTACAGTGTTTGGAGAGAGTGGGAGGGTGTAACAGTGTTTGGAGCGTGTGCGAGGGTGTAACAGTGTTTGGAGAGAGTGCGAGGGTGTAACAGTGTTTGGAGAGTGTGCCAGGGTGTTACAGTGTTTGGAGAGAGTGGGAGGGTGTAACAGTGTTTGGAGAGTGTGCGAGGGTGTAACAGCGTTTGGAGAGTGTGCGAGGGTGTAACAGTGTGTGGAGAGAGTGCGAGGGTATAATAGTGATTGGAGAGTGTGCGAGTGTGTAACAGTGATTGGAGAGTGTGCGAGGATGTAACAGTGTTTGGATAGTGTGCATGGGTGTAACAGTGCTAGGAGAATGAGTGAGGGTGTAACAGTGTTTGGAGAGTGTGCGAGGGTGTAACAGTGTTAGGAGAATGAGCGAGTGTGTAACAGTGATTGGAGAGTGTGCGAGGGTGTAACAGTGTTAGGAGAGTGTGCGAGGGTGTAACAGTGTTTGGATAGTGTGCGAGGGTGCAACAGTGTTTGGAGAGTGTGCGAGGGTGTAACAGTGTTTGGATTGTGTGCGAGGGTGTAATAGTGTTTGGAGAGTTTGCGAGGGTGTAACAGTGTTTGGATCGTGTGCGAGGGTGCAACAGTGTTTGTAGAGTGTGCGAGGGTGTAACAGTGTTTGGATAGTGTGCGAGGGTGTAACAGTGTTTGAATAGTGTGCGAGGGTGTAACAGTGTTTGGAGTGTGTGCGAGGGTGTAACAGTGTTTGGCGAGTGAGTGAGGGTGTAACAGCGTTTGGATAGTGTGCGCGGATGTAACAGGGTTTGGAGAGTGTGCGAGGATGTAACAGTGTTTGGAGTGTGTGCGAGGGTGTAACAGTGTTTGGAGAGTGAGTGAGGGTGTAACAGCGTTTGGATAGTGTGCGAGGGTGTAACAGTGTTTTGAGAATATGCGAGGGTGTAACAATGTTTGGATAGTGTGCGAGGGTGTAACAGTGTTTGGAGTGTGTGTGAGGGTTTAACTGTGTTTGGAGAGTGTGCGAGGGTTTAACAGTGTTTGGAGATTGTGCGAGGGTGTGACAGTGTTTGGAGAGTGTGCGAGCGTGTAACAGTGTTTGGAGTGTGTGCGAGGGTGTTACAGTATTTGGAGAGTGAGCGAGTATGTAACACTGTTTGGAGAGTGTGCGAGGGTGTCACATTGTTTGGATAGTGTGCGAGGGTGTAACAGTGTTTGGAGAGTTTGCAAGGGTGTAACAGAGTTGGAGAGAGTGTAAGGGTGTCACAGTGTTTGGAGAGTGTGTGAGTGTGTAACAGTGTTTGGAGAGTGTGCGAGGGTGTAACAGTGTTTGGAGAGTGTGCGAGGGTGTAACAGTGTTTGGAGAGTGTGTGAGGGTGTAAAAGTGTTTGGAGAGCGTGCAAGGGTGTAACAGTGTCTGGAGAGTGTGCGAAGGTGTAACAATATTTGGAGAGTGTGCGAGGGTTTAACAGTGTTTGCAGAGTGTGCGAGTTTGGAACAGTGTTTGGAGAGTGTGCGAGAGTGCAAGAGTGTTTGGAGAGTGTGCAAGGGTGTAACAGTGTTTGGAGAGTGTGCAAGGGTGTAACAGTGTTTGGAGAGTGTGCGAGGGTGTAACAGAGTTGGAGAGTGTGCGAGGGTTTAACAGTGTTTGGATACTGTGCGTGGGTGTAACAGTGTTTGGAGAGTGTGCGAGGGTGTAACAGTGTTTGGAGAGTGTGCGACGGTGTAATAGTGTTTGGAGATTGTGCGAGGGTGTAACAGTGTTTGGATAGTGTGCGTGGGTGCAACAGTGTTTGGAGAGTGTGCAAGGGTGTAACAGTGTTTGGATAGTGTGTGAGGGTGTAACAGTGTTTGAATAGTTTGCGAGGGTGTAACAGGGTTTGGAGAGTGTGCGAGGGTGTAACAGTGTTTGGATAATGTGCGAGGGTGTAGCAGTGTATGGAGAATGTGCGAGGGTGTAACAATGTTTGGAGAGTGTGCGAGGGTGTAACAGTTTTTGGAGAGTGTGCGAGGGTGTAACAGTGTTTGGAGAGTGTGCGAGGGTGTCACAGTGTTCGGAGAGTGTGAGAGGGTGTAACAGTGTTTGGAGTGTGTGCGAGGGTTTAACAGTGTTTGGAGAGTGAGTGAGTGTGTAACACTGTTTGGAGAGTGTGCGAGGGTGTAACACTCTTTGGAAAGTGTGCGAGGGTGTAACAGTGTTTGGAGAGTGTGCGATGGTTTAACAGTGTTTGGAGATTGCGCGAGTGTGTAACATTGTTTGCAGAGTGTGTGAGGGTTTAACAGTGTTTGGAGAGAGCGCGAGTGTGTAACTGTGTTTGGAGTGTGTGTGAGGGTTTAACAGTGTTTGGAGAATGAGCGAGTGTGTAACAGTGTTTGGAGAGTTTGCGAGGGTGTAACAGTGTTTGGAGGGTTTGCAAGAGTGTAACTGTGTTTGGAGAGTGTGCGAGGCTGCAACAGTGTTTGGAGAGTGAGCGAGTGTGTAACAGTGTTTGGAGAGTTTGCGAGGGTGTAACAGCGTTTGTAGAGTTTGCAAGAGTGTAACAGTGTTTGGAGAGTGTGCGAGGGTGCAACAGTGTTTGGAGAGTGAGCGAGTGTGTAACAGTGTTTGGAGAGTGTGCGAGGGTGTAACAGTGTTTGGATAGTGTGCGAGGGTGTAACAGTGTTTGGAGAGTGTGCGAGGGTGTAACAGTGTTTAGAGAGTGTGCGAGGGTGTAACAGTGTTTGGATAGTGTGTGAGGGTGTAACAGTGTTTGGAGAGTGTGCGAGGGTGTAGCAGTGTTTGGATAGTGTGCGAGGGTGTAACAGTGTTTGGAGAGTGTGCGAGGGTGTAACAGTGTTTGGATAGTGTGCGAGGGTGTAATAGTGTTTGGAGAGAGTGCGAGGGTTTAACAGTGTTTGGAGAGTGAGCGAGGGTGTAACAGTGTTTGGATGGTGTGCGAGACTGTAACAGTGTTTGTAGAGTGTGTGAGGGTGTAACAGTGTTTGGAGAGTGTGCGACGGTGTAGCAGTATTTGGAGATTGTGCGACGGTGTATCAGTGTTTGGATAATGAGTGAGGGTGTAACAGTGTTTGGAGAGTGTGCGAGGGTGTAACAGTGTTTGGATAGTGTGCGAGGGTGCAACAGTGTTTCGAGAGTGTGCGAGGGTGTAACAGTGTTTGAATAGTGTGCGAGGGTGTAACAGTGTTTGGAGTGTGTGCGAGGGTGCAACAGTTTTTGGAGAGTGTGCGAGGGTGTAACAGTGTTTGAATAGTGTGCGAGGGTGTAACAGTGTTTGGAGTGTGTGCGAGGGTGTAACAGTGTTTGGCGAGTGTGTGAGGGTGTAACAGTGGTTGGATAGTGTGCGAGGGTGTAACAGTGATTGGCGAGTGTGTGAAGGTGAGCAGTGTTTGGAGAGTGTGCGAGTGTGTAACAGTGTTTGGATAATGAGTGAGGGTGCAACAGTGTTTGGAGAGTGTGCGAGGGTGTAACTGTGTTTGGAGAATGTGCGAGGGTGTAACAGTGTTTGGAGAATGTGTGAGGGTGTAACAATGTTTGGAGAGTGTGCGAGGGTGTAACAGTGCTTGGAGAGTGTGCGAGGGTGTAACAGTGTTTGGAGAGTGTGCGAGGGTGTAACACTCTTTGGAGTGTGTGCAAGGGTTTAACAGTGTTTGGAGAGTGAGCGAGTGTGTAACACTGTTTGGAGAGTGTGCGAGGGTGTAACACTGTTTGGAAAGTGTGCGAGGGTGTAACAGTGTATGGAGAGTGAGTGAGGGTGTAACATTGTTTGGATAATGAGTGAGGGTGTAACAGTGTTTTGAGAGTGTGCGACGGTTTAACAGTGTTTGGATAATGAGTGAGGGTGCAACAGTGTTTGGATAATGAGTGAGGGTGTAACAGTGTTTGGAGAGTGTGCGAGGGTGTAACAGTGTTTGGAGAGTGTGAGTGTGTAACAGTGTTTGGATAATGAGTGAGGGTGTAATAGTTTTTGGAGAGTGTGCGAGGGTGTAACAGGGTTTGGAGAGTGTGCGAGGGTGTAACAGTGTTTTGAGAGTGTGCGAGTGTTTAACAGTGTTTGGAGATTGTGCGAGGGTGTAACAGTGTTTGGAGAATGTGCGAGGGTGTAACAGTGTTTGGAGAGTGTGCGAGAGTGTAACAGTGTTTGGAGAGTGTGCGAGGGTGTAACAGTGTTTGGAGAGTGTGCGAGGGTGTAACAGTGTTTGGAGAGTGTGCGAGGGTGTAACAGTATTTGGAGAGTGTGCGAGGGTGTAACAGTGTTTGGAGAGTGTGCGACGGTGTAGCAGTGTTTGGATCATGAGCGAGGGTGTAAAAGTGTTTGGAGAGTGAGTGAGGGTGTAACAGTGTTTGGAGAGTGTGCGAGGGTGTAACAGTGTTTGGATAGTGTGCAAGGGTGCAACAGTGTTTGGAGAGTGTGCGAGGGTGTAGCAGTGTTTGGATAGTGTGCGAGGGTGTAACAGTGTTTGGACAGTGTGCGAGGGTGAACAGTGTTTGGAGAGTGTGCAAGGGCGTAACAGTGTTTGGAGAGTGTGCGAGGGTGTAACAGTGTTTGGATAGAGTGCAAGGGTGCAACCGTGTTTGGAGAGTGTGCGAGGGTGTAACAGTGTTTGGATAGTGTGTGAGGGTGTAACATTGTTTGGATAGTGTGCGAGGGTCTAACAGTGTTTGGATAGTGTGTGAGGGTGCAATTGTATTTGGATAGTGAGCAAGGGTTTAACAGTGTTTGGAGAGTGTTCGAGGGTGTAACAGTGTTTGGAGAGTGTGCGAGGGTGTAACAGTTTTGGGTAGTTTGCGAGGGTGTAACAGTGTTTGGATAGTGTGCGAGGGAGCAACTGTGTTTGGCGAGTGTGCGAGGGTGTAAGTGTTTGGAGAGTGTGCAAGGGTGTAACAGTGTTTGGAGAGTGTGCGAGGGTGTAACAGTGTTTGGAGAGTGTGCGAGGATGCAACAGTGTTTGGAGAGTGTGCGAGGGTGTAACAGTGTTTGGAGAGTGTGCGAGTGTGTAACAGTGTTTGGAGAGTGTGCGAGTGTGTAACAGTGTTTGGAGAGTGTGCAAGGGTGCAACAGTGTTTGGAGAGTGTGCGAGGGTGTAACAGTGTTTGGATAGTGTGCGAGGGTGTAACAGTGTTTGGAGAGTGTGCGAGGGTGTTACAGTGTTTGGAGAGTGTGTGAGGGTGTAACAGTGTTTGGAGAGTGTGCGAGGGTGTAACAGTGTTTGGAGAGTGTGTGAGGGTGTAACAGGGTTTGGTGAGTGTGCGAGGGTGTAACAGTGATTGGAGAGTGTGCAAGGGTGTAACAGTGTTTGGAGAGTGTGCGAGGGTGCAGCAGTTTTTGGAGCGTGTGCGAGGGTGTAACAGTGTTTGGAGAGAGTGCGAGGGTGTAACAGTGTTTGGAGAGTGTGCGAGGGTGTTACAGTGTTTGGAGAGAGTGGGAGGGTGTAACAGTGTTTGGAGCGTGTGCGAGGGTGTAACAGTGTTTGGAGAGAGTGCGAGGGTGTAACAGTGTTTGGAGAGTGTGCCAGGGTGTTACAGTGTTTGGAGAGAGTGGGAGGGTGTAACAGTGTTTGGAGAGTGTGCGAGGGTGTAACAGCGTTTGGAGAGTGTGCGAGGGTGTGACAGTGTGTGGAGAGAGTGCGAGGGTATAATAGTGATTGGAGAGTGTGCGAGTGTGTAACAGTGTTTGAAGAGTGTGCGAGGATGTAACAGTGTTTGGATAGTGTGCATGGGTGTAACAGTGCTAGGAGAATGAGTGAGGGTGTAACAGTGTTTGGAGAGTGTGCGAGGGTGTAACAGTGTTAGGAGAATGAGCGAGGGTGTAACAGTGATTGGAGAGTGTGCGAGGGTGTAACAGTGTTAGGAGAGTGTGCGAGGGTGTAACAGTGTTTGGATAGTGTGCGAGGGTGCAACAGTGTTTGGAGAGTGTGCGAGGGTGTAACAGTGTTTGGATTGTGTGCGAGGGTGTAATAGTGTTTGGAGAGTTTGCGAGGGTGTAACAGTGTTTGGATCGTGTGCGAGGGTGCAACAGTGTTTGTAGAGTGTGCGAGGGTGTAACAGTGTTTGGATAGTGTGCGAGGGTGTAACAGTGTTTGAATAGTGTGCGAGGGTGTAACAGTGTTTGGAGTGTGTGCGAGGGTGTAACAGTGTTTGGCGAGTGAGTGAGGGTGTAACAGCGTTTGGATAGTGTGTGCGGATGTAACAGGGTTTGGAGAGTGTGCGAGGGTGTAACAGTGTTTGGAGTGTGTGCGAGGGTGTAACAGTGTTTGGAGAGTGAGTGAGGGTGTAACAGCGTTTGGATAGTGTGCGAGGGTGTAACAGTGTTTGGAGAATGTGTGAGGGTGTAACAGTGTTTGGAGAATATGCGAGGGTGTAACAATGTTTGGATAGTGTGCGAGGGTGTAACAGTGTTTGGAGTGTGTGCGAGGGTTTAACTGTGTTTGGAGAGTGTGCGAGGGTTTAACAGTGTTTGGAGATTGTGCGAGGGTGTGACAGTGTTTGGAGAGTGTGCGAGCGTGTAACAGTGTTTGGAGTGTGTGCGAGGGTGTTACAGTATTTGGAGAGTGAGCGAGTATGTAACACTGTTTGGAGAGTGTGCGAGGGTGTCACATTGTTTGGATAGTGTGCGAGGGTGTAACAGTGTTTGGAGAGTTTGCGAGGGTGTAACAGTATTTGGAGTGTGTGCGAGGGTTTAACAGTGTTTGGAGACTGTGCGAGTGTGTAACAGTGTTTGGAGAGTGTGCGAGGGTG
Organism: Somniosus microcephalus; assembly: GCF_052327205.1. Taxonomy (NCBI): domain Eukaryota; kingdom Metazoa; phylum Chordata; class Chondrichthyes; order Squaliformes; family Somniosidae; genus Somniosus; species Somniosus microcephalus. The sequence goes on from NC_140989.1 coordinate 200,722,644, forward strand.
TAACAGTGTTTGGAGAGTGTGCGAGGGTGTAACAGTGTTTGGAGTGTGTGCGAGGGTGTAACAGTATTTGGAGAGTGAGCGAGTGTGTAACACTGTTTGGAGAGTGTGCGAGGGTGTAACACTGTTTGGAAATTGTGCGAGGGTGTTACAGTGTTTGGAGAGTGAGTGAGGGTGTAACAGCGTTTGGATAGTGTGTGAGGGTGTAACAGGGTTTGGAGAGTGTGCGCGGGTGTAACAGTGTTTGGATAATGAGTGAGGGTGTAACAGTGTTTGGAGAGTATGCAAGGGTTTAACAGTGTTTGGAGAGTGTGCGAGGGTGTAACAGTGTTTGGAGAATGTGCGAGGGTGTAACAGTGTTTGGAGAGTGTGCGAGGGTGTAACAGTGTTTGGAGAGTGTGCGAGGGTGTAACAGTGTTTGGAGAATGTGCGAGGGTGTAACAGTGTTTGGAGAGTGTGCGAGGGTGTAACAGTGTTTGGAGAGTGTGCGACGGTGTAACACTGTTTGGAGTGTGTGCTAGGGTGTAACAGTGTTTGGAGAGTGTGCGAGGGTGTAACAGTATTTGGATAGTGTGCGAGGTTGTAACAGTGTTTGGAGAGTGTGCGAGGGTGTAACAGTGTTTGGATACTGTGCGAGGGTGTAACAGTGTTTGGAGAGTGTGCGAGGGTGTAACAGTATTTGGATAGTGTGCGAGGGTGTAGCAGTGTTTGGAGAGTGTGCGAGGGTGTAACAGTATTTGGATAGTGTGCGAGGGTGTAAAAGTGTTTGGAGAGTGTGCGAGGGTGTAACAGTGTTTGGATCGTGTGCGAGGGTGTAACTGTGTTTGGAGAGTGTGCGAGGGTGTAACAGTGTTTGGATAGTGTGCGAGTGTGTAACAGTGTTTGGAGAGTGTGCGAGGGTGTAACAGTGTTTGGAAAGTGTGCGAGGGTGTAACAGTGTTTGGAGAGTGTGCGAGGGTGTGACAGTGTTTGGAGAGTGTGCGAGCGTGTAACAGTGTTTGGAGTGTGTGCGAGGGTGTTACAGTATTTGGAGAGTGAGCGAGTATGTAACACTGTTTGGAGAGTGTGCGAGGGTGTAACATTGTTTGGATAGTGTGCGAGGGTGTAACAGTGTTTGGAGAGTTTGCGAGGGTGTAACAGTATTTGGAGTGTGTGCGAGGGTTTAACAGTGTTTGGAGAGTGTGCGAGGGTGTAACAGTGTTTGGAGTGTGTGCGAGGGTGTAACAGTATTTGGAGAGTGAGCGAGTGTGTAACACTGTTTGGAGAGTGTGCGAGGGTGTAACACTGTTTGGAAATTGTGCGAGGGTGTTACAGTGTTTGGAGAGTGAGTGAGGGTGTAACAGCGTTTGGATAGTGTGCGAGGGTGTAACAGGGTTTGGAGAGTGTGCGCGGGTGTAACAGTGTTTGGATAATGAGTGAGGGTGTAACAGTGTTTGGAGAGTATGCGAGGGTTTAACAGTGTTTGGAGAGTGTGCGAGGGTGTAACAGTGTTTGGAGAATGTGCGAGGGTGTAACAGTGTTTGGAGAGTGTGCGAGGGTGTAACAGTGTTTGGAGAGTGTGCGAGGGTGTAACAGTGTTTGGAGAATGTGCAAGGGTGTAACAGTGTTTGGAGAGTGTGCGAGGGTGTAACAGTGTTTGGAGAGTGTGCGACGGTGTAACACTGTTTGGTGTGTGTGCGAGGGAGTAACAGTGTTTGGAGAGTGCGAGGGTGTAACAGTATTTGGATAGTGTGCGAGGTTGTAACAGTGTTTGGAGAGTGTGCGAGGGCGTAACAGTGTTTGGATAGTGTGCGAGGGTGTAACAGTGTTTGGAGAGTGTGCGAGGGTGTAAAAGTATTTGGATAGTGTGCGATGGTGTAGCAGTGTTTGGAGAGTGTGCGAGGGTGTAACAGTATTTGGATAGTGTGCGAGGGTGTAACAGTTTTTGGAGAGTGTGCGACGGTGTAGCAGTGTTTGGATCATGAGCGAGGGTGTAAAAGTGTTTGGAGAGTGTGCGAGGGTGTAACAGTGTTTGGATCATGTGCGAGGGTGTAACAGTGTTTGGAGAGCGTGCGAGGGTGTAACAGTGTTTGGATAGTGTGCGAGGGTGTAACAGTGTTTGGATAGTGTGCGATGGTGTAGCAGTGTTTGGAGAGTGTGCGAGGGTGTAACAGTGTTTGGAGAGTGTGCGAGGGTGTAACAGTGTTTGGAGAGTGTGCGAGGGTGTAACAGTGTTAGGAGAATGAGCGAGGGTGTAACAGTGTTTGGATAGTGTGCGAGGGTGTAACAGTGTTAGGAGAATGAGCGAGGGTGTAACAGTGTTTGGATAGTGTGCGAGGGTGTAACAGTGTTAGGAGAATGAGCGAGGGTGTAACAGTGATTGGAGAGTGTGTGAGGGTGTAACAGTGTTAGGAGAGTGTGCGAGGGTGTAACAGTGTTTGGAGAGTGTGCGAGGGTGTAACAGTGTTAGGAGAATGAGCGAGGGTGTAACAGTGTTAGGAGAATGAGCGAGTGTGTAACAGTGTTTGGAGAGTGTTACACAGAGTGACAACAACAACAACTTGCATTTGTACAGCACCTGAAGCGCTTCAGAGGAGCATTATCAAACAAAATTTAACACCGAGCACATATGCTGATATATGGCAGGAGACCAGAGATTGGGCGAAGAGGTAGGATTTAAGGAGCGTCTTAAATGAGGAAAGAGATTTAGAGAGCCGGCGAGGTTTAGTTTGGAAGTTCCAGAACTTAGGCACTCGGCAGCTGAAGGTACGGCCGCCAAAGGTGGACTGATTAAAATCGGGGATGTACAAGAGGCAAGAAGTGGAGGAGTGCAGATATCTCGGAAGGTTGTGGGGCTGAAGGAGATTACAGATAGGAACCCTAACCTTAACCTTGGAGGGATTTGAAAACAAGGATGAGAGTTTTGAAATTGAGGCGCTGCTCAACCAGGAGCCCATGTAGGTGTGTGTGCACAGGGGTGATGGGCGAACGGGACTTGGTGTGAGTTAGGACACGGGCAGCAGAGTTTTGGATGACCTCCATTTTATGGAGGGTAGAGTGTGGGAGGCTGGCCAGGAGTGCGTTGGAATAATCAAGTCTAGTGGTAACAAAGGCATGGATGAGGGTTTCAGCAGCGGATGAGCTGAGGCCAGGGCGGAGACGGGCGATGTAACGGAGGTAGGCAATCTTGGTGATGGAGCGGATATTTCGTTGGAAGCTCATCTCGTGGTCAAATACGATACTAAGGTTGCAAACAGTCTGGTTCAGCCTCAGGCAGATGCTAGGGAGAGATGGAGTCGGTGGCTAGGGAACGGAGTTTGTAGCAGAGACTGAAGACAATGGCTTTGGCCTTCCCAATCTTTAGTTGGAGGAAATTTATGCAGATCCAGGACTGGATGTTGGACAAGCAGTCTAACAGTTTAGAGACAGTTTAGGGGTCGAGAGAGGTGGCAGTGAGGTAGAGCTGGGTGTCGTTAGCGTACATGTGGAAACTGACGCTGTGTTTTCAGATGATGTCGCCGAGGGGCAGCATGTTTGTGATAAATAGGAGGGGTTTGAGGATAGATCCTTGGGGGACTCCAGAGGCAACGATGCGTGAGCTGGAAGAGAAGCCATTACAGGTGATTCTCTGGCTGTGACTGGAAAGATAAGAATGGAGCCAGGCGAGTGCAGTCCCACCCAGCTGGTTGACAGAGGAGAGGTGTTGGAGGAGGGTGGAGTGGCCAACTATGTCAAAGGTTGCAGACAGGTCGAGAGGAGGGATAGTTTACCACGGTCATAGTCACATAAGATGTCATTTGTGACTTTGATAAGTGCTGCTTCATTACTGTGGTGGGGCGGAAACCTAATTGGACAGATTCAACCATGGAGTTCCACGAAAGATTGACACGGATTTGGGAGGCGACAACATGGTCAAGGACTTTGGAGAGGAAAGGGAGGTTGGAGATGCGGCGGTAGTTTGCATGGATAGAGGGGTCAAGGGTTGGTTTTTTGATAAGAGGGGTGATGACGACAGATTTGATGGGGCATGGAACAGTACCTGAGGAGCGAGAACCGTTAACAATATCAGCTAACATGGGGGTCAGGAATGGAAGTTTGGTGTTCAGCATTTTTGTGGAAATAGGGTCAAGGTAGCAGGAGGTGGGTTTCATTGACAAGATGAGCTTGGAGAGGGCATGAGGGGAGTTAGGAGAGAAATTAGAGAAAGAGTGTGTTTTGGACAGTGTGACACAGATTAACAGTGTGTTTCGAGAGTGAGTGTGACACAGAGTAACAGTGTGTTTCGAGAGTGAGTGTGACACAGAGTAACAGTGTGTTTCGAGAGTGAGTGTGACACAGAGTAACAGTGTGTTTCGAGAGTGAGTGTGACACAGAGTAACAGTGTGTTTCGAGAGTGAGTGTGACACAGAGTAACAGTGTGTTTCGAGAGTGAGTGTGACACAGAGTAACAGTGTGTTTCGAGAGTGAGTGTGACACAGAGTAACAATGTGTTTCGAGAGTGAGTGTGACACAAAGTAACAGTGTGTTTTGAGAGTGAGTGTGACAGAGTAACAGTGTGTTTGAGAGTGAGTGTGACACAGAGTAACAATGTGTTTCAAGAGTGAGTGTGACACAAAGTAACTGTGTTTCGAGATTGAATGTGACACAGAGTAACAGTGTGTTTCGAGAGTGAGTGTGACACAGAGTAAGTGTGTTTCGAGAGTGAGTGTGACACAGAGTAACAGTGCATTTCGAGAGTGAGTGTGACACAGAGTAACAGTGCGTTTCAAGAGTGAGTGTGACACAGAGTAACAGTATGTTTCGAGAGTGAGTGTGACACAGAGTAACAGTGTGTTTCGAGAGTGAGTGTGACACAAAGTAACAGTGTGTTTCGAGAGTGAGTGTGACACAAAGTAACTGTGTTTCGAGAGTGAATGTGACACAGAGTAACAGTGTGTTTCGAGAGTGAGTGTGACACAGAGTAAGTGTGTTTCGAGAGCGAGTGTGACACAGAGTAACAGTGCATTTCGAGAGTGAGTGTGACACAGAGTAACAGTGTGTTTCAAGAGTGAGTGTGACACAGAGTAACAGTATGTTTCAAGAGTGAGTGTAACACAGAGTAACAGTGTGTTTCGAGAGTGAGTGTGACACAAAGTAACAGTGTGTTTCGAGAGTGAGTGTGACACAGAGTAACAATGTATTTCGAGAGAGAGTGTGACACAAAGTAACAGTGTGTTTTGAGAGTGAGTGTGACACAAAGTAACAGTGTGTTTCGAGAGTGAATGTGACACAGAGTAACAGTGTGTTTCGAGAGTGAGTGTGACACAGAGTAACAGTGTGTTTCAAGAGTGAGTGTGACACAGAGTAACAGTGTGTTTCGAGAGTGAGTGTGGCACAGAGTAACAGTGTGTTTCGAGAGTGAGTGTGACACAGAGTAACAGTGTGTTTCGAGAGTGAGTGTGACACAGAGTAACAGTGCATTTTGAGAGTGAGTGTGACACAGAGTAACAGTGTGTTTCGAGAGTGAGTGTGACAGAGTAACCGTGTGTTTCGAGAGTGAGTGTGACACAGAGTAACAGTTTGTTTCGAGAGTGAGTGTGACACAGAGTAACAGTGTGTTTCGAGAGTGAGTGTGACACAGAGTAACAATGTGTTTCGAGAGTGAGTGTGACACAAAGTAACAATGTGTTTTGAGAGTGAGTGTGACACAGAGTAACAGTGTGTTTTGAGAGTGAGTGTGACAAAAAGTAACTGTGTTTCGAGAGTGAATGTGACACAGAGTAACAGTGCGTTTCGAGAGTGAGTGTGACACAGAGTAAGTGTGTTTCGAGAGTGAGTGTGACACAGAGTAACAGTGCATTTCGAGAGTGAGTGTGACACAGAGTAACAGTGCGTTTCAAGAGTGAGTGTGACACAGAGTAACAGTATGTTTCGAGAGTGAGTGTGACACAGAGTAACAGTATCTTTCGAGAGTGAGTGTGACACAGAGTAACAGTGCGTTTCGAGAGTGAGTGTGACACAGAGTAACAGTGTGTTTCGAGAGTGAGTGTGACAGAGTAACTGTGTTTCGAGAGTGAGTGTGACACAGAGTAACAGTGTGTTTCGAGAGTGAGTGTGACACAGAGTAACAGTGTGTTTCGAGAGTGAGTGTGACACAGAGTAACAGTGTGTTTCGAGAGTGAGTGTGACACAAAGTAACAGTGTGTTTCGAGAGTGAGTGTGACACAAAGTTATTGTGTGTTTCGAGAGTGAATGTGACACAGAGTAACAGTGTGTTACGAGAGTGAGTGTGACACAGAGTAACAGTGTGTTTCGAGAGTGAGTGTGACACAGAGTAACAGTGTGTTTCGAGAGTGAGTGTGACACAGAGTAACAGTGCGTTTTGAGAGTGAGTGTGACACAGAGTAACAGTGTGTTTCGAGAGTGTGACACAGAGTAAGGACACAGAGTGTGCCAGGGTTCTGGCCACTTGCCCTGCAGTTATGGAGTGATTGTGTTAAGGGCGGTGGAGGTGACCCTCTAACCCAGAAATTCGGGTCTCCACGGGTGAGTACGCGCGGGGTACTCACCCGTAAGCCCAATGGAAGTGCCGGTTTTGTGCATGCACTGCGCATGCGTGGGACACCGGCACTTCTATTCCCTTGAAAGAAGAGGTTCAGAGGTCGAACGCGTGCACAGGAGAGGCAGCGCGTGCGCATCGAACTTACGTTTTTTTTGCAGGTTTTCCCAGGAGGGTAAGTCTCCAGGAGTTACACTTTTAAAAAGCAGGCTTAAGGCCTGCTTTTTACAAGGTAAGTGGAGAATTAATTAAAATTAAAACATTTATTCCACAGGTTTATTATTTTTAAATACTTTAAAGAAAGGTAAGTTTATTTTTAGCCCCGTTAGAAAATGTAATTAATTTTTTCAAAAATTTAAATTATTGTATAAAATAGTTATTTCATGTAATTTATAGTTTATTTTAAAAATGTGATGTTTTTTTTAAATTTATTTGAAGATTTAGTGATGTTTTGGGGCTTATAGTATTTATAGGTTTGACAGGTCTTCCTGTCAAACTTATGAATGACGCATTCCCTGATACCATTGGCTCTCCATGGCCCATGTGATCCCATGGGACGCTTCGAACTAACTGTGCCCCTGGGATACGCAAGCACTGTGCGCCGGCAGTTGGAGGAGGCCCAGGATCGGAATCCCACACGGGCCCACAGCTCAACGGCCGGCGCGGTAGCTAAGTGCAGGTCGGGGGCTTGCACCCGCGGGAAGCCCCCGACCCGAATTTCTGGGCAAATATTCTGCTTTCCTGACACAATCAAGTTCTCAGATACAGCGTCCTCCTGGATAGGAGGTGAATCTAGAGTTGCCAACCCTCCCGGATTATCCAGGAGTCTCCCGGAATTAAAGATGAATCTCCCAGACACTCCTGCAGGCAATCCGGGAGTAAAATCACAGGGACATTTCCTGCTCTTTCACTTTGGCCAAACTCACAACAAATAGCAGGATGGCACGTGAAGAAAAGAGCAGTTTCTGCAGCGCAGAGGATTGTGGGTATTGAAGCCACCATTGTTGAACAATTGATGCATTGATCGAGTAAGGGTGGGAGGGAAGGGATTAGAAAGTTGGAGGTGGGAGGTTATGTGATAAAAGCTTCGGTGAAAGGCACAATCTACCTCCCTAAATGTAAAAAGTAGTCAATTAAAATATTTATTTAAAATCACGGAGCTGTGGTCAAAGCCCTTCACCCTTTCTTAAGAATTGGACTGTGATCTTTTTTTATTTACCCAGCCAGAATTCATCCTCCAAGTTTCCAAAGCCCACTCGGTAATCGGCCCACTTCCGTGCGAAGTCCGTCAGTCCATTCTGTCTTCTCTGGAACACCTGTATCGGGGGAAGGGCAGTACATTAACTGTGCACTCAAATTTACCAAATTACTTTCATCATCTCTGACACTCGTCTCACATCCCCAACCTCAAGAAGATTCCAGGGCAATGTGGAGGTACATGAATAATGTGATCAACCAATTGTACAGAAACTCATCACCAGTAAGGGAGGGAGCTTTGCTCTGTGTCTAATCAACGCTGTACCTGCCCTGGGAGTGTTTGATGGAACAGTGTAGGGGGAGCTTTACTCTGTATCTAACCTGTGCTGTACCTACCCTGGGAATGTTTGATGGGACAGTGTAGAGGGAGCTTTACTCTGTATCTAATCCAGGCTGTACCTGCCCTGGGAGTGTTTGATGGAACAGTGTAGAGTGAGCTTTACTTTGTATCTAACCTGTGCTGTACCTGCCCTGGGAGTGTTTGATGAGACAGTGTATAGGGAGCTTTACTCTGTATCTAAACCGTGCTGTACCTGCCCTGGGAGTGTTTGATGGGACAGTGTAGGGGGAGTTTTACTCTGTATCTAATCCAGGCTGTACCTGCCGTGGGAGTGTTTGATGGAATAGTGTAGAGGGAGCTTTACTCTGTATCTAACCTGTGCTGTATCTGCCCTATGAGTGTTTGATGGGACAGTATAGAGGGAGCTTTTCTCTGTATCTAACATGTGCTGTACCTGCCCTGGGAGTATTTGGTGGGACAGTGTAGAGGGAGATTTACTCTATATCTAATCCAGGCTGTACCTGCCCTGGGAATGTTTGATGGGATAGTGTAGAGGGAGCTTTACTCTGTATCTAACCCATGCTGTATCTGCCCTGGGAGTGTTTGATGGGACAGTGTAGAGGCAGCGTTACTCTGTTTCTAAACCCTGCTGTACCTGCCCTGGGAGTATTTGGTGGGACAGTGTAGAGAGTGTTTTACTCTGTATCTAACCCGTGCTGTACCTGCTCTGGGAGTGTTTGGTGAGACAGTGTAGAGGGAGCTTTATTCTGTATCTAATCCAGGCTGTACCTGCCCTGGGAGTGTTTCATGGGACAGTGTAGAGGCAGCGTTACTCTGTTTCTAAACCCTGCTGTACCTGCCCTGGGAGTATTTGGTGGGACAGTGTAGAGAGTGTTTTACTCTGTATCTAACCCGTGCTGTACCTGCTCTGGGAGTGTTTGGTGAGACAGTGTAGAGGGAGCTTTATTATGTATCTAATCCAGGCTGTACCTGCCCTGGGAGTGTTTGATGGGACAGTGCAGGGGAGATTTACTCTGTAACTAACCTGTGCTGTACCTGGCCTCGGAATGTTTGGTGGGACAGTGTAGAGGGAGCTTTACAGAGTCATCAAAGAGTGCTCTGAGTTTGGTTAAGTGTGAGAGTTCTTTAATTGTTATTTCTCTTTAAATCATTCTTGATAAGATTACTTAAGCAGTTTAAGTAAAGGGGAAAAGCTAAATATTTGGGATTCTGTTGGTTTAAGAAGAGTAAAACAAGGTTATACTGCAGTAGGAATAAATTGGCACAGCAGGCAGTGGAAACCAGTTTTCTAACCAATCAGCAGTGGTGACTCATTTGGCTGTAAACAAACAAACAGTATAAAAAGACCAGTCCTAGTGTGAGCAAGCACTGAGTGCGAATCATCAAAGAGTGCTCTGAGTTTGGGTAAGTGTGAGAGTTCTTTAATTGTTATTTCTCTTTAAATCATTCTTGATAAGATTACTTAAGCAGTTTAAGCAAAGGGGAAAAGTTAAATATTTGGGATTCTGTTGGTTTAAGAAGAGTAAAACAAGGTTACACTGCAGTAGGAGTAAATTGGCACAGCAGGCAGTGGAAACCAGTTTTCTAACCAATCAGCAGGGGTGACTCATTTGGCGGTAAACAAACAAACAGTATAAAAAGACCAGTCCTAGTGCGAGCAAGCACTGAGTGCGAGTCATCAAAGAGTGCTCTGAGTTTGGGTAAGTGTGAGTTAGGGTAAGTGGGGTGTTAGGTGCTCTTTTCAAACTTTAACTCTGTGGGTTGGAGTTAATAAGGCCTTTCTGGTGCAGAGTGACTGTTGGTAAACCATTTAACTGGTGTAACTAGAGGGGTTGATTTAATTTAAATCCAATTAATTAAAGGGGATACAAGCATCTAAAATCGGGCAGAGGGTGTCCATAACTAACAATAAAAAATTTAATTACTTACATAGAATGGAGCAGGTGATGTGTTACTGTTGCGAGATGTGGGAGCCGGTGAACCCCATTGAGGCTCACGGTGATTACGTCTGTGACAAGTGTCTGCTGCTACAGGAACTCCAGCTCCATGTTGATGAGCTGGAGTCTGAGCTTCAGACACTGCGACACATCAGGTAGGGGGAAAAGTACCTGGACTCTGTGTATCAGGAGGTGGTCACACCTATGAAGTTAATTAATTCAGATGTAGCCCATGGTGTGACTACGAGTGAGTCAGGTACGGGGATCCAGGAGGTAGTGTTGGAGGAGCCGCAGCCCTTGCTCTTGTCCAACAGGTTCGAGGTTCTTACTCCCTGTGGGGACAGGAGCAGGGACTGCAGGGAGGATGAGCAACCTGGACACAGCACCGTGGAATGGGGGGCCATTCAAGAGGGGGGAGTAAATAGAAATGTTGTAGTGGTAGGGGATAGTATTATTAGGGGGATAGATAGAGTTCTCTGCAGCCGAGAGCGAGAGTCCTGAAGGCTGTGTTGCCTACCCGGTGCCAGGGTTAAGGACATCTCCTCTGGGCTGGAAAGAAACTTGCAGTGGGAGGGGGTGGATCCAGTTGTCATGGTCCATGTTGGTACAAATGACGTAGATAGGACTAGGAAGCCGGTTCTGTTAAAGGAGTCTGAGCAGCTAGGGGTCAAATTAAAAAAAAAACCTCAAGGCTAATAATCTCTTGATTATTACCTGAGCCACGAGCGAATTTGGCTAGGACAAATAAAATTAGAGAGTTAAATGCGTGGCTCAAAGACTGGTGTGGGAGAAATGGGTTTTGCTTCCTGGGACACTGGCACCAGTACTGGGGCAGGAGGGAGCTGTTCCGTTGGGACGGGCTTCACTTGGCCAGTGCTGGGACTAGAGTCCTGGCGGATCATATAACTAGAGCTGTAGAGAGGGCTTTAAACTAACTAGTGGGGGGGAGGTTCCTAGAGAGCAAATAATAAAAATGACAACAGAGAAGGTAATAGACTTAGGTAGCAGTGGGGAAATTAAAAACCAGAGCGTGTCAGGAAGGGGCAGAAGGTATGGAGTAAAAGGTAAAGTAATAAAAAGGGCAAAAGCAGGAACTAAGTGTCACAAAACATCTTTGAAAGTTCTCTATCTGAATGCACGTAGCATTCGTAACAAAATAGACGAGTTAATGGAACAAATAACTACATATGGGTATGATCTTGTGGCCATTACAGAAACATGGCTGCAGGGTGACAATGCCTGGGAATTAAACATACCAGGTTATTTGACGATCAGGAAGGACAGGCAGGAAGGAAGGGGAGGTGGGGTGGCTCTGTTAATAAAGGAAGGAATCACTGTAATACAGAGAAATGATATTGGGTTAAAAGATCAGGATAATGAAACAGTTTGGGTGGAGGTAAGGAATAATAAGGGGAAAAAAACACTAGTGGGCATAATCTATAGGCCTCCGAACAGTTGCAACTCTGTTAGACGGAGTATCAATCAGGAAATAGTTGAGGCTTGTAATAAGGGAACATCTATAATTATGGGGGATTTTAACTATCATATTAATTGGACAAATCAAATTGGGCAGGGCTGCCTTGAGGATGAGTTCATTGAGTGTATTAGGGATGGGTTTCTTGAGCAGTATGTAACTGAACCGACCAGGGGGCAAGCAACCTTAGATCTGGTCCTGTGTAACAAGACAGGATTAATTAAAAATGTCCTAGTAAAGGATCCACTTGGAATGAGTGACCATAACATGGTTGAATTCCATATTCAATTAGAGGGTGAGAAGGTTGGATCTCAAACAAGCGTGCTAAGCTTGAATAAAGGAGACTATGAAGGTATGAGAGCAGAATTGAGTAGAGTGGATTGGGAAAATAAATTATAGGGTAAGACGATACATGATCAGTGGTGTACATTTAAGGAGTTATTTTACAACTTCCGAATAATATATATTCCACTGAGAAGAAAAGGGTGTAAAAGAAAAGACAGCCATCCGTGGCTAAGTAAAGAAATTAAGGATAGTATTCGACTAAAAACAAGGGCATATAAGGTAGCCAAATCTAGTGGGAGGATAGAGGATTGCGAAAACTTTAAAAGACAGCAAAAAATAACAAAAAGATTGATTAAGAAAGGGAAGATAGATTATGAAAGTAAATTAGCAAAAAATATAAATACAGATAGTAAGAGTTTTTATAGTTATATAAAAAGAAAAAGGGTGGCTAAAGTAAATGTTGGTCCCTTAGAGGATGAGACCGGGAAAATAATGGTGGGAAATATGGAGATGGCAAAAACACTGAATGAATATTTCGTATCAGTCTTTAAAGTAGAGGACACTAAGAATATCCCAACACTGGACAAACAGGGGGCTATGGGGGGGAGGAGCTAAACACGATCAAAATCACTAAGGAAGTGGTACTCGGTAAAATAATGGGACTCAAGGCGAATAAATCACCTGGACCTGATGCCTTACATCCTAGGGTCTTGAGGGATGTGGCGGTAGGGATTGTGGATGCATTGGTAATAATTTTCCAAAACTCCCTGGACTCAGCAAAGGTCCTGGCAGACTGGAAAACTGCTAATGTAACACTCTTATTTAAAAAGGGCAGTAGACAGAAGGCTGGAAACTATAGACTGGTTAGCCTAACATCTGTGGTAGGTAAAATTTTGGAGTCCATTATTAAGGAGACAGTAACAGGACATTTGGATAATCATAATTTAATAGGACAATGTCAGCATGGTTTTATGAAGGGGAAGTCATGTTTGACAAATTTGCTGGAGTTCTTTGAGGAAGTAACATATAGGGTGGATAAAGGGGAACCAGTGGACGTAGTGCATTTAGACTTCCAAAAGGCATTTGACAAGGTGCCACACAAAAGGTTATTGCTCAAGATAAAAAATCACGGGATTGGGGGTAATATTCTGGCATGGATAGAGGATTGGCTATCTAACAGAAGGCAGAGAGTTGGGATAAATGGTTCATTCTCAGACTGGCAATCAGTAACTAGTGGTGTTCTGCAGGGGTCAGTGCTTGGTCCCCAACTCTTTACAATCTATATTAACGATTTGGAGGAGGGGACCGAGTGTAACATATCAAAGTTTGCAGATGATACTAAGATGGGAGGGAAAGTAGTGAATGAGGAGTGTAGTGTATGTGCCTTTAAGAGCCCCAGGTGTGCTGTGGTGCCGGTGATTGCCACTCGGGCTATATAAGCCTGTGTATTGTGTATATCCATTAGAACCCCCCCCCACCAGACTTTGCTTAGTAAATACCGATGAACCAACTCCTGTCTTTAGTGTCTTTATCAACACACGGACACAACAAGGAGGACATAAAAAACCTGCAAGGGGACATAGACAGGCTAAGTAAGTGGGCAGAGATTTGGCAGATGGAATACAATACTGGAAAGTGTGAGGTTATGCACTTTGGCAGGAAAAATCGTAGAGCAAGTTATTTTCTTAATGGCAAGAAACTGAAAAGTACTGAAGTACAAAGGGATCTGGGGTCCTGGTGCACGAAACTCAAAAGATTAGTATGCAGGTGAAGCAAGTGATTAAGAAGGCCAATGGAATGTTGGCTTTCATTGCTAGGGGGATAGAATATAAAAATAGGGAGGTATTGCTTCAGTTGTACAAGGTATTGGTGAGACCGCACCTGGAATACTGCATACAGTTCTGGTGTCCATACTTAAGAAAAGACATACTTGCTCTCGAGTCAGTACAAAGAAGGTTCACTCGGTTAATCCCGGGGATGAGGGGATGGACATATGAGGAGAGGTTGAGTAGATTGGGACTCTACTCATTGGAGTTCAGAAGAATGAGAGGCGATCTTATTGAAACATATAAGATTGTGAAGGGGTTGGATCGGGTGAATGCGGGATGTTCCCGATGATGGGTGAAACTAGAACTAGGGGGCATAGTCTTAGAATAAGGGTCTGCTCTTTCAAAACTGAGATGAGAAGGAACTACTTCACTCAGAGGGTGGTAGGTCCATGGAATATGCTGCCCCAAAAAGCTGTAGAAGCTACATCATTACATAAATTTAAAACAGAAATAGACAGTTTCCTGGAAGTAAAGGGAATTAAGGGTTACGGGGAGCGAGCAGGAATTTGGACATGAGTCTAGATTCGGATCGGCCATGGCCCTGTGGGTAGCGGAGTGGGCCCAGGGGCCATGTAGCCTGATCCTGCTCCTATTTTGTGTGTTTAATTCTGTTAGATTCAGGTGATGGTTCTGTAATAGTAGATTGGCGGTTAGGATCAGATCAGCCATGATCTTATTGAATGGCGGAGCAGGCTCGAGGGGCCGATTGGCCTACTCCTGCTCCTATTTCTTATGTTCTTATGTTCTTATGTATCTAACCCATGCTGTACCTGCCCTGGGAGTATTTGGTGGGACAGTGTTGAGAGTGCTTTACTCTGTATCTAACCCGTGCTGTACCTGCCCTGGGAATGTTTGGTGGGACAGTGTAGAGGGAGCATTACTCTGTATCTAACCCGTGCTGTACCTGCCCTGGGAATGTTTGATGGGACAGCGTAGAGGGAGATTTACTCTGTATCTAGCCTGTGCTGTACCTGCCCTGGGAGTGTTTGATTTGACAGTGTAGGGGGAGCTTTACACTGTATCTAACCTGTGCTGAACATATCCTGGGAATGCTTGATGGGACAGTGTAGAGGGAGCTTTACTCTGTACCGAATCCTGGCTGTACCTGCCCTGGGAGTGTTTGATGGAACAGTGTAGAGTGAGCTTTACTCTGTATCTAACCTGTGCTGTACGTGCCCTGGGAGTTTTTGAAGGGACAGTGTAGTTAGTTTTACTCAGTATCTAATCCGTGCTGTACCTTCCCTGGGAGTGTTTGATGGAACAGTGTAGAGTGAGCTTGACTCTGTATCTAACCTGTGCTGTACCTGCCCTGGGAGTTTTTGAAGGGACAGTGTAGTTAGCTTTTCTCTGTATCTAACCAGAGCTGTACCTGCCCTGGGTGTGTTTGGTGGGACAGTGTAGAGGGAGTTTTACTCTTTATCTAATCCAGGCTGTACCTGCTGTGGGAGTGTTTGATGGAATAGTGCAGAGGGAGCTTTACTCTGTATCTAACCTGTGCTGTGTCTGCCCTGGGAGTGTTTGAAGGGACAGTGTAGAGGGAGCTTTACTCTGCATCTAATCCAGGCTGTACCTGCCCTAGGAGTGTTTAATGGGACAGTGTAGAGGGAGCTTTTCTCTGTATCTAACACGTGCTGTACCTGCCCTGGGAGTGTTTGGTGGGAAAGTGTAGAGTGAGCTTTACTCTGTATCTAACCTGTGCTGTACCTGCCCTGGGAGTTTTTGATGTGACAGTGTAGAGGGAGCTTTACTCTGTATCAAAACCGTGCTGTAACTGCCCTGGGAGTATTTGTTGGGAAAGTGTAGAGGAAGCTTTACTCTGTGTCTAACCTGCGTTTTACATGCCCTGGGAGTGTTTGTTGGGACAGTGTAGAGGGAGCCTTACTCTGTATCTAACCCGTGCTGTATCTGCCCTGGGAGTGTTTGATGGGACAGTGTAGAGGGATCTTTACTCTGTATCTAACCCGTGCTGAACCTGCCCTGGGAGTGTTTGATGGGACAGCGTAGAGGGAGATTTACTCTGTATCTAATCTGTGCTGTACCTGCCCTGGGAGTGTTTGATTTGACAGTATAGGGGGAGCATTACTCTGTATCTAACCTGTGCTGTACCTACCCTGGGAATATGTGATGGGACAGTGTAGAGGGAGCTTTACTCTGTATCTAATCCAGGCTGTACCTGCCCTGGGAGTGTTTGATGGAACAGTGTAGAGTGAGCTTTACTCTGTATCTAATCTGTGCTGCACCTGCCCTGGGAGTATTTGTTGGGACAGTGCAGAGGTAGCTTTACTCTGTATCTATGACGTGCTGTACCTGCCCTGGGAGTATTTGGTGGGACAGGGCAGAGAGAGTTTTACTCTGTATCTAACCTGTGCTGTACCTGCCCTGAGAGTATTTGGTGGGACAGTGCAGAGGTAGCTTTACTCTGTATCTATGAAGTGCTGTACCTGCCCTGGGCGTGTTTGATGGGACAGTGCAGAGGGAGATTTACTCTGTATCTAATCCAGGCTGTACCTGCTGTGTGAGTGTTTGATGGAATAGTGTAGAGGGAGCTTTACTCTGTATCTAACCTGTGCTGTATCTGCCCTGGGAGTGTTTGATGGGACAGTGTAGAGGGAGCTTTACTCTGCATCTAAGCCAGGCTGTACCTGCCCTAGGAGTGTTTGATGGGATAGTGTAGAGGGAGCTTTACTCTGTATCTAACCTGTGCTGTACCTGCCCTTGGAGTGTTTGATTTGACAGTGTAGGGGGAGCTTTACTCTGTATCTAATCCGTGCTGTACTTGCCCTGGGAGTGTTTGATGGGACAGTGTAGGGGCATCTTTACTCTATATCTAACCTGTGCAATACCTGATCATGGAGTGTTTGATGGAACAGTGTAGAGGGAGCTTTACTTTGTATCTAACCTGTGCTGAACCTACCCTGGGAGTGTTTGATGGGACAGTGTAGAGGGAGCTTTACTCTGTATCTAATCCAGGCTGTACCTGCCCTGGGAGTGTTTGGTGGGACAGTTTAGAGGGAGCGTTACTCTGTATCTAATCCGTACTGAACCTGCCAAATAGGAGTGATTGATGAGACACTGTAGAGGGAGCGTTACTCTGTATCTAACCTGTGCTGTAACAGCCCTGGGAGTGTTTGATGGGACAGTGAAGGGGGAGCTTTACTCTGTATCTAACCTGTGCTGTACCTGCCCTGGGAATATTTGAGGGGATAGTGTAGAGGGAGCTTTACTCTGTATCTAATCCAGGCTGTACCTGCCCTGGGAGTGTTTGATGGGACAGTGTAGAGGGAGTTTTACTCTGTATTTAACCCGTGCTGTACCTGCCCTGGGAGTGTTTGGTGGGACAGTGTAGAGGGAGCTTTACTCTGTATCTAATCCAGGCTGCACCTGCCCTGGGAGTGTTTGATGGGACAGTGTAGAGGGAGCTTTACTCTGTATCTAACCCATGCTGTACCTGCCCTGGTAGCGTTTGGTGGGAAAGTGCAGAGGGAGCTTTACGCTATATCTAATCCAGGCTGTACCTGCCCTGGGAGTGTTTGATGGGACAGTGTAGAGGTAGCTTTTCATCTGTATCTAACCCCTGCTGTACCTGCCCTGGGAGTGTTTGATGGGACAGTGTAGGGGGAGCTTTACTCTGTCTCTAATCTGTGCTGTACCTGTCTTGGGAGTGTTTGATGGGACAGTGTAGGGGGAGCTTTACTCTGTATCTAAACCGTGCTTTACCTGCCCTGGGAGTATTTGGTGGGACAGTGTAGAGGGAGCTTTTCTCTGTATCTAACCTGTGATGCACCTGCCCTGGGAGTGTTTGATGTGACAGTGTAGAGGGAGTTTCACTCTGTATCTAATCCCGGCTGTAACTGCCGTGGGAGTGTTTGATGGAATAGTGTAGAGGGAGCTTTACTCTGTATCTAACCTGTGCTGTATCTGCCCTGGGAGTGTTTGAAGGGACAGTGTAGAGGGAGCTTTACTCTGCATCTAATCCAGGCTGTACCTGCCCTAGGAGTGTTTAATGGGAAAGTATAGAGGGAGCTTTACTCTGTATCTAATCCAGGCTGTACCTGCCCTGGTAGTGTTCCATGGAACAGTGTAGAGTGAGCTTTACTCTGTATCTAACCTGTGCTGTACCTGCCCTGGGAGTTTTTGATGTGACAATGTAGAGGGAGCTTTACTCTGTATCAAAACCGTGTTGTAACTGCCCTGGGAGTATTTGTTGGGAAAGTTTAGAGGAAGCTTTACTCTGTATCTAACCTGCGCTTTACATGCCCTGGGAGTGTTTGTTGGGACAGTGTAGAGGGAGCCTTACTCTGTATCTAACCCGTGCTGTATCTGCCCTGGGAGTATTTGATGGGACAGTGTAGAGGGAGCTTTACTCTGTATCTAACCCATGCTGTACCTGCCCTGGGAGTGTTTGATGGGACAGCGTAGAGGGAGATTTACTCTGTATCTAATCTGTGCTGTACCTGCCCTGGGAGTGTTTGATTTGACAGTGTAGGGGGAGCATTACTCTGTATCTAACCTGTGCTGTACCTACCCTGGGAATATGTGATGGGACAGTGTAGAGGGAGCTTTACTCTGTATCTAATCCAGGCTGTACCTGCCCTGGGAGTGTTTGATGGAACAGTGTAGAGTGAGCTTTACTCTGTATCTAATCTGTGCTGCACCTGCCCTGGGTGTATTTGTTGGGACAGTGCAGAGGTAGCTTTACTCTGTATCTATGACGTGCTGTACCTGCCCTGGGAGTATTTGTTGTGACAGTGCAGAGGTAGCTTTACTCTGTATCTATGACGTGCTGTACCTGCCCTGGGAGTATTTGGTGGGACAGGGCAGAGAGAGTTTTACTCTGTATCTAACCTGTGCTGTACCTGCCCTGGGAGTATTTGGCGGGACAGTGCAGAGATAGCTTTACTCTGTATCTATGACGTGCTGTACCTGCCCTGGGCGTGTTTGATGGGACAGTGCAGAGGGAGTTTTACTCTGTATCTAATCCAGGCTGTACCTGCTGTGGGAGTGTTTGATGGAATAGTGTAGAGGGAGCTTTACTTTGTATCTAACCTGTGCTTTATCTGCCCTGGGAGTGTTTGATGGGACAGTGTAGAGGGAGCTTTACTCTGCATCTAACCCATGCTGTACCTGCCCTGGTAGCGTTTGGTGGGACAGTGTAGAGGGAGCTTTACGCTATATCTAATCCAGGCTGTACCTGCCCTGGGAGTGTTCGATGGGACAGTGTAGAGGTAGCTTTACTCTGTATCTAACTCCTGCTGTACCTGCCCTGGGAGTGTTTGATGGGACTGTGTAGAGGCAGCGTTACTCTATATCTAACCCCTGCTGCACCTGCCCTGGGAGTGTTTGATGGGACAGTGTAGGGGGAGCTTTACTCTGTCTCTAAACCATGCTGTACCTGTCTTGGGAGTGTTTGATGGGACAGTGTAGGGGGAGCTTTACTCTGTATCTAACCTGTGCTGTACCTACCCTGGGAATGTTGGATGGGACAGTGTAGAGGGAGCTTTACTCTGTATCTAATCCAGGCTGTACCTACCCTGGGATTGTTTGATGGAACAGTGTAGTGTGAGATTTACTCTGTATCTAACCTGTGCTGTACCTGCCCTGGGAGTTTTTGATGGGACAGTGTCGAGGGAGCTTTACTCTATATCTAATCCAGGCTGCACCTGCCCTGGGAGTGTTTGATGGGACAGTGTAGAGGCAGCTTTACTCTGTATCTAACCCGTGCTGTACCTGCCCTGGGAGTGTTTGCTGGGATGGTGTGGAGGGAGATATACTCTGTATCTAACCTGTGCTGTACCTGCCCTGGGACAGTTTGATGGAACAGTGTAGAGGGAGCTTTACTCTGTATCTAATCCAGGATATATCTGCCCTGGGAGTGTATGATGGGACAGTGTAGAGGGAACTTTACTCTGTATCTAACCCGTGCTGTACCTGCCCTGGGAGTGTTTGATGGGACAGTGTAGAGGGAGCTTTACTCTGTATCTGATCCAGGCTATACCTGCACTAGGATTGTTATGAAGGAACAGTGTAGGGGGAGCTTAACGCTGGATCTAACCCGTGCTATACCTGCCCTGGGAGTGTTTGATGGGACAGTGTTGAGGGAGTATTACTCTGTATCTAACCCGTGCTGTACCTGCCCTGGGAGTGTTTGGTGGGAAAGTGTAGAGGGAGCTTTACTCAGTATATAACCCGTGCTGTACCTGCCCTGGGAGTGTTTGGTAGGAGAGTATAGAGGGAGCTTTACTCTGTTTCTAACCTGTGCTGTACCTGCCCTGGGAGTGTTTGATGGAACATTGTAGGGGCAGCTTTACTCTATATCTAACCTGAGCGATACCTGCCCTGGGAGTGTTTGATGGGAGAGTGTAGAGGGAGATTTACTCTGTATCTAATCCATGCTGTACCTGCCCTGGGAGTGTTTGGTGGGACAGAGTAGAGGGAGATACACTCTGTATCTTACCCGTGCTGTACCTGCCCTGCAATTGTTTGATGCGACATTGTAGAGGGAGCTTTACTCTGTATCTAATCCAGGCTGTACCTGCCCTGGGAGTGTTTGATGGGACAGTGTAGAGGGAGTTTTACTCTGTATCTAACCCGTGCTGTACCTGCCCTGGGAGTGTTTGGTGGGACAGTGTAGAGGGAGCTTTACACTGTATCTAACCTGTGCTGTACCAGCCCTGGCAGTATCTGATGGGACAGTGTAGAGGGAGATTTACTCTGTTTCTACCTCATGCTCTACCTGCCCTGGGAGTGTTTGATGGGACAGTGTAGAGGGAGTTTTACTCTGTATCTAACTCGTGCTCTACCTGCCCTGGGAGTGTTTGATGGGACTGTGTAGAGAGTGTTTTACTCTGTATCTAACCCGTGCTGTATCTGCCCTGTGAGTGTTTGATGGGACAGTGTAGAGGGAGCTTTACTCTCTATCTGATCCAGGCTATACCTGCACTAGTAGTGTTTGATGGGACAGTGTTGAGGGAGTTTTACTCTGAATCTAACCCGTGCAGTACCTGCTTTGGGAGTGTTTGGTGGGAAAGTGTAGAGGGAGCTTTACTCTGTCTAATCCAGGCTGTACCTGCCCTGGGAGTGTTTGATGGGACAGTGTAGAGGGAGCTTTACTCTGTATCTAACCCGTGCTGTACCTGCCCTGGGAGTGTTTGGTGGGAAAGTGTAGAGGGAGCTTTACTCTGTCTCTAACCTGTGCTGTACCTGCCCTGGGAGTGTTTGATGGAACATTATAGGGGCAGCTTTACTCTATATCTAACCTGTGCGATACCTGCCCTGTGAGTCATAGAGTCATAGAGTCATAGAGTAATACAGCACGGATAGAGGCCCTTCGGCCCATCGTGTCCGCGCCGGCCATCAAGCCCTGCCTAATCTAATCCCATATTCCAGCATTTGGCCCGTAGCCTTGTATGCTATGGCATTTCAAGTGCACATCCAAATGCTTCTTAAATGTTGTGAGGGTTTCTGCCTCCACAACCCTTTCAGGCAGTGAGCTCCAGACTCCAACCACCCTCTGGGTGAAAAAGTTCTTTCTCAAATCCCCTCTAAACCTCCTGCCCTTTACCTTGAATCTATGCCCCCTAGTTATTGACCCCTCTACTAAGGGAAAAAGCTCCTCAGCATCCATCCTATCTATGCCCCTCATAATTTTGTACACCTCAATCATGTCCCCCCTCAGCCTCCTCTGCTCCAAGGAAAACAAACCCAATCTGCCCAGTCTCTCTTCATAGCCGAAGCGCTCCAGCCCTGGTAACATCCTGGTGAACCTCCTCTGCACCCTCTCTAACGCGATCACATCCTTCCTGTAGTGTGGCGACCAGAACTGCACACAGTATTCCAGCTGTGGCCTAACCAGTGTTTTATACAGCTCCATCATAACCTCCTTGCTCTTATATTCAATGCCTCGGCTAATGAAGGCAAGTATCCCATATGCCTTTTTTACCACCTTATCCACCTGTTCCGCCGCCTTCAGGGATCTGTGTACTTGCACACCCAGATCCCTCTGACCCTACGTCTTGCCTAGGGTCTTTCCATTCATTGTGTATTCCTTTGCCTTGTTAGTCCCCCCAAAGTGCATCACCTCGCACTTTTCCGGGTTAAATTCCATTTGCCACTGTTCCGCCCATCTGACCAACCCATCTATATCGTCCTGCAGACTGAGGCTACCCTCCTCGCTATTTACCACCCTACCAATTTTTGTATCATCCGTGAACTTACTGATCATACCCTTTACATTCATATCCAAGTCAGTGTTTGATGGGAGATTGTAGAGGGAGATTTACTCTGTATCTAACCTGTGCTGTACCTGCCCTGCAATTGTTTGATGCGACATTGTAGAGGGTGCTTTACTCTGTATCTAATCCAGGCTGTACCTGCCCTGGGAGTGTTTAGTGGGACAGTGTAGAGGGAGCTTTACACTGTATCTAACCACTGCTGTACCTGCCCTGCAATTGTTTGATGGGACAGTGTAGAGGGAGCTTTACTCTCTATCTAATCCAGACTGTACCTGCCAAATAGGAGTGATTGATGGGACAGTGTAGAGGGAGCTTTACTCTGTATCTAACCTGTGCTGTACCTGCCCTGGGAATGTTTGATGGGCCAGTGTAGAGGGAGCTTTACTCTGTATCTAATCCAGGCTGTAACTGCCCTGGGAGTGTTTGATGGGACAGTGTAGAGGGAGTTTTACTCTCTATCTAACCCGTGCTGTACCTGCCCTGGGAGCGTTTGGTGGGACAGTCTAGAGGGAGCTTTATGCTATACCTAATCCAGGCTGTACCTGCCCTGGGAGTGTTTGATGGGACAGTGTAGAGGGAGCTGTACTCTGTATCTAACCCGTCCTGTACCTGCCCTGGGAGTGTTTGATGGGACAGTGTAGAGGCAGTGTTACTCTGTATCTAACCCCTGCTGTACCTGCCCTGGAAGTGTTTGATGGGACTGTGTAGAGGGAGCTTTTTTCTGTATCTAACCCATGCTGTACCTGCCCTGGGAATGTCTGATGGGACTGTGTAGAGGGAGCTTTATTCTGTATCTAACCCGTGCTGTAGCTGCCCTAGGATTGTTTGATGGAACAGTGTAGTGTGAGCTTTACTCTGTATCTAACCTGTGCTGTACCTGCCCTGGGAGTGTTTGATGGGACAGTGTAGAGGGAGCTTTACTCTGTATCTAATCCAGGCTGTACCTGCCCTGGGAGTGTTTGATGGGACAGTGTAGAGGGAGCTTTACTGTCTATCTAGCCTGTGCTGTACCTGCCCTGGGAGTGTTTGATGGGACAGTGTAGAATGAGCTTTGCTCTGTATTTACCCTGTGCTGTACCTGCCCTGGGATGTTTGATGGGACAGTGTAGAGGGAGCTTTACTCTGTATCTAATCCAGGCTGTTCGTGCCCTGGGAGTGTTTGATGGGATAGTGTAGAGGGAGCTTTACTCTGTATCTAACCCATGCTGTACCTGCCCTGGGAGTGTTTGATGGGACAGTGTAGAGGGAGCTTTACTCTGTATCTAACCTGTGCTGTACCTGCCCTGGGAGTGTTTGATGGGATAGTGTAGAGGGAGCTTTACTCTGTATCTAACCCATGCTGTACCTGCCCTGGGAGTGTTTGATGGGACAGTGTAGAGGGAGCTTTACTCTGTATCTAACCCATGCTGTACCTGCCCTGGGAGTGTTTGATGGGACAGTGTAGACGGAGCTTTACTCTGTATCTAACCTGTGCTGTACCTGACCTGGGAGTGTTTGATGGGACAGTGTAGCGGGAGCTTTACTCTGTATCTAACCCGTGCTGTACCTGCCCTCGGAGTGTTTGAATGGACTGTGCAGAGGGAGTTTTCCTCTGTATCTAACCCGTGCTGTACCTGCCCTGGGAGTGTTGGATTCTGACACTAGTTTTCTAAAATATGAACCAATTCTTTGCACAGCAATGACTTCCTCACCTGGATGACAGAAAATTAATTTATCATTGAAAGTTGGCAGCGTTCAAACATGTGATGCTGGGCCCAAGGCTCGCCCCTGTAGGACCATTGTCGCTGTGCACGCAGAATCAAATGGACCGTGTCAGAAATCATTCATCTGGTTACTGGGACTGGCTGGCTTGTACTTGAGTGCAGAGAATGGCCCTTCTCTTGGTTACTTTCTGGTTTCCCAGCACCTGTGTAGCCCGAAGAAGTATATATCCTGCATGTAGTATCCTTCGAACTTCCCTACAGCTTTCCTCAACCTGAAGCACAGTTGCTCCACCTCATATCCTCACAATTTTGAATCTCAGACTCATGACCCTTGTTCAATCTCTTTCTTTGTCAGAACCATGACACGGTGAGACTCCTTACCTCCCATAGTTTTCCCTTTCACCTACAATCTACTGACTTTAATATGTGGTGTCCACTTGTTCCTAGCTACTGCTTCCCAATTCCCAACAGACCTCATCTTGTGTCCTACTCTTCCCAACCTGGACAGCATCCTATGCTCTGGGTCATCGTTGTTTAGCTAAACTTTCTCAGGTAGGAAGTGTCACAAACATGAATTTAATTGCAGTAGATTTAGGAACCAGCAGGAACATAGCGGCTTGACTCAAGTCTTC
Source organism: Somniosus microcephalus (assembly GCF_052327205.1). NCBI lineage: Eukaryota > Metazoa > Chordata > Chondrichthyes > Squaliformes > Somniosidae > Somniosus > Somniosus microcephalus. The sequence goes on from NC_140989.1 coordinate 200,746,807, forward strand.
ATCTAACACAAGACTCACAAAGGAGACCTTGCGATGTACAATCACAATATCATTACACGATTAGCACAGGCAGAGAGAGTGAAGTGTTACTCACAGTCCAGCCCCCACTGTCAGTAGTCATGTCGCAGAAGACTTGCATACTTTGCTGTGGCTCTCCATTGATGTAGATGGTGTAGATGCCACTGATTGTGTCTCCGTTGAGCAGGTGCTGAGTGCAGTCCCATGGGTACGGGTAGAGACGGCCCGCTAAAGTAACAAAGAATGGATCAGTACTGGAGGAGATGAGGCACGACAGTGAGCTCATCAATCTGCACACACTCAGCTCCTCAACCTCCAGTAACACCAATGGCAGTAGTGAGGACACTCGAACCTACCTATTTAACAACCCCAACCCAAAATGTTCATTGGGGACCACGGAAGCCAACCAGGAATGAATGAACAAATTAATAAACAGTGTTCACTGGTAAAACCATAAAATTTAAGCTGATTAGATAGAGCCAACAAGGATTTGTAATGGGTGGGTCATGTCTAACAAACCTAATTTAATTTTTGAGGACGTAACTTAAGTAGTGGACAGGAGAGGCCTAGAAATTCAGTTTGCACAGTTTTGGGGCGCTAAAGTCGGGTGTTCGGTAAATTTAGCACCCGCCGGAAACTGCAGGCAACCGCGCCGAAATTCAGTGGATGTGGCCAAGAGTTTTGGCGAGCGCTGAAACCGGCGTTGCAATGCTCGGTTCCGGCGCTAAACCGGCGCTGCGGCCTGATAACGCCGATGCCGGGCGCAGCGCAGGTGCGGTCATGTGTTGCTTGACAGCAGACACCCTGACGCCGGCCTGCTCTTAAAGGGGGAAGGGTCAACTTTGACTGCTGCCACGCCCTGCACACTGGAGCCCTGCTGCTAGGCCTCAACAGTGCTGGTGGGACAAAATAGCGCCAGGACAGATGGAGATGGCCCGTGAAAGAGCCCAGCGCTTCTCAGACCATGCACTGAGGGTGCTGATTGATGCTGTCCAGGAGAGAAGACCCATCTTGTGCCTGGACAATGGCAGAAAGGCTCCCAGGAGAGAGTTCAGGAAAGCCTGGAGGAGCATCGCACGCAGGGTCTCCTCAAACTCAGATGTGCCCAGGACTGCGGACCAGTGCCGCAAAAAGTTCAATGACCTCTGTCGGCTGGTGAAGGTGAGTACCCTTTCCACTGTCCTCCTCATCCTTGCACATGAGCCTCACACTATGGGCAAAGGGACCTCAAAGGCATAATGGGCAGCCCTCCTCACGCAGCAATGCCACTGGCATGATCATCAACAGCACTTTCTGCACTGACCACACTGGCCAGGCTATTCTACCATGGGAGGCAGTACACACAGCAACAGGGCACCACACTGTACTTAGAGTCCGTCCTTTCTCTTGCAGGCCAAGCTGGCAAGAAATGCACGCAGCCGGGTGGAGACCGGTGGTGGACGGCCCCACTACCAGGCTCTAAGTGCTCTGGAGGAGAGCGTCGCTGGACTCCTGCGTCCCTGGGTGACTGGCCCTGTAGCCATCGGGGATGCGGACCCTGTGCTGGGAGCCACTGGTAAGGAGATGACCGCTTGCAGCTCTCTCGTTGCCCTAGTGCTTCCGATCTAAATCCTTTCCCACTGACGGACAAATGCGCATAATGCCACCGCTCAGGCGTCCCTCGCTGACGCCCTGTCCTCACTTTAAAGCTACTCTTGTGCCTTCCTGCTTTCAGCTGCTGAGGAGGAGGTGGTCCCTGAGGCGCCGGGTGCCAGGCCCTTGGAGGAGGAGGACGTCCAGGACGAGGAGGAAGCCGGCCCATCGGGCGAGCCCTCAGCCGTGCCAGGGGATGGCAATGAAGGGGGGACGTCTGGCATGCAGGGGAGCCAGGGGGAGGTGTTGCAGGGGAGGGCAGATCCTGCTTGCAGTGGGGTCCAGGCAGGTGGCAGGGGTCGGCCAGCTCGGCCGGCTTCTCCCCAGCTGCAGAGTCCTCTCTCCAGTCCGGAGAGTGGCCTCGGCCAGGAGGTGCGCCTCCTGCAAGAGATCTCGGTGGCGTCTGACCGGCGCCACCATGAGTTCATGGGGGTTGTGCAGCAGATGCCGCACGCCATCGAGTCCCTGGCTCAGAGTGTGGCAGCATTCGGGCAATCACAGGCCAGGGGGGTGGAGCAACTGGCCGCAGCGCACGCCAGGGGGGTCGAACTACTCGCGGCACTGCAGGAGGAGAGTCGCCAGAGAGGTGGTTCCTTCGACACACTGTCACAGCAGCTGGAGGCACATACCCGGGCAGTGCGGTCACTGACTTCTGCCACACTCGCTTTGACGCAGAGGCGTCGCACCCGCACCCGCCGCCCTGCTGCAACACAGCGGGCTGGCCTCCAGCACATAGCTGCGCCAGCTGAACTGCCAGGCCGGACGACTGCCACTGTGTCTACTGAGCCTCGCGCGCCTGGCAGCAGCCAGCTTGCCCCCCTTGGAGCATCCGACACTGCCACTCCCCCAGCCAGGGTGCGAGGAGCTGCTGCTGCCACTGATGCTGGCCAGCCACAGCCGAACCAGTCAGCAGCCGGCCCCTCCCGGGACGTGCGTCGTGTTGGCCGACCCCCAAGGGCATCTGTCGCGACGCATGGGGGCCCTCATGAGCCTTCCCCCAGCCTTGAGGCCGCCACAGGGCCCACGTTGAGGCAGAGCAGCAGGCTGGGCAGGGGCCGGGGAAGGCTCTCTAAGGACTCGCCCTCTCGGCACAGCCGCTAGAGTGTGGTCTCTGCGGCATTGTATATATGGGGGGGATTGTGTTTTGGGGGCTGATTTTTGTGGATGGCCGAAATTGAAGGCATTTTTTGTTTTTATGGGGGTCTTTCTGTTGGCGAGGGGGGCCCTTTTTTTGTTACGGCCAATGTTGAAGGCCATGTGGATGGCCAACTTTTGTTAGTCCTCCCCAGGTTGGGGGAGTGACATATGTTTGTGACTGTTTTTGGGTGTGTTCTGTGTTTTTGAGTTTCATGTGGGAAGGGGCCTCAGTTTGTTAAATAAAGGTTTTTATTTATTCAGCTTGTCCAGGTGTCATGTTTCAAGTGTTTGCTGCGTTAACCGGCTGACGGCTTCCGGAGCGGCTGCCTTCAGGTGCGCTCATTCCCACAGGCCATTCCCTCACAGCGGGCCTAGAAGTGTCGAGCAATAAGCCCCCGGCGTACGGCCCTTGGGCCTTCTGGCCCCCTCCTGGCCTGCTCCTCCTCCTCCTCCCCCTCCTCCTCCTGATGGTCCTCCTGCTCGTCCTCCTCAGGTGGTGGTGCAATGTCAGGTGGCAGTGCCTGCGTCCGGCGGATAGCCAGGTTGTGCAGCATGCAGCACACGACGACGAACTGGGACACTCTATCCGGCGAATACTGTAGAGAGCCGCCGGAGCGATCCAGGCAGCAGAAGCGTTGCTTGAGGACGCCTATGGTTTGCTCTATGACGTTCCTTGTTGCTTGATGGCTTTCGTTGTATGAGTCCTCCGCTGGGGTCCTGGGCGCGCGGAGCGGGGTCATGAGCCATGTGCACAAAGGGTAGCCCTTGTCCCAGATAAGCCATCCCCTTGGTGGAGGCTGTGCCTGGAACATGTCAGCCACAGTAGTCTGGCGCAGGATAAAAGCATCGTGGCTGCTTCCTGGGAAGCGGGCATTTACAGCTAGGATGCGCTGCCTGTGGTCACACACCAGCTGCACATTGAGGGAATGGTAGCCCTTGCGGTTGCGGTAAACCTCGGGATTGTCTATAGGTGCCCGCATAGCCACATGCGTGCAGTCAATGGCGCCCTGCACCATGGGGAAGCCCGCGATCCTGCCAAATCCCACTGCACGCTGCTGCTGCCTCTGTTGGGTCATGGGGAAGGAGATGAACTGGTGTCTCCTCGCGAACAGTGCATCGGTGACCTGCCGGATGCAGCGATGTGTGGCAAACTGGGAGATGTTCGCGATGTCCCCAGCAGCGGCTTGGAACGAGCCGCTTGCATAAAAGCTGAGAGCCACCGTGACCTTCACTTCCACCGAGAGAGACGTCCTGGACATGAGCTGTGGCTGCAAATCTGCGTGAAGCAGCTGGCAGATCTCTCCAACCACCTCCCTTCTGAAGCGCAGCCTCTTTACACAAAGTGCCGCAGACATGGTGACATAGGACACCTGCTGCCGGTATTGCCTGGGTGCGTAAGGCCTACGTTGGCGACGCCTGATGGCCCTTCTGTGTCTACGCATGGCTGCCCGTCTCTCACAGCGTCTGCGAGCCCTCCGCACATAATGCTGCAACTCAATGTTGGCCCCCCATGCAGCCCCCATAATCAAGGTTGCAACAGTGAAATCAGCAAGAGTCAAATGTCAAAGCACTGGCCAGAAGCCAAAAAGACCTCTCCTATCTTGTCCCAAATCTGGAATCTCTGTCCCTTGGTCTCTGTGTAGAAATCCAAAGCAGTGAAGTCATTGCAGCAAAATGGCTGGGCTTTATAGGTCAGTGGAGGTGCCCTTTAATTTGCGCTGCCCGAGGCCCACAGGGCCTCTGCAACGTTCCATTTTACAATTCCTAATAGCGCCACGCCCACATTGGGCGGGCGCCACTCAATTTCCGGTTTGGGGCGCTAAAACAGCGTTGCGCGAGGATATGACGTCATAAGCTGCGCGCGCACCCGAGCGGGCGCTAACACTTTGCGCCGGCGCTAAATCTCAAATGAATTTGGGCGTCGGCGCAGATCGGTCTGCATTCCGGCGCTAAGGCTTTATCGACGGAAATATAGCCCTTTTTTGGCGTTATCGCCTGGCGCAGCCAACTGAATTTCTAGGCCGAGAATGTCTATGGATATAGTTTATATGGACTTCCAGAAGGCATTCGATAAGGTTCCACATAAGGGACTGATAGAATCATAGAAAGTTACAGCACAGAAGGAAGCCATTTCAGCCCATCGTGTCTGCGCTGGCCAACAAAGAGCTATCCAGCCTAATCTCACTTCCCAGCTCTTGGTCCGTAGCCCTGCAGGTTAGAGCATCCCAAGTGCACATCCAAGTACTTTTTAAATGTGGTTAGGGTTCCTGCCTCTACCACCCTTTCAGGCAGTGAGTTCCAGACCCCCACAACCCTCTGGGTGAAGAAATTTCCTCTCAAATCCCCTCTAAACATTCCACCAATTACTTTAAATCTGTGCCCCCTGGTTTTTGAGCCCTCTGCTAAGGGAAATAGGTCCTTTCTATCCACTTTATCTATGCCTCTCATAATTTTATACACCTCAATAAGTTAGCTAAAATTAAAGCTCATGAAATTGGAAGGCAAATTATTGACCGGATTTGGAGATAGTTTGGGCAGTAGGAAACGGAGAATAGGGATAATGGATATGCACTCAAATTGGAAGAAAGTGACTAGTGGTATCCCACAAGGATTTATGTTTGGGCCTCAATTATTCACTATATTTATTAAGGACTTAGATAACACAATAGAAAGTCATATATCCAAGTTTGCTGAAGACACACAGATTGGTAGCATAGCAATTAGGGTAGATGGGAGCATAACATAACGAAGAGACATTGATAGATTAAGATAGTGGACAAAACTGTGGCAGATGGATTTCAATGCAGGTATGCGTGAGGCCATCCTTTTTTGATGAAAAAGGGATAGATCCAAGTCTGTTTTAAATGGTGGAAAGCTAGGAACAGTGGAGATCCAAAGAGATTTAGGGGTCCATGTACACAGATCACTAAAATGTAGTGGTCTGGTACAAAAAATAATCAAAAAGGCTAATGGAATGTTAGCCTTTATACCTAGAGGGCTAGAATATAAAAGGGAGGAAGTTCTGCTGGAGCTACACAAAGTCCTGGTTAGACCACATCTGGAGCACTGTGTACAGTTCTGGGCACCGCACCTTAGAAAGGATATATTGGCCTTGGAAGGAGTGCAGCGCAGATTCACCAGAATGTGACCAGGGTTCCAAGAGTTAAATTATGAAGAGAGAATATATAAACTAGGCTTGTATTCCTTGTGGAATATAGAAGGTTAAGTGGTGATTTGATTGAGGTCTTTACGACTTTGAAAGGAATTGATAAGGTAGATAGAGAGAAACTTTTTCCGCTAGTGGGGAACATAACCTTAAAATCAGAGCCAGGCCATTTAGGAGAGAAGCTAGGAAACACTTCTTACATTGATTACATAGAAGTTACAACACAGAAACAGGCCATTCAGCCCAACAGGTCCATGCCGGTGTTTATGCTCCACATGAGCCTCCTCCCACCATACTTCATCTCACCTTATCAGCATAACTGTCTATTCCTTTCTTGCTCATGTGCTTATTGTTAAGTCTGTGAATTATTTAGTTAATTAAGACACAGACTAATGAGTAACAATAAAAACAGGTCTTTACTGGTTGGAGGTAGGGACTATACTGAATACAAGATTACTGCACAGTGCTTATATACCGGTGTGTTCACCCCCGGTATTACGTCTACAGCAGCCTGAGAAAGTAGTATATCTCTTAAGGTGGAACAGGCTTAAGCTCTCTTAAGGTGGAACAGGTTACATACACAACACTCCTCCCTTCTTAGCTTTATAGTCATCCCCCCATTTAACATAACGTAATAACATATATAACTTCATGTTTAACGTAACATATCACAGATTCAGTCTCTGCGGAAAACAGTTCACAGATTCAATCTCTGTGGTGTAGTCGGTTCACGTTACTCATTCAATAGTCCTTTCATGGATTTAACAGCTTGAACTTCCGAACTGATTTGGCTCCGTTCGGAGGGACCACGTGTGTGATCTGGTAGAGGTGATAATGGTTCAGATGGGTCATCTTCTGTTTTTACTTTTCCTTTTCTGCTTCTTGGAGACTCTCTGGGCTCCATTGTCAGCTGCCACAGCTGCCAGCTGCATGCGCAGTTCCTCCTTCTCTTCCTCCTGTTTCCGTCGTAGAGCCAGCTTCTCCCGATGCTCTGTAGACTTTTGGTGCTCCTCCATGATTTCTGCACTTTGGGAGTCGAAGTTACAAGCTGGGCAGGACAGGACATCGTAATATTCGGTGTCGTCCACCAGGTCATAGTAATATTCGGTGTCGTCCTGAGCTAGACCAGTGAGAGGGTCGTCTATTTCCTCCATACCCAGCTGGACGTTAGCCAGCTCTTGTTCCAAATCCAGACATCTTTCCTGAAGAGACTTCTTCATGTGTACCTCTGCATCCAGCTTTTTCTGGGCTTTCAGCAAGTCGTTTACTAGTGACCTCATTTGTGATTTTAATACTTCAACTTCCTTTGGAGATTGATTGATCGGACTATGCAATCCCTCTACCGGAGCAGCTGTTTCAGCGGTCTGTTGTTCTACGTTGACGTGAGTCAGCGTACTTTTGGCATCCAAGGGCTGCTCTGTTGCAGTCATCTCAGTCTGTGTTGCCACCTCAGCTCTTCCAATAACCTTTGAGAGCTCCGAACCCCTTTTGTTTGAATATTGAAGTTCGTGTTCAAGTTTTTCCCATTTCAGAGTCCTGTCCTTCAGCATATGCAGGAGTTGGCTGACCATTAACTCCTCTGACATCAGACGTTTTGTGTGCTCCTGCTCCATTTTCTCCATCAGCTGCTTCTGTTGTCTTTCCAGATTCTCCAACTCTATATCAAAGAACTCTTTCGTTGCATTCAACTCTTGCTCAAAACGGCGAAGCATTTGTTCTAATTGCTGTTGTAGTTTGAAATGGAGTTGAGTTCGAGCCCGGTGTCCCTCAGAAATGGGCACATCAGTAGACTTGCCAGACTCAGAATCCACAGTTAAACTATGTTGTTGTTGCTCAGTGGAATTCTGTGCTGAAACTTTGTCTTTTGCACCTGAGTTGGGCTTACCATCATCCGTTCCAGAGTCTGGGCCGACTATCTTCACCGAGTTCTCACTCGTTATTGTTTGTAGGAAATGCCAGTCCATATTCATTTTCCTAATCCACTCCCGTCCTAGTAGTGGAGGACCTCCTTCAGATATCACATATAAGTCCATTATTTGACTGTCTTCGCCCTTGTGGACCACTGCAACCTCTATTTTCCCAATGGGGTACACTCTTTGCCCCGTGTATGTTTCCAATATAATCCCCGTATCCTGTAGGGGAATATGTTGGAATAACTTTCCGTAATCTTTCTTATTTATGACCGTCAATGCCGATCCAGTGTCCAATTCCAGTTTTACTTGGACTCCTTCTATCTGAAGAGTGACCCAAATTGTCTGGAGGTCTGCACCCTTACCAGCGTTGAGTACTCTTAAGCTAGCCAGTTCATTACTGCTAGCGTCTGAATCGGACTCCTGTTCGGTCACCTTGTGTACCTTTGCGTATTTTCCTTGCGGTGACTTCTTGTTGCTGGTCTTCTTCCCTGACCTGCATACTCTAGCTATATGTCCAAGCCTACCACAAGTTCTACATTCTTGGTTTTTAAACCAACACTGGTTCTGATCATGCGGTGTCTTTCCACAACGATAACATTTGCCAGAACTCACACCCAATTTGTGTGCACTGAGCTCCGGTGACCGTAGCTGCATTACTGCCGTGCCTCTCGCTGCGGCTTCGTGTGCTGCTGCCATAGTGACCGCCTTCTCAAGCGTCAGCTCATTCTCCTCGAGCAGTCACTTTTGTGTATCCTGTTTAAATAAACCACACACAAATTTGTCTCGTAGTGCATCTGTCAGTCCCGTTCCAAACTGGCAATATTTTGCTAATTTACGCAATTCCAGCAAATATTCAGCATTGCTTTCATGCTGTAGCTGCCTTCTGTCGTAAAATTTAAATCGTTCCGCTAGCATCAGCGGCGTGGGGTTTAGATGATCTTTCAGGACAGTAACAATCTCATCGAACGTCTTATCCGCCGGTTCATCTGGTGATAACAGGTGTTTCAATTGCCCGTATGTCTTCGCACCCATTAAATTTAATAATGTTAGAGCTTTATCTTGGTCACGAATTTTATTGGCCTTACAATAATTTTTTACTCTTTCAACATATATGGCCCAATCTTCGAGGTCACTATCAAAGGTGCTAATATTCCCGTGTTTAGGCATTGTAGATTTGCAATTTCTCAGATTTTATTTTCTTTACTTGTTATCAAAGATGGCGGCTTCCCGCTCTTGCCGTCGTCCTCCGCCCACAAAATGGCGGTTTTCCCGCGCTTGGCGGTCTTCACCCGTCCCCCGACGCCGTCTCCCTTCAGCCCCCGAGTGCGGCCCTTATCTTCGCCGCGATCGCCCGAGTGCGGCCCTTATCTTTGGTCCCGATTGCTGGCCCGCGCTGCGCCTCGCACTTGAAGCGGCTCCCGGCCTCTGGCTCACCCGCTCGCGCGGCTCTTGCTCGCTCCCTCCCGGGCTCTGGCTTACCCGCTCGCGCGTTTCACCGCGGCTCTTATCAGGGATTGCGATCGCCCTTATCAGTGCTTGCGATTGATGGCCCAGCTGCGCCCCTCACTTCAAGGCGGCCCGGCCCTTATCTGCCGATCGCTATCGCCCTGTACCTCTCTCTTCCCCAGTCCTGTCTTCTACTCCGGTTCACAAGCTGATGGAGGCTTCAGGGTCCTAATGCCTGTCGCTTCCAGTGGGGTGGTGAGTGGTGAGGTTTGAAACCTCTCTTCAACCGCCGTGGAATAACTGCCGCAGGGTAAGAACCTGACTCGTCGCCAGTGTTAAGTCTGTGAATTATTTAGTTAATTAAGACACAGACTAATGAGTAACAATAAAAACAGGTCTTTACTGGTTGGAGGTAGGGACTATACTGAATACAAGATTACTGCACAGTGCTTATATACCGGTGTGTTCACCCCCGGTATTACGTCTACAGCAGCCTGAGAAAGTAGTACATCTCTTAAGGTGGAACAGGCTTAAGCTCTCTTAAGGTGGAACAGGTTACATACACAACACTTATCTAGATTTCCCTTAAATGCATCCATGCTAGCCGCCTTAACATCTCCCTGTGGTAGCGAGTTCCACATTCTCACCACTCTTTGGGTAAAGAAGTTTCTCCTGAATTCCCTATTGGATTTATTAGCGACTATCTTATATTCATGACCGTTTGATTTGGAGTCCTCCACAAGACATCTCTACACCTACCCTATCAAGCCCCTTCATAATTTTAAAGGCATGTATTAGGTCACCCCTCAGCCTTCTCTTTTCTGGAGAAAAGAGCCCCAGACTGTTTAATCTTCCCTGATAGTTATAACCTCTCAGTTCTGGTATCATCCTTGTAAATCTTGTTTGCACCTTCTCCAGTGCTGCAATATCCTTTTTGTAATATGGAGACCAGAACTGTGCACATGTTATGACATGGCCATTGTTTTCCAAAATGCACCTAGATGAGTTGGGGCGGGGATGGTGTGGGCATCAACTGATGTCCACATACATGCACACATTCCATTAGGAGTCATTAGCCAGCCATTAGGAGTTGAGTTGGCAGCTACAGTTCGTGCAAGCCTAAATGAAATTTAATTTAACGTGCAATTTCAGTGTTTGTCTTGACCCGTGTTGTCTTGTAAGGCTGGTTATGCTCCCTCATGTTGAAGTTTTCGCTCAAGGAGTTAATGCTCTGACAATTTTGTCTGCAATGTGTGAGATGAGAAAACAAATCATAGCAGAGATCAATTCATTTTAGGAATGGCTCTCCCCAAGTGGCTCTCACCTTCCTCTCCAATACCGCTAAATGTCAGATATCTACCTCCAACAGTAACATAGTGGTTATGTTACTGGACTGGTAATGCAGAGACCTGGACTAATGATCCAGAGGCGTGAGTTCGAAATCCCACCACGACAGCTGGGGAATTTAAATTCAGTTAATTAAACAAATCTGGAATAAAAAACTAGTATCAGTAATGGTGACCATGAAACTATCGGATTGTCGTAAAAACCCATCTGGTTCACTAATGTCCTTTAGGGAAGGAAATCTGTCATCCTTACCTATATGTGACTCCAGACCCACAGTTGACTCTTAACTGCCCTCTGAAATGGCCTAGCAAGCCAGTCAGTTGTAACAAACCGCTACAAGAAACAATAATAAGAATTGAACTAAATAGTGGGCGGGGGGGGGAGGGTCGAGGTGAGCGGGAATTTAAAAAGTCAATGAGAAATGACAATGCAATAGAGCAGGATAGAGATGGGGGAGATAATAAGCAGAGTGTTACAGGAAGGGACAGAATGTTTAAAAATAAGAGTGCAACAGAAAATGGGGCCCAAACAAGGAGAAATGGTAAAAAGACAACATTAAAAGCTCTATAACTGAATGCATGCAGCATTTGTAACAAGATAGATGAGTTGACGGCACAAATAGATACAAATGGATACGATCTGATTGCCATTACAGAGACGTGGTTGCAAGGTGACCTGGGCTGGGAACTGAATATTCCAGGGTATTTGACAATTCGGAAGGATAGACAGAAAGGAAAGGGAGGTGGGGTGGCTTTGTTGGTAAAGGATGGGATCAGTGCAGTGGTGAGAAGTGATATTGGCTCAGAAGATCAAGATGTAGAATCGGTCTGGGTGGAGATAAAAAATAATAAGGGGAAAAAGTCTCTGGTGGGTGTAGTCTACATGCCCCCGAACAATAGCAATGCTGTTGGACAGAGTATAAATCAACAAATAATGGAGGCCTGTAAAAAAGGTACGGTAATAATCATGGGTGATTTTAATCTCCATATTGATTGGACAAATCAAATTGGCCATGGTAGCCTTGAGGAGGAGTTCATAGAGTGCATCCGGGATGGTTTCCTCGAACAGTATGTAATGGAACCAACCAGGGAGCAGGCTATCTTGGATCTGGTACTGTGTAATGAGACAGAATTAATAAATGATCTCATAGTAAAGGATCCTCTATGAAAGAGTGATCATAGCATGGTTGAATTTCAAATTCAGTTGGAGGGTGAGAAAGTTGCATCTCAAACCAGTGTCCTGATCTTAAACAAAGGCAATTACAATGGCATGAGGGCAGAACTGGCTAAGGTGAACTGGAAAAATAAAACAAAGGGTAAGACATTTGAAATGTCGTGGCAGACATTTAACGAGATATTTTATAACTCTCAACAAAAATATATTCCAGTGAGAAAGAAAGATTTTAAGAGAAGGGAACACCATCCGTGGCTAACTAAGGAAGTAAAGGATGGTATCAAATTGAAAACAAAGGCATATAATGTTGCCAAGATTGGTGGGAGACCAGAGGATTGGGAAATTTTTAAAAACCAGCAAAGGATGATTAAAAAAATAATAGAGAGAGAAGATGAATTATGAGATTAAACTGGCAAGAAATATTAAAACAGATAGTAAGAGCTTCTACAGGTAGCTAAAGTAAATGTTGGTCCCTTAGAGGATGAGACTGGGGAATTTATAATGGGGAACGGGGAAATGGCAGAGATTCTGAACAAATATTTTGTATCTGTCTTCACGGTAGAAGACACTAACAACATACCAATAATGGATAATCAAGAGGCCACAGGGAGGGGGGAACTAAAGACAATCACTATCACTAAGGAAATAGTACTTGGTAAAATAATGGGACTAAAAGACGACAAGTCCTCTGGACCAGATGGCCTGCATCCCAGGGTCTTAAAAGAAGTGGCTGCAGAGATAGTGGATGCATTGGTTGCAATATACCAAAATTCCCTGGACTCTGGAGAGGTCCCAGCGGATTGGAAAACCGCAAATGTAATGCCCCTATTTAAGGAAGGAGGGAGACAGAAAGCAAGAAACTCCAGACCAGTTAACCTAACATCTGTCGTTGGGAAAATGCTGGATTCCTTCATTATGAAGCAGGGCATTTAGAAAATCATAATGCAGTCAAGCAGAGTCAGCATGGTTTTATGAAAGGGAAATCATGTTTAACAAATTTGCTGGGGTTCTTTGAGGATGTAACGAGCAGGGTGGGTAAGGGTGAGCCATTGGATGTGGTATATTTGGATTTCCAGAAGGCATTCGATAAGGTGCCGCATAAAAGATTACTGCATAAGATAAGAGCTCACAGAGTTGGGGGTAATATATTAGTATGGATGGATGGATAGAGAATTGGCTAACTAACAGAAAGCAGAGAGTCGGGATGAATGGGTCATTTTCCAGTTGGCAAACAGTAACTACTGGGGTGCCACAGGGATCAGTGCTGGGGCCTCAACTATTTACAATCTACATTAACGGATGAAGGGACCAAGTGTAATGTAGCCAAGTTTGCAGATGATACAAAGATGGGTGGGAAAGCAAGTTGTGCAGAGGACTCAAAGAATCTGCAAAGGGATATAGACAGGCTAAGTGAGTGGGCAAACATTTGGCAGATGGAGTATAATGTGGGAAAGTGCAAGGTTATCCACTTTGGCAGGAAAAATAAAAAAACTAATTATTATGGGAACCTAAGTGTGGGCCCAGAACAGAGAGAAACAAAGCTGGAAGTGCAAGTTAGAAAAGTAGTCAGCAAAACTAGTAGGGAGCAGAAACAAAGGCCAACAGTAAAGAGGGTCCAAGTGCAGAAAATTATTAAACAGGCAAAGTTGAAGGCACTTTATCTAAATGCACGTAGCATTCGCAACAAGGTGGATGAATTAATGGCACAAATGGAAGTAAATGGGTATGATGTAATTGCCATTACAGAGACATGGTTGCAGGGTAACCAAAGCTGGGAACTGAATGTTCCAGGGTACTCAACATCTAGGAAGGACAGACAGAAAGGAAAAGAAGGTGGCGTAGTGCTGTTATAAGGGATGAGATCGGTACGGTAGATAAAAGATCTTGGTTTGGCAGATCGTGATGTAGAACTGGAATCAGTTTGGGTGGAGCTAAGAAATAGCAAAGGGCGGAAAACATTGGTGGGAGTTGTGTATAGGCCACCAAACAGTAGTGGTAATGTAGGGCACAGTATCAATCAAGAGATTAGAAGTGCATGTAACAAGGGCAATACAGTAATCATGGGGGATTTTAATCTACATATTGACTGGGCAAATCAAATTACCACTAATGGTGTGGAGGACGAATTCTTGGAATGCATGCGAGATGGTTTCCTAGATCAGTATGTGGAGGAACAAACCAGGGAACAGGCTATTCTGGATCTGGTACTGTGTAATGAGAAAGGGCTAATCAATAATCTTGTGGTAAAGGGGTCTTTAGGGACAAGTGACCATAATATGATTGAATTTTATATTAAGTTTGAGAGTGATGTAGTCCAATCTGAAACTAAGGTCTTCAATCTAAACAGAGGAAATTACAAGGGTATGAGTGATAAGTTGGCCATGGTAGATTGGGAAACTACACTAAAAGGTATGAAGGTGGACATACAATGGCTAACATTCAAGGCAATAATGCATAATTTGCAACAAACATATATTCCTCTAGGGCATAAAAACCCAAAAGGAAAAGTGATGCAACCATGGCTAACAAAACAAATTAAAGCTAGTCAAAGGAGGAAGCTTATAAAGTTGCCAGAAAAAGTGGTCAGCCTGAGGATTTGGATATTTTTAGAACTCAGCAAAGGGGGACCAAGGAATTGATAAAGAAAGGGAAAATGGAATATGAACACAAACTAGCGAAAAATATAAAAATGGATTGTAAAAGCTTCTATAGGTATGTGAAAAGGAAAAGACTGGTGAAAGTAAATGTAGGTCCTTTACAGTCAGAGATGGGAGAATTTATAATGGGGTATGAGGAAATGGCAGGGAAATTAAATAAATACTTTGTATCTGTCTTCACGGAGGAAGACACAAAAACCCTTCCAGAAATACGAGAAAACCAAGGGTGTGGCGAGGATGAGGAACTTAAAGAAATTATTATTAGTAAAAAAACAGTACTAGCAAAATTAATGGGACGAAAAGTCGATAAATAAGGACTGGATGGCCTACATCCTAGGGTTTTGAAAGAGCTGGCCATTGGAATAGCGGATGCATTGGTTGTCATCTTCCAAAATTCTATAGATTCTGGAACGGTTCCTGCAGATTGGAGGATAGCAAATGTAACCCCACTATTTAGGAAAGGAGGGAGAGAGAAAACGGGAAACTATAGACTTGTTAGCCTCACATCTGTTACGTCCGTGTATAATGAGACACAGACTGCGGACAACGGTACAACGGTGTTTACTCAACGTGGCTCAGACTGCAACTGATCTGTATGGATTACTACTCAGGGCTATATACAGGTGTGGTCACTGCCGGTACTACAGTATACATGAGCTGTAAAAAGTAGTTCCCCCCCTTAAAGGTACATACATTACAATTCCTCCCCTTTTAGATTAACAGTACCATAATATTCATTGACAATTAAATATCAAACTAATTACAATTAACACTTTTAACATGCAACATTAGCTGAAAATAGTCTATTTATAAATACAGTCTTTGGGGAGACTTCCTGATCCTTTCTGGATAGCGCCTTTCCTGAGTGTCTTGCTCTTGGTGCGGAGGCGATTCTGGCCTCCTGTCGTCGGTTGGTTCATCAGCTTCAGATGCTACTGTTTCTGGGGTAGATGCGACCTGTACGTCGCGTTCATCACCAGGTACGTATGGGCGAGGCATGGGGTTGACTTGTTCCTGTGACTCTAGGATCTGGTCAGCATGGCGTCTCACGATGCTCTCCCCAATGTCCACTGTGTACATTAGTGGGCCCTGCCGTGTGCATATTGTCCCTGGCTGCCATTTTTCTGTTCGGTAGTCGTGGGCCAAGACTGGTTGCCCTACATTGAAGCTCCTTGTTGGCTTCTCATGGATGTGCTGGAATTGCTTACTCTCAACATCTCTTCGCACGTTTGGTCTGAGCAAATCCAGGCGAGATCTTAACCTTCGGTTAAAGAACATCATGGCTGGGGCCTGGTTGGTGACTGCATGTGTCGCATTCCGGTAGGCGAACAGGAAATTGTCCACCTTGTGCTGCAACGGAATGTTGTCATTGTACATAGCCTTTATTGCCTTCTTAAAGGTTTGTACAAACCTCTCAGCCAATCCATTTGTGGCTGGATGATACGGGGCGGATGTGTAATGTCTTACCCCATTCTTTTTCAAGAACCTCCGGAACTCGTCGGACACAAACTGTGGTCCGTTGTCAGAGCAAATCTGTTCTGGCAAGCCATTCCTGGCAAAAATGGTCCGTAGGACTGCAATAGTTTTCTCCGTGGTGGTGGAGGCCATTTTGATGACCTCAGGCCATTTCGAGTGCGCATCCACGGCTATTAAAAACATTGAGTCCATGAATGGACCAGCAAAATCAATATGCACCCGTTGCCATGGAGATGAGGGCCACTCTCATGGGTGTAGAGGGGCCTGTGGTGGTGCATTTTGGACTTTCTGGCATCCTGAGCAGCTCTTGGTCAGGTCCTCGATTTGTTTATTGATTCCCGGCCACCACACATAAGCCCTGGCTAGGCTTTTCATTTTTACCCCTCCCAGATGACCCTCATGAAGCTCATTGAGCACTCTATCCCTTAACTTGGGTGGAATTACCACTCGGGATCCACACATCAAGGTCCCCCGG
Organism: Somniosus microcephalus; assembly: GCF_052327205.1. Lineage (NCBI taxonomy): Eukaryota > Metazoa > Chordata > Chondrichthyes > Squaliformes > Somniosidae > Somniosus > Somniosus microcephalus. Next base: position 200,763,247 of record NC_140989.1, read on the forward strand.
CACACTGACAGCTGTTCTCTCCTTGTCGAGAATGCTGGCAACAGTGAGTCGCCATGTGCTGGCCATCCCTTCACCGTCAAATCATATACCCGAGACAGTGTCGGGTCATTTCGGGTTTCCTTTTTGATACAAGCGTTAGTTACTGGTAGGTATTCAACTATAGTCGAATGGAATATTTCGACAGGATCCACTGCTGGTGCTTCCTCCACAGTAGGCAGTGGCAGGCGTGATAGCCCATCAGCATTTCCATGCTGTTTCGTGCCCTTATATTCAATCTCATAGTGGTGCGCCCCTAGAAAAAGTGACCATCTTTGTAGTCGTTGCGTAGTCATCACCGGAACGCCCTTCTTCGGATTAAAAATGGAGACAAGAGGCTGGTGATCAGTCAGCAAGGTGAATTTCTGCCCGTGCAGATAGTGATTGAACTTTTTCACTCCCCACACTAGGCTGAGGGCCTCCCTGTCAATCTGGGCGTAGTTACGCTCGGCTGAGGTTAGTGATCGTGACGCAAAGGCTATTGGCCTCTCTGAGCCATCCGAGAATTTGTGTGACAGCACCGCTCCAATGCCGTAGGGTGACGCATCACATGCCAACCGAATTGGTAATGCTGGGTTGTAATGGGCCAATACCTCTTTCGATGTGATTAGTGTTTTGCTCTTCTGGAAAGCTCGTCTACATTCGTCACTCCACTTCCATGGCACCCCAGTTTGCAGTAGGGTGTTCAGTGGGTGTAGTATTGTAGTCAAATTTGGCAAGAACTTATGGTAGTAGTTTACCAGCCCGAGGAACGACCTCAGTTGTGACACATTTTCCGGTGCTGGAGCCTTGACTACTGCCTCAATCTTCTCTGGGGACTTATGTAACCCCTCTTTATCGATAACGTGGCCACAATACGAGATCTGTTTTCTAAAAAACTCGCATTTGGGGCGGTTAGCTCGGAGCCCATATTCCTGCAATCTAGTGAGCACCTGCTCCAGGTTGGCAAGGTGATCACTGTCATTTTTGCCCGCGACCAGGATGTCGTCCAAATAACACTGGGTTCCTGGGATCCCTTGCAGGACTTGTTCCATTGCCCTCTGCCAAATAGCCGGAGCTGATGCTACCCCGAATACCAGCCGGTTGTATTGGTAGAGACCTTTATGGGTGTTGATTGTGAGGTACTTTTTTGATGCTTCTTCTACCTCCATTTGCAGATACGCCTGGGCCAGATCAATCGTAGTGAAGCATTTCCCTCCAGATAGCGAGGCGAAAATATCTTCAATCTGCGGAAGTGGATATTGTACGGTGTGAAGGACCGGGTTCACTGTTACCTTAAAGTCCCCACAGATGCAAACCTTCCTTGGTTCCCCAGGCATGCTGCTCAATGACTTTTTCATCACAGGGACGATGGGTGTAGCCCACTTGCTCCAGTCTACCTTGGACAGTACACCTGAACGTTCCAGACTCTCCAGCTCTGCTTCGACGGCTGGGCGGATCGCATAAGGTACAGGTCTGGCCTTAACAAATTTTGGGCTTTCGTTTTCTTCAAGTTTAATCATCGCTGTCATGCCTTTTAGTGTTCCGAGTCCTTGCTGGAACACTTCTTTCGCGTCAGTTAGGATCTTTGACAGTCGCCCAGGTGTGACGTCGTCATCCTTTTTGTCAGCCACAGTCAGTGAAAGTATGGAATGCCAATCCAGTTGTATTTTCTGGATGCATTCACGTCCCAGTAATGGTGGTCCTCCATCTTGCAATACATACAGATCTAGTTTTGGTGTTTCCTTACCGTTATATATAACGGTCACCCTTATTTTTCCTTTGGGGTAGACTTTTTGCCCCGTGTACGTCTTCAAAATAATTTTTGTGTCTCTCAAGGGTATGTGTGAGAATAGCCGCTCGTAGTCCCGTCGGCTTATGACTGTTATAACTGATCCTGTGTCCAATTCTATCTTTACCTGAACTCCTGCTATCTTGAGAGTGACCCAAATGGTTCGGTGATCCTCTGTTGTGATCACATTATGTAGTTTCAGACAACTCACTTCCCTGCTTTCGGAGTCGTTATCACTCTTTTGTTCATCTGAACTATTCTCCGTCATCTTATGTACCTTCTTGTACTTTCCTTTGGTAGGTTTCTTATTGCTGGTTTTCTTTCTCGACCTGCAGACTCGTGCTATGTATCCTACTTTTCCACACTGTCTGCACACTTTGTCTTTGAACCAGCAATCATTCTGGTCGTGTGTTGTTCTGCCGCAACGATAGCACTTCTCTGTTCCATATGACATTTCGTTTGTGCTATATTCTTGCGGTCTCTGTTGTATCTCTGCAGCACCCCGTGCTGCTGCTTCATATGATACCGCAATGCTGAAAGCCTTTTCCAGCGTAAGGTCCTTTTCAGATAAAAGCCGTTTCTGGGTTCCTTCACTTTGAAGCCCACACACAAACTTGTCCCTTAAGGTATCTGCCAGTCCCGCTCCAAACTGGCAGTGTTTCGATAGTTTGCGCAGTTCTGTTAAATAATCAGCATTGCTTTCATCCTTATGCTGGTTCCGTTTGTGAAACTTGAATCTTTCTGCTATCAGCAGCGGTGTGGGATTTAAATGTTCCTGTAGTATCGTTACTATGTCTTCAAAACTCTTTTCCATTGGCTTCGTTGGGGTTACTAGATTTCGTAATAAACCATACGTCTTTGCACCCATTAAATTTAACAATACCGACACTTTCTTGTCATCTGACACCTCATTTGCCTTGCAGTATACCTCTATTCGTTCGACATATGTCGTCCAATCTTCGACTTCATTGTCAAATATGGTGATACTGCCACTCTTCGGCATTTTGGGTGTGGTTTAAAATGGCATCTCCCAATGACTTAAAATGGCATCTCCTGCACTTTCCTTCCTCCCCCGCTGCTGCCAACGCCGCTCCCGGCGGTTCTCGTGGCAATGGCGGCACCCTGTAGGTTTCGCGCGCTTCTCCTGCACTGCTGCCAACACCGCTCTCGGTGGTCCTCGTGGCAATGGCGGCGCCTCGCGGGTTTCTGTGCGTCTCTCTCTCCCTCTCTCCGACGCTGCTCGGCCCCTGAACACCAGCTGCGCCCTGTGCACTCTGCCCTCTCTCTCTCTCCCCCGTCGATGCTGCTCGGCCCTTTGCTGTGCCGCTCGGTCGGGCTCTAGCCCGCCGCTGTCCGGGAAGGGTCTGCGCACTACCTGTTGCCAGCCCGTTTCGCTGGACCACCTCGACTGGAAAGCCAAGCCTGGCTCTCGATAGCCTCCCCCGCAATTCTCGAGTCTCTGCTGGATGACTGGGCGGTTGCCCGTGGTCAACACCCGAGTCTCTGGCCTTGACCTCCAATCCACTGATCTCCAGGAATGAATCCCCGGGAGGTGATGCAGAGTTGCAGGTAGGTTCGAACCTGCCTCGTCGCCAATGTTACGTCTGTGTATAATGAGACACAGACTGCGGAGAACGGTTCAATGGTGTTTACTCAATGTGGCTCAGACTGCAACTGATCTGTACGGATTACTACTCAGGGCTATATACAGGTGTGGTCACTGCCGGTACTACAGTATACATGAGCTGTAAAAAGTAGTTCCCCCCCTTAAAGGTACATACATTACAACATCAGTAGTTGGGAAAATGCTGGAATCTATTATAAAGGATGCAATAACTGGGCACTTAGAAACTAATAGTAAGATTGGACAGAGTCAACATGGATTTATGAAAGGGAAGTCCTGTTTGACAAACCTATTGGAGTTCTTTGAGGATGTAACTAATGGAGTAGACAAAGGGGAACCGGTAGATGTGGTGTATTTGGATTTTCAGAAGGTCTTCGATAAGGTCCCACATAAGAGGTTGGTGAACAAAATTAGGGCACATGCAATTGGGGGTAATATACTAGCATGGATTGAGAATTGGTTAACAGACAGAAAATAAGGAGTAGGGATAAACGGGTCTTTTTCAGGATGGCAGGCTAGGATCGGTGCTTGGGCCCCAGCTATTCACAATCGGTATCAATGATTTGGATGAGGGGACTAAATGTAACATTTCCAAATTTGCTAATGACACAAAGCTAGGTGGCAGTGTCAGTTGCAAAGAGGATGTGAAGAGGCTTCAAGGGGATCTCGACAGGCTCAGTGAGTGGGCGAGAACATGGCAGATGCACAATAATGTGGATAAATGTGAAGTTATCCACTTTGGTAGAAAAAGCAGAAAGGCAGAGTATTTCCTAAATGGTGAAAGATTGGGAAATGCAGATGCTCAAAGGGACCTGGGTGTCCTTGTACATGAGTCACTGAAAGTGAACGTACAGGTTTAGCAAGCCATTAGGAAGGCAAATGGTATGCTGGCCTTCATTACAAGAGGATTTGAGTACAGGGGTAAAGAAGTCTTACTCCAATTATGGTGAGACCACACCTGGAGTACTGTGTACAATTTTGGTCTCCTTACCTAAGGAAGGATATACTTGCCATAGAGGGAGTGTAACAAAGGTTCACGAGATTGATTCCTGGGATGGCAGGACTGTCATATGAGAAGAGATTGAGTAAACTAGGCCGGTATTCTCTTGAATTCAGAAGAATGAGAGGGGATCTCACTGAAACATACAAAATGATTACAGGGCTTGATAGCCTGGATGCTGGGAGAATGTTTCCCTTGACTGGGGATTCTTGAACCAGGGGCCACAGCCTCAGGATAAAGGGTAGGCCATTCAGGACTGAGATGAGAAGAGATTTCTTCACACAGAGGGTGGTGAATCTTTGGAATTCTCTACCCCAGAGGGCTGTGGAGGCTCAGTCATTGGGTATATTCAAAACAGAAGTCGGTAGATTTCTGACTAGTAAGGGCATCAAGGGATATGGTGATTAGGTCAGTGAATGGAATTGAGGCAGAAGATCAGCCATGATCTCATTGAATGGCGGAGCAGGCTCGAAGGGCCGAATGGCCTTCCCCTGCTCCTATATCTTATGTTCTTATGTTATTTAAATGGAGAGAGATTACAAAATGCTACAGTTCAGAGGGACCTGGGGGTCCTTGTGCATGAAACACAAAAAGTTAGCATGCAGGTACAGCAAGTAATCAAAAAGGCAAATTGAATGTTGGCCTTTATTTCAAGGGGGTTGGAGTATAAAAGCAGGGAAGTCCTGTTACAACTGTACAGGGTATTGGTGAGACCACACCTTGAGTACTGTGTACAGTTTTGGTCTCCTTATTTAAGGAAGGATATACTTGAATTGGAGGCCGTTCAGAGATGATTCACTAGGTTAATTCCAGAGATAAGGGGGTTGACATATGAGGAAAGGTTGAGCAGGTTGGGCCTATACTCATTGGAATTTAGAAGAATGAGAGGTGATCTTATTAAAACATTTCAGATACTGAGGGGGCTCGACAAGGTAGATGCAGAGAGGATGTTTCCCCTCGTGGGGAAATCTAGAACTCGGGGGCATAGTTTCAAAATAAAGGGTCGCCCTTTTAGAACTGAGATGAGGAGGAATTTCTTCTCTGAGAGTCGTAAATCTGTGGAATTCTCTGCCGCAGAGAGCTGCGGAGGTTGGGCCATTAAATACATTTAAGGTGGAGGTAGACAGATTTTTGCAAGATAAGGGAGTGAAGGGCTGTGGGGAGCGGGCAGGGAAGTGGCTCTGAGGCCAAGATCAGCCATGATCTTATTGAATGGCGGAGCAGGCTCGAGGGGCCAAGTGGCCTATTCCTGCTCCTATTTCTTATGTTCTTATGACCGGATGGACCACCTGGCATCGAACTAGGCACTGGCTTCGGACACGACAACAGCACACCCAGACCAGTCGACCCTGCAAAGTCCTCCTCACCAATATCTGGTGACTTGTGTCAAAATTGGGAGAGCTGTCCCACGGGCCAGTGAAGCAACAGCCTGACATAGTCATACTCACAGAATCATACCTTTCAGCCGATGTCCCAAACTCCTCCATCACCATCCCTGGGTATGTCCTGTCCCAGTGGCAGGACAGACCCACCAGGGGTGGTGGCACAATGGTATACAGTCGGGAAGGAGTGGCCTTGGGAGTCCTCAACATTGACTCCGGATCTCATGGCTTCAGGTCAAGCATGGGCAAGGAAACCTCCTGCTGATTACCACCTACTACCTTCCCTCAGCTGATGAATCAGTACTCCTCCATGTTGAACACCACTTGGAAGAAGCACTGAGAGTAGCAAGGGTACAGAATGTACTCTGGGTGGGGACCTCAATGTCCATCACCAAGAGTGGCTCGGTAGCTCCACTACTGACCGAGCTGGCCGAGTCCTGAAGGACATAACTGCCAGTCTGGGCCTGCGACAGGTGGTGAGAGAACCATCACGAGGGGAAAACCTACATGACCTCGTCCTCACCAACCTACCTGTCGAGATGCAACTGTCCAGGACAGCACTGGTAGCAATGACCACCGCACAGTCATTGCGGAGATGAAGTCCCGCCTTCACACTAAGAACACCCTCTATCGTGTTGTGTGGCACTACCATCGTGCCAAATGGGATAGATTCAGAACAGATCGAGCAGCTCAAAACTGGGCACCCATGAGGCGCCGTGGGCCATCATCAGCAGCAGAATTGCAATCCACCACAATCTGTAACCTCATGGGCTGGTATATCCCTCACTCTACGATTACCACCAAGCCAGGGGACCAACCCTGGTTCAATGAGTGTAGAAGAGCATGCCAGGAGCAGCACCAGGTGTACCTAAAAATGAGGTGCCAACCTGGGGAAGCTGCAACACACGACTACATGCATGCTAAAAAGCAGAAGCAGTATGCTGTAGACAGGGCTAAGTGATCCCACAATCAACAGATCAGATTAAAGCTCTGCAGTCCTGCCACATCCAGTCGTGAATGGTGGGGGACCATTAAACAACTAACGGGAGGAGGAGGCTCCATGAATATCCCCATCCTCAATGATGGCGGAGCCCAGCACGTGAGTGCAAAAAAAAAGGCTGAATCGTTTGCAACCATCTTCAGCCAGAAGTGCCAAGTGGATGATCCATATTGGCCTACTCCCGAGGTCCCCACCATCACAGAAGCCAGTCTTCAGCCAATTCGATTCACTCCACGTGATATCAAAAAATGGCTGAGCGCACTGGATACCGCAAAGACTATGGGCCCCAACAACATCCCAGCTATCGTGCTGAAGACTTGTGCTCCAGAACTGGCCGTGCCTCTAGCCAAGCTGTTCCAGTACAGCTACAACACTGGCATCTATCCAACAATGTGGAAAGCTGCCCAGGTATGTCCTGTCCACAAAAAGCAGGACAAATCCAATCCGGCCAATTACCGCCCCATCAGTCTACTCAATCATCAGCAAAGTGATGGAAGGTGTCATTGACATGGCACTTACTCACCAATAACCTGCTCACTGATGCCCAGTTTGGGTTCTGCCAAGACCACTTGGCTCCCGACCTCATTACAGCCTTGGTGCAAACATGGTCAAAGGAGCTGAATTCCAGAGATGAGGTGAGAGTGACTGCTCTTGACATCAAGGCAGCATTTGACCGAGTGTGGCTTCAAGGAGCCCTAGTAAAACTGAAGTCAATGGGAATCGGGGGAAAACGCTCCACTGGCTGGAGTCATACCTAGCACAAAGGAAGATGGTTGTGCTGGTTGAAGGTCAATCATCACAGCCCCAGGCCATCGCTGCAGGAGTTCCTCAGGGCAGTGTCCTAGGCCCAACCATCTTCAGCTGCTTCATCAATGACCTTCCCTCTAACAGGTCATTGATGAAGCAGTAAGAAATGGGGATGTTCGCTGATGACTGTACAGTGTTCAGCGCCATTCACAACTCCTCAGATAATGAAACAGTCCATGCCCACATGCAAAAAGACCTGGATGACGTTCAGTCTTGGTCTGATAAGTGGCAGGTAACATTCGCGCCACAGAAGTGCCAGGCAATGACTATCTCCAACAAGCTGGGCCGAAGGGCCTCTTTCCGTGCTGTAAAACTCTATGACTCTAAGCGAGAGTCTAACAACCTCCCCTTGACATTCAATGGCATTACCATTGCTGCATCCCCCACCATCAACATCCTGGGGGTCACCATTGACCAGAAACTTAACTGGAACAGCCACATAAATACTGTGGCAACAAGAGCAGGTCAGAGGCTAGGTATTCTGTGGTGAGTGTCTCACCTCCTGACTCCACCTCCTGACTCCCATCTACCATTCCACCATCTACAAGGCACAAGTCAGGAGTGTGATGAAATACTCTCCACTTGCCTGGCTGAGTGCAGCTGCAACAACACTCAAGAAGCTCGACACCATCCAGGACAAAGCAGCCCATTTGATTGGCACCCCATCCACCACCTTAAACATTCACTCCCTCCACCATTGTCGTACCGTGGCTGCAGTGTGTACCATCTACAAGATGCATTGCAGCAACTCGCTATGGCTTCTTCAGCAGCACCTCCCAAACCCATTGTACGGATAACCGTAGCTGTCGTAAAGACAGCGGGGTTTGATTGACAGCTGGTTGACGGCTGACGTCATATCCGGGGGCAGGACCCGACGCCATCTTGGTCATGCTTGAGGTACTGTACTAGGAGACACAGAGTCAGGACTGAATAAATGGCACTCCACTACAACTGCTTGGGAGACTCGTAATTACGTTATTAAGATAACATTACATGGTACCAGGATTTATAGAACTCACGATAAGGACATACTACAACAATGGAAGGAATAAAACCTCTGGCTAGCCTGCAACTAGAAGGAAATGTGGATGAAAATTGGCGTGTCTTCAAGCAAGGCTTTCTTCTCTACCTCACAGTGATTGACGCTTCGACTAGCTCTGGAACATGTAAAGTAGCTTTGTTGCTAACAGTGGCTGGCTCGCAGGCAATCGAGCTGTTTAACACGTTTACATTTGCAGCCAAAGATGATAAAAATGATCTGGACAAGGTAATAGAACGGTTCGACGAATACCGCACTCCAAAAAAGAATGAAACGTATGAGAGATTCGTGTTTCACTCCCGTGTGCAAAAGCAAGGAGAATCCTTTGATTTTTTTTGACAGACTTGAAAATAAAAGCACAAACATGCAACTTTAGGGACCTGAAGGAATCGATGATATGCGATCAAGTCATTTTTGGAATACTCGACAAGAAGGTGAGGGAGAGAATGCTTAGAGACAATGACCTAAATTTGGATGCAGCAGTGAAAATATGTCATGCTAGTGAACTCTCAGCCATGCACACGAAAACTTTCGAAGGGAGCAGCACAGCAGCGGGCGGGAGCACCCTGGGGCTGAAAAACCTGCCGGTGGATATGGTACACAAAAGGGACACAAGAGGGCCCACGGAGTTCAAGACGATGATGCCTTACGAATGCAGACGGTGCGGTCATAAACACATAGCCAGACAGTGTACTGCTTATGGGAAGAACTGTGCAAAATGTAAAGGCAGGAATCACTTTGCCAAGATGTGTTTTTGGGAAGAGAAAACTGAAGGTAAAAAGACAGTGCATGCTATTGAGACTGAAGAGACAGGAGCAGAGACTTTGCTTGTTGGAATGGTGCAAAATGAGTCAAAACAGGGCAAAAATGCTAATGAAGTGCACTCTGTAGGACCAAAGACTGAAGTTTGGATAGCTCCCTTGCTGGTAAATGGCACCATTGTTCCCTTTAAGCTAGATACAGGTGCTAAGGCAAACCTCATAAATTGGAGTGCTGCACGGAATCTCAAAGTGCGACCTAAAATACTGAACAAGACAGTGTCTTTGAAGGCATACAATGGACAAAGCATTGAAACAAAAGGAACGTGTAGGCTGAATGTTAAGGTAAAAAATCACATTCACCCTTTGACCTTTGTTATAGTGCCTGAAGGACATGAGTCACTGTTGGGGGATAAGGCCTGTGTGGATTTAGGCTTGGTTAAAACGAGTCTATACTATCAATGAACTGAACTGTGTGCAGAATGCCCCCCAAGATAGTACAAATCTGACTCATGAGACTATAGCACACAAATATGCAGATGTATTTCAGGGTTTCAGAGCACTGCCCTTTACATACTTCATCAAACTGAGAGAGGATGCACAACCTGTGACTCTCGCACCCAGGAGAGTTCCAGTGGCTCTCTGTGAAAAACTGAGGAAAGAGCTAGACCGCATGGAGGGACTAGCTGTCATAAAGAAGATTGAGGAACCGACTGACTGGGTAAATTCCATGGTCTGCGTCAATTCAAAGAAAACTGATAAATTGCATGTCTGCATGGATCCCAAGGACCTTAACGCCAATATCAAAAGAGAGCACTACCAAATTCCAAAGAGAGAGGTAATAGTCAGCGAAATGACAGAAGCGAAAGTCTTCTCCAAGATGGACGCCTCGCATGGTTTCTGGCAGTTGAAACTTGATGAAGAAAGTGCTAAGCTGTGCATTTTAACATCCCGTTTGGTCGATACTCCTACCAGCATCTGCCCTTTGGTATTAGCTCCGCCCCAGAAATCTTTCACAGAGCAATGGAGCAAATTGTAGTGTCCGTGTGTTGATAAAGACACTGAAGACAGGAGTTGGTTCATAGGTATTTACTAAGCAAAGTCTGGGGGGGGGTTTCTAACGGATATACACAATATACAGGCTTATATAGCCCGAGTGGCAATTACCGGCATTACAGCACACCTGGGGCTCTTAAAGGCACATACACCACAATTCCTCCCCTTTTAGCTACCCAGCACATCATATTTTAAGTAATTATTAATTACATGTTATAAACAAATTAATATACATTGCTGTAGTTAATTAATTATAAGTCAGTCTCTCAGGAGGCTTCCTGACTCGGTCCGGATAACGCCTCAGGGGTGTAGTAGTTTCTGGTGGTGTAGTAGGTTCTTCTGGCAAGGTTCATTCGGCTTGAATGCCAGTGTCGGGTTCATCGGGTTCCAGTATCCCGGGTTTCGGTACCACCGGATCGGAGGTAGATATGGGTATCTCTACTTCATCGTTAGATGTATAGAGTTGTGGTGTAGGTTGTCCCTTTTCGGATGACTTTATGATTTGGTCAGCATGGCGCCTTATTATGCTTTCTCCGATGTCCACGGTATACATCAGTGGTCTTAGTCGTGTGCAGATAGTTCCAGGCTGCCATTTCTCGGTACGGTAGTCCCGGGCCAAAACTTGTTGACCTTTCTGGAAGGTTCTAGTTGGCCTTTCATTCATGCCTTGAAACTGCCAGTTCTCCACATCCCTTCTGATGTTGGGCTTGACCAAATCCAGCTGGCATCTTAGGTTTCTATTGAAGAACATCATGGCGGGAGTTTGGTTGGTAACCATATGTGTTGCATTCCTGTATGCGAATAAGAAGTTATCCACCTTGTGCTGAAGTTTTATGTCTTCATTACCCATGGCCTTTATGGCCTTCTTGAAGGTCTGGACAAACCTTTCAGCCAATCCATTGGTGGCGGGATGGTATGGGGCGGACGTGTAGTGCTTAACCCCATTGTTTTTTAAGAACTTTCTGAATTCTTCGGACACAAATTGCGGTCCAATATCAGAACATATCTGTTCCGGCAGCCCATTCCTGGCAAATATGGTCCTTAATACTGTGATGGTTTTTTCCGTGGTGGTGGAGGACATCTTTATTACCTCTGGCCACTTGGAGTGTGCATCAACCGCGATTAAGAACATTGAGTCCAAAAATGGACCAGCAAAGTCGATGTGCACCCTTTGCCAGGGAGATGAGGGCCACTCCCATGGATGTAGACGGGCTTGTGGTGGAGCGTTTTGGACCTTCTGGCATCCTAGGCAGCTCTTGGTCATTTCTTCGATGTCTCCATCGATACCTGGCCACCATACAAACGCCCTAGCTAGGTTCTTCATTTTCACTCCACCCAGATGCCCCTCGTGAAGCTCCTTTAGCACTTTATCCTGGAGTTTGGGTGGAATCACCACTCTGGATCCACACATCAAGGTTCCTCGGCACACTGACAGCTGTTCTCTTCTTTGCGAGAATGCTGGCAACAGTGGTTCGCCATGTGCTGGCCATCCCTTCACTGTTAAATCGTAGACCCGTGAGAGAGTTGGGTCATTTCTCGTCTCCCTTTCAATGGCAGAATTTGTCACTGGTAGATATTCCACTATGGTAGAGTGGAACATCTCTACTGGGTCTACTGTAGGTGCCTCTTCTACCGTTGGCAACGGTAGGCACGATAAACCATCAGCATTCCCATGCTGTTTTGACCCTTTGTATTCTATGTTGTATTGGTATGCCCCTAGAAAAAGGAACCACCTCTGTAGCCTTTGCGCTGTCATAATGGGAACACCTTTTTTAGGGTTGAATATGGAGATGAGGGGTTGATGGTCAGTCAACAAGGTAAATTTTTGTCCGTGTAGGTAATGGTTGAATTTCTTCACTCCCCATACCAGGCTGAGTGCTTCCCTGTCGATTTGGGCATAGTTACGCTCAGCTGAGTTTAATGAGCGTGACGCAAAAGCTATCGGCTGTTCTGAGCCATCAGGGAATTTATGGGATAATACTGCTCCTATGCCGTAAGGGGATGCATCGCACGCCAGTCTGATTGGCAGTGATGGGTTGTAATGAGCCAAAACTTCTTCGGATGTGATTAAGTCTTTGCATTTATGGAAGGCACGTTTACAGTCTTCATTCCATTTCCAAATCACTCCTGTTTGTAGGAGTTCATTAAAAGGGTGTAGAAGAGTTGATAAGTTCGGTAAAAATTTATGATAGTAATTTATTAATCCCAGGAACGACCTTAATTGTGAAAAATTTTCAGGTGCTGGGGCTTTTATGACCGCTTCAATTTTTTCAGGTGACTTATGCAACCCTTCATTATTAATTATGTGGCCACAATATGATATCTGATTTTGGAAAAATTCGCACTTGGGGCGATTCGCTCGTAGGCCCCGTTCTTTCAGCCTAGTGAGCACCTGCTCCAAATTGGCAAGGTGCTCATTGTCGTTTTCTCCTGTTACAAGGATGTCGTCTAGGTAGCATTGAGTCCCCGGAATCCCTTGCAGGACTTGATCCATAGCTCTTTGCCAGATAGCTGGAGCTGATGCTACTCCAAAAACCAGTCGATTGTACTGGTACAGGTCTTTGTGTGTGTTTATCGTGAGATACTTTTTAGAGGCCTCCTCAACCTCCATCTGTAGATATGCCTGTGCCAAGTCAATTTTGGTGAAACGTTTCCCTCCGGATAGTGAGGTGAAAATATCTTCTATCCTCGGAAGAGGATACTGTACTGTGTGAAGGACCGGGTTTACAGTCACCTTGAAGTCACCACAGATGCGAATTTTTCTCTGTTCTTCAGATTTATCTGTATTCAATGCTTTTTTCATGACTGGAACGATGGGTGTTGCCCATTCGCTCCAATCTATTTTGGATAATACGCCTGCTTTTTCCAAATTCTCCAGCTCTGCCTCGACTGCTGGACGTATTGCGTATGGCACCGGTCTTGCCTTAAAAAATTTGGGAATTGCTGCATCTTCCACTTTTATTGAGGCGGTGATGCCTTTCAAGGTTCCTAGTTTCTCTTGAAACACTTCTTTGGCGTTGGCCAAGATGTCTTTTAATCGTTCAGGTATGATGTCATCATTGTTTTTTTCCTTACTGGTCACCGTTAGTGCCTGAATGGAGTGCCAGTCTAAACGTATCTTCCTGATCCATTCACGTCCCAACAACGGTGGACCACCATCTTGTAGAATGTTTAAATACAAATTTTGTATTTCTTTGCCGTTGTATATAACAGGCACCCTTATTTTTCCTTTGGGGTATACTTTCTGCCCCGTATATGTTTTTAAGTTAATGGATGTGTCTTTTAGAGGTATATGCGAAAATAGCCTCTCGTAATCATGTCGATTTATTACGGTTAGAGCTGATCCTGTATCTAGCTCCATTTTAATTGGGGACCCTGCTATTGTGAGGGTAACCCAAACGGTTTGGTAATCATCTTTGGCAAGTACATTATGTAATTTGAGACAGCTTAGTCTCTTGTTTTCGAAGTCGCTATCGCTCTTCTGGTCTTCGGAGCTACTGTCCGTCATCATTTGTACCTTCCTGTACTTTTCTTTATTGATTTTTTTTTTTCTGTCTGTGGATTTATTTTGTCCAGATCGGCATACCCGTGCAATGTGTCCAATCTTTCCGCATTGCCTGCATGCTTTGTCCTTGAACCAGCAGTCCTTCTGGTTATGGGTGGATCTGCCGCAGCGATAGCATCTTTTGAAACCCTGTGTCATTTCATGGGTGCCGAAGTCCTGTGTCTTTTGTTGTATCTCTGCAGCTCCTTTTGCTGCTGCTTCATATGATACAGCCATACTGAAAGCTTTGTCCAATGTTAAATCTTTTTCAGAAAGCAGCCTTTTTTGTGTCCCTTCACTTAAGAGACCGCAAATGAATTTGTCTCGAAGATAATCTGATAGTCCTGCCCCGAATTGGCAGTACTTTGAGATAGCTTTCTTAATTCGGTTAGGTAATCAGCGTTACTTTCATTCTTATGTTGATTTCTCTTGAAGAACTTGAATCGTTCCGCTATCAGCAGCGGTGTTGGGTTTAAGTGCTCCTGCAGGGTATCAACAATTTCTTTAAAATTCTTGTCCTTTGGTTTGGCTGGAGTGATTACATTTCGTAACAGCCCGTATGTCTTTGCGCCCATTAAGTTCAGAAGTACTGAAGCTTTTTTTTCATCTTCTATTCCATTTGCAGTGCAATATACCTCTACTCTTTCCACGTATGTGGTCCAATCCTCTATTTCACTATCAAAAGCATTAATATTGCCAGACTTAGGCATTTCAGAAAAGATATGGCGCTTCCCGCGCCTTTTTTTCTTTTCTGTAGCAAAGATATGGCGCTTCCCGTGCTTTCCCGCCGCTGCTGCCAATAACAACGCTGTTTACTGCGGTTTCCGTTCTCTTTCCTTTTTTTTTTTATTTACTGTTGGAGACTCGTTCCCGCCGGAGGTCTGAACGCTGACCTGCTTGCCGCGCCGGCCGTCTCCCGAATGCTCCCTCCCAGTCCGTTATTGCTTGCCTCCGATTTCGCTGCCTGTCTCAGCTGTAGAGCCAGCCGCTGGAGCCCCAGCCTGACGCCCAGGAAGGATTAGCGCAGTACCTGCCACCAGTTTGGCCAGCTGGTGAAACCAGAGCTTCTCTCACTTCCTTGAGTCTTCTGGACGCCCGAGGAATCGATGTCCTTGAGGTGCTGCCGAATTGCAGGTAAGTCCGTTTCCACTTCGTCGCCACTGTAGTGTCCGTGTGTTGATAAAGACACTGAAGACAGGAGTTGGTTCATAGGTATTTACTAAGCAAAGTCTGGGGGGGGTTCTAACGGATATACACAATATACAGGCTTATATAGCCCGAGTGGCAATTACCAGCATTACAGCACACCTGGGGCTCTTAAAGGCACATACACCACACAAATCATCGAGGGCCTGGAGGGAGTGCAGGTGTATGTGGATGATCTGGTAGTATGGGGCTCCACTCAGGGGGAGCACGACACCAGACTGGAGAAAACACTTCAGAGAATGCAGCAGTATGGACTCAAACTAAATAAAGACAAATGTCAGTTCAGTGTCAATGAAATCACATTCCTCGGAGACAAGATCTCTACAGAGGGGATTCAGCCAGACAAGTCAAAGGTAAAGGCTATACATGACATGGAGAAACCAAAGGACAAGAAAGGGGTTCAGTGGGCCCTTGGCATGGTTAACTACCTAGGAAGATTCATTCCAAATCTAGCAGTGAAAACTGTTCATCTGAGAAAACTGCTGCACCAAGAGACAGAGTTCCAATGGAGACATGAACATGAGAGAGAATGGAAGGGGCTGCTACACATTCTAGCAAGTGAACCCCTACTGAAGTTCTTCTGCCCTAAAAAGAGGACGAAAGTGTCCACAGATGCCTCTAAGAATGGATTAGGGGCTGTCCTTCTACAGGAAGATGAAGGAGAATGGCGACCAGTGGCGTATGCATCACGCTCCATGACGGCTACAGAGTGCCGGTACGTGCAAATCGAGAAGGAGTGCCTTGGCTTGGCATTTGGGTGTGAAAAATGTCATACCTACATCTATGGTCTTCACAAGGTTATCCTAGAAATGGACCATAAGCCACTGCTAGGGATCGTAAAGAAGAATCTGTGTGACATGTCACCACGGATACAACGCCTAATGATGAGACTTCAACGTTACGATTTTGAGCTAACATATGTGCCAGGGACACAAATGTTCATTGCAGACACACTATCCAGGGCTGCGCCTTATGCCACACAAAACAGTGAATCAGAAGAGGATGTGGCTCTTCATGTGGATATGGTCTATGCAGCATTTTCCGCCACACAGGAACAACTATCAGTGATAGTCACAGAGACATCAAAGGACCCAGTCCTGAGTAAAGTAATGAGAAATCTTCAAGAGGGCTGGAAGAAAGGGTCATGTAAACAATATTATCACTTTCAGTCTGAGCTCTCTGTGGTCAATGGACTACTGCTTAAGTGTGATAGGATAGTAGTGCCCACCTCTATGCAACGAGAAATGCTCAACAGGATACATGAAGGGCACCTGGGTGCAGAAAAGTCAAAAAGGAGAGCACGTGAGGCACTCTACTGGCCAAACATGAACTCTGATATTGACCAGTTGATCAGCGAGTGTGCTACATGTCAGGAGTATCACTACAAGCAAACAAAAAAGCCCCTCATTACCACAGAGCTCCCATCACAACCTTGGGAAAAGGTCGGAACTGATATATTTTACTATGAAGGAAAAGACTATTTGTTAGTTATTGATTATTATTCCAATTATCCAGAGATGGCTCTCTTGTCCAGTACCACATCAAGAGCTGTGATAACTCACCTGAAATCAATCTTTGGCAGGCAGGGCATCCCTCTAACCCTGGCCCTCCCTATGCCAGTCATGAGTTTCAGTCATTTGCTTCAGAGTATGAGTTTAATCATGTAACCTCCAGTCCGCTCTATCCTCAGGCTAATGGAAAAGCGGAGAAGTGGGTACAGATTATGAAAAGACTATTAAAGAAAGCAGCACACAGCAACACTGACCCATTTCTGGCTCTGATGTCGTACAGTGCGGGCCCGCTAGCAAGTGGCAAGTCTCCAGCTGAGCTCTTACTGGGTCGGAACATCCGTACACGACTTCCCAGTTATGTCACACCTGACCACAGAGATGAGGTATGGGCAGACAAGGCTCGGAAACTACAACAGAAACAAAAAACACTTCATGACCGCACAGCCACTACACTAGTGCCTCTACAGGAGAAGGATATAGTTCGCATTGAAGGGCCTGAGTCATGGACTAAAAGAGCCACTGTTCTACAACAGGTCGCCCCCAGGTCATACAGTGTCATGACAGAGAACAGCAATGTGTTTCACAGAAACAGGAGGCACCTACTGAAAACCACAGAGACCTTTCAGCCTCAGGAGGACAGAGAGGATGATGAGATGAGGGAAATGCCACAAAGAGACGAGATGAGGGAAATGCCACAAAGAGACGAGATGAGGGAAATGCCACAAAGTGACGAAGGACATAGTAGTGATAATGTGACAAGGGACCTGTGTGGTACAGACATGAACTTAAGGGATACAACTGGGGTGGTTCAGCAAACACCCATTCAGCCACGCAGGTCACAGCGCACCAGAAAGCCTGTAGTTAAACTTGACCTGTAGACAGGGATTGATAAGACTGTAAACAGTTAATGGACTCCTGGGTGTGGGTAAGGTTTATACCTACCTGCAATTAGTTCAATGGTGTAGTTACACTGACTGTTTAATATGATGTTAACAAGTGTTCTATATGTTATGTTATGTTGTTACTGTGTTGTGTCTTCATTGAAGGGGGAAGATGTACGGATAACCATAGCTGTCGTAAAGACAGCGGGGTTTGATTAACAGCTGGTTGACGGCTGATGTCATATCCGGGGGCGGGACCCGACACCATCTTGGCCATGCTTGAGGTACTGTACTAGGAGGCACAGAGTCAGGACTGAATAAATGGCACTCCACTACAACTGCTTGGGAGACTCATAATTACGTTAAGATAACATTACACCCATGACCTCTACTCCCTAGAAGGACAAGGGCAGCAGGCGCATGGGAACACCACCACCTCCACATTCCCCTCCAAGTCACACACCATACTGACTTGGAAGTATATCGCTGATCCTTCATCGTCGCTGGGTCAAAATCCTGGAACTCCCTCCCTAACAGCCCTGTGGGAGTACCTTCACCACATGGACTTCCGCGGTTCAAGAAGGTGGCTCACCACCACCTTCTCAAGGGCAATAGGGATGGGCAATAAATACTGACCTTGCCAGCGATGCCCAAATCCCATGAACAAATTAAAAAAAACTTTGACATCTTGCATTACATCTTGTTGTATATTCTCAGCGTGAAAATGGTAATTGATCAAAAATTATGTACAATATAGGTAAATAAATATATATAAAAGCCACTCATTTATGGCTATCACGGAATAATGGTAAAGATTCACAGAATTTGATCATCAAATCACTGGCAAAAATCCCAGAGAACCACGCCATGAAAACAGAATTTGACTTCTTCAATCACTGTAATCAGTGACCCTGAGGTTATCCACTACATGGCATAAATACTCCAATTGATGTACAACAGCCTATCCACTGACTCACTGTGAGCAATGCTACGCGAGATCTGCAAGTGTATAGTGTATATACACACACATTTCCTCACCAACGTTCTGCCCTCACCTCCTGAAGGCACTGACTCTTTTGCTTGGATATCTGGTACATAAGTAACCAATATTTGCACCTGTGAGCTGTGGCAATAAGGATCAACAGGCTAGTTGATTGCAGTTGCACCACACCTGAACCCGATCCCCTTCTCACCAAATGCCCAACAGAGAGGCGGGGTGCGGTCACAGGATAACAATCAGAAACAGGAACTCGGTCTGACTTTCCCCTTAGAAGTGTGGCACTCTCTCACACTAAAAGCAGTAGATGCTCGCTCAATTAATCATTTTAATTTTGAGACTGCTAGATTTTTGCTAGACAAGGGTATAAAAGGAAATCAAGCCTAGGCGGGTGGATGGAGTTAGGATACAGATTAGCTGTGATCTCATTGAATGGTGGAACAGGCTCGAGTTGCTGAATGGCCTCCTCCTGTTCCAATGTTCCTATGTTCCTAATGAGTTGGAAATGCAGTTCAATGGAATTTGGAATCGGATGATATGGAGAGGCACTATAGTTTGGGAGGAGTTAATAGTTCATCAGGACTTGTGGTGGGTGATATTGGAGCCCATAATACTTTTCAATGCAGATATTGGAAATTGCAATGGGATAATATTGGGATGCACTAGATTTCATGCTGCGGTAAAATTGGGGTTCATTATAAGAACAAAAAAACATAAGAATTAGGAGCAGGAGTAGGCCATTCGGCCCTTCAAACCTGCTCCGCCATTCAAAAAGATCATGGCTGATCATTTACCTCAACTCCACCTTCCCTCACTATCCCCATATCCCTTGGTTCCCTTCGTATCCAAAAATCTATCGACCTCTGTCTTGAATATTGTTCTGCCTTATAATTGCAGGAGTTTTGTTTTGTTGCCGCCAGTAGGTGGCAGTAAATAGAAATGGCCAGTCGGGTCACTCAACAGGAAGTAGTATAGTGATAGCAAACAAAGAGGTCACATCAGCATGGAGCGTGCTGCAAGTTAATCCGCTGCAATCTTACATTGTTACGCCTTCGAAAGCATTGCCTGTGAGTTGAATGGTTTCATTACATATTCATGTTTAGATGTTAGTTATATCTCATGTATGTAACAAGGTGCATTTCTTTCTTTTTTCTTTCTCAGTTTTACTCCAACCCAATGCAACTGATTCGTATTGTTTCATTGACCTCATGTAAGTGTGGCACTATTAAACACCGGAGCTTGGACGCTACATCCTGACTCCCATGTCGTTACTGAAAGGAGTTTGGCTGGCTGTCTAACTGCGTACAGACACATACACGTAGGGAGGACAGTACAGTAAAAAGGCAAGTCATCAGCTGGCGCAACAAGCAACATTCGCAGTGCAGCGCGGTGCAATCATGGATGGCAAGAGCTTCCAAGACGAGCAGAGATCTGTGACCAGCTCAAGAAGTACACGCTCATCTAGATCATCAACAGCCAGTGTAGCAGCAGCTAGAGCCTGAGCTAAAGCTAAAGTGGCACAGGCTCGCGTGACCTTTGCTAAACGAACTGGCTGTGAAGAAAGAGAAGGTCCAACTACAAGCAGAGGCTGTTACATTGGAGAAAGAGAAGGTCCGACTACAAGCAAAGGCTGCTACATTGGACGCCACGCTGGAGGCACTACACATTGAGAAAGAAGCAGCTGCCGCTACTGCTGAGGTGGAGATATGGGAAGCGGCACTAGAAGCAGAGGTGGGAGAGCACCGCAGCATTGCTCGTCCTGCATCACCTCAAAGCACTGAGAGGCGGACAAACGACTATGTCCAGGAGCAGGCTAGGATACGCACAGACATCTCCTTCCCAAACTTTGAACCATTGTACGAGAACACGGAATCGCCATCACCAGCCCAACATGAGGTCACTCAGGTGGATCATTCACGTTACACTGATGACGACCCCTTCCTTGTTACTGACGACTGGTCACATGAAGGAGAATTTGCAGCACTCCCGAAGAAACTTGTGCTTCAATCCGCCGCTCCCAACCACTTGGAAGGTACTTATGCCAAAATTCCTCACATTAAAAAAGAACCCTTTTTAAAGGCTAGAACAGGTCATCCGGCAGCCCTTCCGATGTGATCATACTCTGGCAACCCATGCACAGACTCCTAATATGACAGGTATTGCCCAATATTTGGCACGTAGAGAACTTGTAAGGACAGGTCTCACAAAATTTGATGGCAAGCCAGAGAGTTTTAGAGCATGGCTTCCTTAATGCCACTGGCGGCTTGAGCCTGAGTGCTAGTGAGGAGTTGGATTTATTGTCATCATGGCTCGGCAAAGAATCGTCAGAACATGCCTGTAGGATCCGGTTTGTGTACACAAATGACCCAAGCACAGCCCTTAGAATGGTCTGGGCAAGACTCAGGGAGTGTTACTGTGCTCCTGAGGTGATAGAGAAAGCCCTCTTCAGTAAGCTGGAAAACTTTCCTAAAATAGGTAACAGAGACTACCTTAAGTTTAGAGAACTCGGAGATCTTTTAATGGAGTTACTGGCAGCCAAAACAGACGGATAGTTACCTGGGCTCTCCTATTTAGATACTGCTCGCGGCATCAACCCAATAGTGGAGAAGTTGCCCCACCCTCTCCAAGAAAAATGGATCAATGTAGGCTCAAAATTCAAAGAAGACAACCACATGTGGTTTCCCCCATTTTCCTTCTTTGTGAACTTTATCTGCAGAGAGCCCAGAATTAGAAATGATCCAAGCTTTGCCCTGTCCAGCTACTGTAGTGGACCCTCAAAGTATGAGAAGCCCATGTCAAAGTACGCAGGCACAAGAATGCCTATATCCGTGCATAAGACGGATGTCACTGCAAAGACCGACATCAGCATAGATGCAGCGAAGAATGAAGACGATCCCGGAAAACACTGCCCCATCCATCATAAGCCTCATCCGCTCGCAAAATGTAGAGGCTTCAGAAACAAGACCATAGATGAACGCAGAGCCTACCTCAAAGATAATAATGGGATATGTTTTAGGTGTTGCGCCTCCGTTTCCCACACTGCAAGAGACTGTAGGATAGCGTTGAGATGCAGGGAGTGTGAGAGTGACCGCCACAGCACAGCTATGCACCCAGGTCCTACCCCCACAATGGAAAAGCCAACCATCAAAGACTCTGAGCCCGGAGACGAGAGAAAGGGAACCCTTACCAGTGCACCAACGGTGAGCTCCATATGCACTGAGGTGTGTGGCCAAGGCCTCACAGGACGATCGTGTTCCAAAATATGCCTTGTAAGAGTCTACCCACAAGGACAGTGCGACCGCTCAGTAAACATGTACGCAATACTCGATGACCAAAGTAACCGGTCACTCGCACGGTCAGACATTTTTGACATATTTGGCGTCGAGAGTAGCCCAGCCCCTTACTCACTGAGAACCTGTGCCGGACTCTTGGAGATGGCAGGAAGGACAGCAGATGGGTTCTGTGCCGAGGCAGTGAGTGAAGGGGTGAGCATAGACTTACCGCCACTGATAGAGTGCAGTGAAATCCCGAACAACCGATCGGAGATACCAACGCCTGAGACAGCACTTCACCATGCCCGCCTAAAGCCCATAGCATCACGCATCCCAGCATTGGATCCAAAGGCCCAGATTCTCCTCCTGCTCGGGAGAGATGTGGTGAGGGTGCATAAGGTGAGAGAGCAAGTTAATGGACCACATGATGCCCCCTTTGCCCAAAGACCCGACTTAGGCTGGGTGCTCGTGGGAGAAGTGTGCCTAGGCCAAGCTCACAAGCCCAACGTAAGCAACTTTAAGACCAACGTGCTAAAAAGCGGACGACCCTCTTTCCTCACTCCCTGCCCAAGCCACATCCACCTGAAAGAGAGAGCGAGCTACGGCGGGGAGCAACAAGGTGATTTCTCTCACACAGCATGGGGGTGCTCGGCTGACACCAGAGCTGTCGACAAACTGGGGCACACCCTGTTTGAAAAGACAGAAGATGACAACAAAGGTGCTCTCTCCTTCGAAGACGAAGCTTTCATGAATATTATGGAGAAAGAATTTCACAAAGATGAGGCAAACAGCTGGGTTGCGCCTCTCCCCTTCAAGGTACCCCGGCTTCTTCTGCCTAACAATCGCGATCAGGCACTGTCACGCCTCGCATCACTGCGGTGCACATTAGATAGAAAGCCCGAAATGAAGGAACAGTTCATTGCCTTCATGGAAAAGGTTTTCAAGCGTAACCATGCTGAATTAGCACCTCCACTCAAAGAAGGAGAAGAGTGCTGGTATCTCCCGATTTTTGGAGTTTATCACCCCCAAAAACCTAGTCAAATAAGAGTAGTTTTCGACTCCAGCACTCAGCACTGTGGCATCTCACTCAACAATGTTCTGCTCACGGGTCCAGACCTAAACAACACCCTCCTTGGCATGCTGATTTGCTTTAGGAAAGAGCTCGTAGCAGTAACCGCAGACATCCAACAGATGTTCTATTGCTTTGTGATGAAAGAGGACCATAGGAACTATCTGAGGTTCTTCTGGTATCGCGACAACAACATGTCAAAGGACATCACTGAATACAGGATGCGGGTCCATGTTTTTGGTAACAGCCCCTCCCCTGCAGTCTCCATCTATGGGCTCAGAAGTACAGCCAAAGAAGGAGAACACGAGCATGGAAAAGACACAAGACAGTTTGTGGAGAGACATTTTTATGTTGATGACGGCCTCATAGCCTTACCTTCAGAAGCAGAAGCCATCAACCTGCTGAAGCGAACTCAAGCTTCATTAGCACAGTCCAACCTGAGGCTGCACAAAATTGCCTCAAACAGTGTAGCAGTGATGAAGGCCTTTCCAGCTGAGGATCACGCCAAGGGCATTAAAGACTTAGACCTCAGCGACGAAACCATGCCAGCCCAGCTAAGCCTTGGTTTGCGTTGGGAAATTGAATCTGACACCTTCACCTTTGCAGTGTCTGTAGGTGACAAGCCATTTACACGCCGTGGAGTGCTGTCAATGGTCAACTCGCTCTTTGACCCTCTCGGCATGGTGGCGCCCGTGACTATTCAGGGAAGAGCCCTACTACGAGAACTCTGCACAGACACGAGCAACTGGGACTCTCCACTCCCCGAAGGCAGGTTAACAGAATGGGAGACATGAGGAAAGTCTCTTGAAAATCTAAAAAATCTTCATATCCCACGCACCTACTCACCAGACACACTCTCCAAATCCAAACGCACCGAGTTGTGTGTATTCTCAGATGTGTCCGAGAAAGCTATTGGCACGGTAGCCTACCTGGGACCCCTGGATGATGAGGGCCAAAGCAACGTGGGATTTGTCCTGGGAAAGGCGAAGTTGACACCCCGGCCAGAGCCCACCATACCACGCCTGGAGTTATGTGCTGCAGTATTATCGGTGGAGATGGTGGATCTCATCCTGGATGAGATAGATTTCAAGCTTGATGCAGTGAAATTCTACTGTGACAGCAAAGTTGTGCTCAGTTACATCTCCAATGAGTCAAAGAGATTCTTCATATATGTACACAACAGAGTTCAGCGAATAAGACAATCAACATGCCCCGACCAGTGGCACTATGTGCCCACAGAGCTGAATCCAGCTGACCTCGTCACCAGGTCAGTGCCTGCCTCCCAGCTGTCCAATACAATGTGGTTTACCGGGCCAGCTTTCTTACACAAACCTGACCAAGCTGACCATACGGCACAAGAATCATTCAAGCTCGTCAGCCCAGAACTAGATGTGAAGGCCACTGTTCAAGGGACGGTCAAAAAGTTCTTCAGACCCATCTCAGAGGTCGTACTCCTCTTACCTAAGGAGGACTGAGTGTTATTGATTCCACAGTTCTGTATGTTTTATAAGTAGCGGCATCTAATAGACGCCAGGCGGGGAGTGTTCTGCCTTATAATTGCAGGAGTTTTTTTTTTGCCGCCAGTAGGTGGCAGTAAATGGAAATGGCCAGTAGGGTCACTCAACAGGAAGTAGTACAGTGATAGCAAACAAAGAGGTCACATCAGCATGGAGCATGCTGCAAGTTAATCCGCTGCAATCTTACATTGTTACGCCTTCGAAAGCATTGCCTGTGAGTTGAATGGTTTCATTACATATTCATGTTTAGATGTTAGTTATATCTCATGTATGTAACAAGGTGCATTTCTTTCTTTTTTCTTTCTCAGTTTTACTCCAACCCAATGCAACTGATTCGTATTGTTTCATTGACCTCATGTAAGTGTGGCATTATTAAACACCGGAGCTTGGACGCTACATCCTGACTCCCATGTCGTTATTGAAAGGCGTTTGGCTGGCTGTCTAACTGCGTACAGACACATACACGTAGGGAGGACAGTACAAATATACTCAACGAATGAGTATCCACAGCCTCCTGGGGTAGAGAATTCCAAAGATTAAAACAGGCTATTCTGGACGACACAATCACACCCATAGTTAGTAGGATTCAAACCTGCGCGGGGAAACCCCAGTGGATTTCGAGTCCGTCACCTTAACTATTTGGCCACAACTAACACACTGCTATAGCTTGAGATGGGATGATTTAGGGGTTCAGTAGATTGTGTGAAGTGGTAATTTTGGGGTTCACTGCAGTTTGATATGGTGTGATATTAGGGTTTAATATAATTTGAGATGGTTAATATTGGGATCCATTAGAGATTTTTTGGGCTGATACTGGTGCGCTTTTGTGTTTAATTTCTTTTGAATTAACATTTTATGTACACAGACATTATTTTCTTATATTTCTTAACACTTTGCAAGCTCCATTGGCTTTTCCTAACTCTGGTAGGATCCAAATCAAATCTCTTCAATTTAAACAAAGCAATTAATTTAAATCTTCCTGAATCAGCTCCTTGGGATTAAATAAATGGCCACTGATATCAAAATGGCCAGACACCCCAAAGGTCAGACTCCCCAAACCCTTTCCACCATCTACAAAGCACAAGTCAGGAGTGTGATGTAATACTCTCCACTTGCCTGGATGAGTGCAGTTCCAACAACACTGAAGAAGCTCGACTCCATCCAGGACAAAGCAGCCCGCTTGATTGGCTCCCCATCTACCACCTTAAACATTCATTCCCTCCACCTCCGGTGTACCGTGGCTGCAGTGTGTACCATCTACAAGATGCACTGCAGCAACTCGCTATAGCTTCTTCGGCAGAACCTCCCAAATCCGCGACCTCTACCCCCTAGAAGGACAAGGGCAGCAGGCACATGGGAACACCACCACCTCCAAGTACCCCTCCAAGTCACACACCATCCTGACTGAGAAGTATATCACCGTTCCTTCATTGTCGTTGGGTCAAAATCCTGGAACTCCCTCCCTAACAGCACTGTGGGACAGCTTCACCACACGGACTGCAGCGGTTCATGAAGGCGGTTCACCACCACCTTCTCAAGGGCAATAGGGATGGGCAAAAATGCTGGCCTTGCCAGCGACGCCCACATCCCAAGAACAAACAAAAAAAAACAACTTGCATTTATATAGCACCTTTAACATAGTAAGGTGTTCCAAGGCACTTCATTGGAGCGTAATCAAGCAAAGTTTGACACTGAGCCACATAAGGAGATATTAGGACAGGTGACAAAAAGCTTGGTCAAAGAGGTAGGTTTTATGGAGCATCTTACAGGAGGAGAGAGAGGCGGAGAGGTTTAGGGAGGGAATTCCAGAGCTTAGGGCCTAAGCTAGGGAGTTGTTGTTGTTTAATAGAGTTGTGTTTGAGACATGTGTGTGTTAGATGGAGGTATAACTGAGATTGAAGTGTAGCGCTCACTCGCTCGCATGCTCACTCTGCTCATACCTGTAGTGAACGAGGCGTGTTTGGCTGTACTTCTCTTAGTGCCGTGTGCAGACTGCAGTCTCAGTGTGTACTCAGTAGTTTCCGACAGGCCCTCTAGTCGAATCCAAGTATCTTCTGCGTCCAGGATCAGCTCCTGCAAGAGCGTGGGATAAAAAAGTCACATCGGTGCCTCAGCCCAGTCAATTACCACCCCGCCCCACCCCCTGCCCCCACCCTAGACTTCTCAATTAACAAATGGCTCTGCTCCTCAGAGTGCCTTTAAACACGGGGCACACACCATGTCAAATCCTGTGGGGCAGTCTAGGATTAGGGGACATAACCATAAAATCAGAGCCAGGCCATTCAGGAGAGAAGTGAGGAAACACTTCTTCACACAAACGGTGGTAGAAGTGTGGAACTCTCTCCCATATAAAGCAATAGATGCTAGCTCAATTAATAAGTTGAAAACTGAGATTGACAGATTTTTATTAGGCAAGGTATTAAGGGAAATGGAGTCAAGGCAGGTAGATGGAGTTATGATACAGATCAGCCAGGATCTAATTGAATGGAGGAACAGGCTTGAGGGGCTAAATGGCCTTCTCCTGTTTCTATCTTCCTGTGAGGCTGGTCCGTGCTGAGTGAAGCAAATGTTTAAATAGCAGAGAGCTATTTCAGATGTAGCCTTCAGTAACTGCTCAATTGAATAGGCTTTTCTCTGCTCAGTTGCCATGGTGACCATGCCCAGCTGTGTGCCAATCGCTCCGGCCACCTCCCTGATGAATAGTTAATCTTCAAAGTCACCCTTCCGTAGTAGGGTTAATAAGATTGCTGTGTATCAGTGTTATGACCACTGAGCTGCCTCATCTCCCCGACATCTCAATCACTCCCAACTCTCCCTATCCCCTCTCTCCCATTGAGCCAGGTATACAGGAATCCCAACTCATGGAGATAGCAGGCCCCACAATCCCAGCTCTCCCCATCCTCTTCCTCCCATTGAGCCAGGTATATTGGAATCCCAACTCATGGAGAGAGCAGGCCCCACAATACCAGCTCTCCCAATCCCCTCTCTCCCATTGAGCCAGGTATAGAGGAATCCCAAATCAAGGAGACAGCAGATCCCGCAATCCCAGCTCTGTCCCAGAAAACGGCACACAACATCAGAAATCACCAATTTCCAATCGACTCCACACACAAATTCATCCTGTAACCCACACACATATTCACCCTGTAACCCACACACATATTCACCCTGTACCCCACACATATATTCACCCTGTACCCCACACACATATTCACCCTGTAACCCACACATATTCACCCTGTACCCCACACACATAATCACCCTGTACCCACACACACATATTCAACCTGTACCCCACACACACGTATTCACCCTGTACCCAACACACATATTCACCCTGTAACTCACACACATATTCACCCTGTATTCCCCACACACATATTCACCCTGTAACACAAACACATATTCAACCAGTAACCCACACACATATTCACCCTGTAACTCACGCACATATTCACCCGTAACCCACACACATATTCACCTTGTACCCCACACACATATTCACCCTGTACCCCACACATATATTCACCCTGTACCTCACACACACATAATCACCCTGAACCCACACACACACATTCACCCTGTACCCAACACACATATTCACCCTGTAACTCACGCACATATTCACCCTGTAACACACACACATATTCAACCTGTACCCAAACACACATATTCACCCTGTAACTCACACACATATTCACCCTGTACCCCACACACACATATTCACCCTGTACCCCACGCACATATTCACGCTGTACCCCCCACACACATATTCACACTGTACCCACACACATATTCATCCTGTATCCCACACACATATTCTCCCTGTACCTCACACACACATAATCACGCTGTACCCCACACACAAATTCACCCTGTACCTCACACATAAATATTCACCCTGTACCCCACACACACATATTCACCCTGGACAACACATATACATATTCACCCTGTATCCACACACATATATTCACCCTGTACCCCACACATGTATGCACGCTGTACCTCACACACACATAATCCTCATGCATCCAACACACACATATTCACCCTATACCCCACACACGTATTCACACTGTACCTCACACACACATATTCACCCTGTACCCACACACATTCACCCTGTACCCCACACACATATATTCACCCTGTACCCACAAACATTCACACTGTACCCCACACACATATTCACCCTGAACCCCACACACATATATTCACCCTGTACCCACAAACATTTACCCTGTACCCCACACACACATATTCACTCTGTACGCCACACACATATTCACTCTGTACCCCACACACATATTCACCCTGTACCCTACACACATATTCACCCTGTACTCCACACACACATATTCACCCTGTACCCCACACACATACTCACCCTTAACCCACATGCATATTAACCCTGTAACCCACACACTTATTTACCCTGCATCCCAAACACATATTCACCCCGTACCCCACACACATATTCAACCTGTACCCTACAAACTGATTCACCCTGTACCCCACAAACATATTCACCCTGTACCACACACATATTCACCCTGTACCCCACACACATATTCAACCTGTACCCCACACAGATATTCTCCCTGTAACCCACACACACATATTCACCCTGTAAACCACACACACAAATTCACGCTGTACCCCATACACATATTCATCCTCTACCCCACACCCATATTCACCTGTACCTCACACACACTTAATCCCCCCTGTATCCCACACACACATAATCCCCCTGTATCCCACACACACATATACACCCTGTACCCAACACTTAATCACCCTGTACCCCACACACACATATTCACCCTGTAACCCACACACATATTCACCCTGTACCCACACACATATTCACCCTGTACCCCACACACATATTCACCCTGTACCACACACACATATTCACCCTGTACCACACACAAATATTCACCCTGTACCCCACAAACACATATTCATCCTGTACCCAACACTCATATATTCACCCTGTACCCCACACACATATTCACCCTGTATCCTACACACACATATTCACCCTGTATCCAACACACACATATTCACCCTGTACCCAACACTCACATATTCACCTTGTATCCAACACACACATATTCACCCTGTACCCAACACTCATATATTCACCCTGTACCCCACACACATATTCACCCTGTACCCACACACACATATTCACCCTGTACCTCACACACACATATTCACCCATTACCCAACAGACATTCACCATATATTCACATATATTCACCCTGCACCCCATACAACATATTCACCCTGTACTGCACAAACATATTCACACTGTACCCCACACACACATATTCATACTGTACCCACACATATTCACCCTGTACCCCACACACATATTCACCCTGTATCCCACACACACATATTCACCCTGTACCCCACACACATATTCACCCTGTATTGCACATACATATTCACCCTGTACCCCACACACATATTCGCCCTGTACCCCACACACATAATCACCCTGTACTCAACACACATATTCACCCTGTACCCACAGACCTATTTATCCTGTACGCCACACACATATTCACCCTATATCACACACACATATTCAACCTGTACATACAGACACACATATTCATCCTGTGCCCCAGACACTTCTTCACCCTGTACTGCACACACATTTTCACCCTGTACCCCACACACACATATTCGCCCTGTATCCCACACACATATTCACCCTATAGCCCACACACGTATTCACCATGTACACCACACACGTATTCACCCTGTACCCCAAAGACACATATTCACCCTGTATTGCAGATACATATTCACCTTGTACCCCACACGTATATTCACCCTGTACCCACACACTTATTTACCCTGTAACCCAAACACATATTCACCCTGTACCCACACGTATTTACCCTGTACCCCAAACACATATACACCCTGTACCACACAGACATATTCACCCAGTATCCCACACACATATTCAACCTGTACCCCACAAACATATTCACCTTGTACGCCACACACTTATTCATCCTGTACCCCACATACATATTCACACTGTACCCCACACACATATTCACCCTGTACACCACACACGTATTCATCTTGTATCCCACACAGATATTCACCCTATATCCCACACATACACAAACATATTCACCCTGTACACACACATGTATTCACCCTGTATCACACACAGACACACATATTCACTCTGTACCCCACACACATATTCACCCTGTACCCCACACACATATTCACCCTGTACCCCACACACATATTCACCCTGTACCCCACACACTTATTTAACCTGTACCACACACATATTCACTCTGTACCCGACACTCATATTCACCCTGTGTCCCACACACATACTCACCCTGTAACCCACACACATATTCACCTAGTACCTGACACACACATATTCACCCTGTACCCCCCACACACACTTATTCACCCTGTACCCCACCCACACATATTCACCCTGTACTCCACACACTTATTTACCCTGAATCCCACACACATATTCATCCTGGACCCCACACATGTATTCACCCTGTACCTCACACATATATTCACCCTGTACCCCACATATATATTCACCCTGTAGCTCACACACACATATTCACTCATTACCCAACAGACATTCACCATATATTCACATATATTCACCCTGCAACCCATACACATATTCACCCTGTACTGCACAAACATATTCACACTGTACCCCACACACACATAATCATACTGTACCCACGCACATTCACCCTGTACCCCACACACATATTCACCCTGGGCTTCACACGCAAATAATCGCACTGTGCACCACACACTCATATTCACCCTGTACCCCTCACATTCAACCTGTAACCCACACACACATATTCACCATGTACCCCACACAGACATATTCACCCAGTACCCACACACATTCACCCTGTACCCCACACACACATATTCACCCTGTACACCACATGCACAACTTCACCCTGTACCCTGCACACAAATATTTGCCCTGTACCCCACACACATATTCACCCTGTCCCCCACACACATATTTTCCCTGTACCCCACACACTTATTCACCCTGTACTTCACATACATATTCACCCTGTACCCAACACACACATATTCACCCTGTACCCCACACACATATTCACCCTACACCATACACACACACATATTCATCCAGGACCCCACACATATATTCACCCTATACCTCACACACATATTCACCCTATAGCACACACAAGTATTCACCCTGTAGCCCACACACATATTCACCCTGTACCCCACACACATAATCACCCTGTAACCCACACACACATGTTCACCCTGAACCACACACAAATATTCACCCTGTACCCCACACACATATTCACCCTGTACCCCACGCACACATATTCACCCTGTACCCCACACACATATTCTCCCTGTATTGCACATACATATTCACCCTGTACCCCACACACATATTCGCCCTGTACCCCACACACATAATCACCCTGTACCCCACATACATATTCATCCTGTACCCCACACACATATTCACCCTGTATCCCACACACACGTATTCACCCTGTACCCACACATTTATTCACCCTGTACCCCACACACATATTCACCCTGTACCCACACACTTATTTACCCTGTACCCCAAACACATATTCACCCTGTACCACACAGATATATTCACCCAGTATCCCACACACATATTCACCCTGTACCCCACAAACATATTCACCTTGTACACCACACACTTATTCACCCTGTACCCCAGACACATATTCACCCTGTACCCCAAACACATATTCACCCTGTAACCCACTCACATATTCAACCTGTACCCCACACACATATTCACCCTGTACCCCAAAAACATATTCACCCTGTACCACACACACATATTCACCCTGTACACCACACACATATTCATCTTGTATCACACACATATTCATCTTGTATCCCACACAGATATTCACCCTATATCCCACACATATTCACCCTGTACACTCACGAACATATTCACCCTGTACCCACACTCTTATTTACCCTGTATCCTACACACATATTCACCCTGTACCGCACACACATATCCTCCCTGTACTCAACACACATATTCACCCTGTACTCACAGACTTATTTATCCTGTACGCCACACACATATTCACCCTGTATCAAACACACATATTCAGCCTGTACATACAGACGCACATATTCACCCTGTGCCCGACACTTATTCACCCTGTACTGCACATACATGTTCACCCTGTACCCCACACACACTTATTCACCCGGCACCCCACAAACATATTCATCCTGTGCCCCAGACACTTCTTCACCCTGTACTGCACACACATTTTCACCCTGTACCCCACACACACATATTCGCCCTGTACCCCACACACGTATTCACCATGTACACCACACACGTATTAAACCCTGTACCCCAAAGACACATATTCACCCTGTATTGCAGATACATATTCACCTTGTACCCCACATGTATATTCACCCTGTACCCACACACGTATTTACCCTGTGCCCCAAACACATATTCACCCTGTACCCACACTTATTTACCCTGTACCCCAAACACATATACACCCTGTACCACACAGACATATTCACCCAGTATCCCACACACATATTCACCCTGTACCCCACACATATTCACCCTGTACCTGACACTCATATTCACCCTGTACCCCACACACATAGTCACCCTGTACCCCACACACATATTCACCCTGTACCCCACACACTTATTTTCCCTGTACCACACACATATTCACCCTGTACCTGACACTCATATTCACCCTGTATCCCACACACATATTCACCCTGTGTCCCACACACATACTCACCCTGTAACCCACACACACATTCAGCTAGTACCTGACACACACATATTCACCCTGTACCCCACACACACTTATTCACCCTGTACCCCACACACACATATTCACCCTGTACTCCACACACTTATTTACCCTGAATCCCACACACATATTCAAGCTGTTCCCAACAAACGTATTCACCCTGTACATCACACACACATATTCACCCTGTACACTACACACATTCACCCTGTACCCCACACACATATTCATCCTGTACCCCACAATCACATAGTCACCCTGCAACTCACACACATATTCACCCTGTACCCCACACACATATTCACCCTGTACCCCACACACTTATTCACACTGTAATCCACACTCATATTCACCCTGTACCCACACACACATATTCACCCTGTACCCCACACACATATTCACACTGTACCCAACACACGCACACATATTCACCCTGTACCCAACACACACATATTCACCCTGTACCCAAAACACACATATTCACCCTGTACCCCACACACATAGTCACACTGTACCTCAGACAATTATTCACCCTGTATGCCACACGCATATTCACCCTGTACCCCACACGTATATTCAACCTATACCCCACACATATATTCACCCTATACCCACACACACATATTCACCCTGCAAACCACACACATATTCACCCTGTACCCCACACAGGTATTCACCCTGTACCCCACACACACATATTCACCCTGTACCCCAGACACACATATTCACCCTATACCCCATACAAACATATTGACACTGTACCCACACACACATATTCAACCTGTACCCCACACAGGTATTCACCCTGTACTCCACACACATATTCATCTTGTACCCCACACATATATTCACCCTTTACACACACACACATATTCACCCCGTACCCGACACACATATTCACCCTGTACCACGCACATATTCAACCTGTACCGCACACACACATAATCACCCTGTACCAACATACATATTCACCCTCTACCCCACTCACACATATTCAACCGATAACCCACACCCATATTCAACCTGTACTCAAACACACATATTCACCCTTTAACTCACACACATATTCACCCTGTACCCCACACACACATATTCACCCTTTACCCCCTGCACATATTCACCATGTACCTGACACACACATATTCACCCTGTAACTCACACACATATTCACTCTGTACCCCACACACACATATTCACCCTGTAACCCACAAACATATTCAGCCTGTACCCTACACACACATATTCACCCTGTACCTCATACACATATGCACCCTTTACCCCCCACACACATATTCAGCCTGTACACACACACATATTCACCCTGTATCCCACACACATATTCCCCCTGTACATCACACAAACATTTTCACCCTGTGCCCTACACACATTCACCCTGTACCCCACACACATATTCACCCTGTACCCCACACACACAGTCACCCTGTAACCCACACACATTTTCACCCAGTACCCCACACACATATTCACCCTGTACCACACACACATATTCACCCTGTACCACACACACATAATCACCCTGTACCCCACACACATATTCAGTCTGTATCCCACACAGATATTCACCCTGTACCCAAACAAGTATTTACCCAATGTCTCACACACACATTCACCCTGTTCTCCACACAGATATTCACCCTGTACCCCACACAAATATTCACCCTGTATCCCACACACAAATTCACCCTGTACCACACACACATAAACACCCTGCACCACACACACTTATTCACCCTGTACCGCACACACATATTCACACTGTACCCCACAAACACTTAATCACCCTGTACCGCACACACCTATTCACACCCTACCCCACACAGACATATTCACCCTGTACCCCACACACATATTCACCCTGTATCCCACACAGATATTCACACGGTACCACACACACATTCAACCTGTATCCCACACACATATTCACCCTGTACCCCACACACATATTCACCCCATATCCCACAAACATAATCACCCTGTACCACACACACATATTCACCCCATATCCCACACACATAATCACCCTGTACCAAACACACATATTCACCCTGTACCCCAAACATATATTTACCCCATATCCCACACACATAATTACCCTGTACCACACACATATTCACCCTGTATCCCACACACATATTCACCCTGTATCCCAAACACATATTTACCCTGTACCCCACACATGTATTCACCCTGTACCCCACACACATATATTCACCCAGTACACCACAAACATATTTACACTGTACCCACACACATATTCACACTGTATCCCACACACTTATTTACCCTGTATCCCACATACATATTTACCCTGTACCTCACACAAACATATTCACCCTGTATCCACACACACATATTCAACCTGTACCCCACACATGTATTCACCCTGTACTCCACACACATATTCATCTTGTACCCCACACACATATTCACACTTTAACTCACACACACATTCACCCTGTACCCCACACACACATATTCACCCTTTACCCTTTGCACATACTCACCATGTACCTGACACACAATTATTCACCCTATAACACACACCCATATTCAACCTGTATTCAAACACACATACTCACCCTTTAACTCACACACACATTCAGCCTGTACCCCCCACACACTTATTCACCCTTTACCCCCTGCACATATTCACCATGTACCTGACACACACATATTCACCCTATAACTCACACACATATTCACTCTTTACCCCACACACACATATTCACCCTGTAACCCACAAACTTATTCACCATGTACCCTACAAACACATATTCACCCTGTACCTCATACACATATTCACCCTGTACCCCTCACACACATATTCAGCCTGTACACACACACATATTCACCCTGTATCCCACACACATATTCCCCCTGTACATCACACAAACATATTCACCCTGTACCCTACACACATTCACCCTGTACCCCACACACATATTCACCCTGTACCTCACACAAACATATTCACCCTGTACCCCACACACACATAGTCACCCTGTAACCCACACATATTTCCATCCAGTACCCCACACACATATTCACCCTGTACCACACGCACATATTCACCCTGTACCACACACACATATTCACCCTGTACCCCACACATATATTCAGCCTGTATCTCACACAGATATTCACACTGTACCCACACATGTATTTACCCAATATCTCACACGCATATTCATCCTGTACCCCACACAGATATTCACCCTGTACCCCACACACATATTCACCCTGTACCACACACACATATTCACCTTGTACAACACACACATATTCACCCTGTACCCCACACATATATTCACCCTGTACCCCACACATCTATATTCACCCTGTACCCCACACACATATTCACCCTGTACCCCACACAGATATATACGCTGTACCCTACACACACATATTCACCCTGGACCCCACACACTTTTTCATCCTTTACTGCACATACATATTCACCCTGTATGCCACACACACATATTCAGCCTGTACCCAAAAACACACATATTCATCCTGGATGCCACACACACATATTCACCATGAACCCCACACACATATTCACCCTGCACCACACACAAATATTCACCCTTTGCCCAACACACATATATTCACCCCGTATCCCACACAAATATTCACCCTGAAACACACACACATATTCACCCTGTATCCTACATACATATTCACCCTGTAGCCCACACACATATTCACCCTGTACCCACACATGTATTTACCTAATATCTCATGTACATATTCACACTCTACCCCACACTCATAATCACCCTGTACCCCACACACTTATTTACCCTGTATCCCACACATATATTCACCCTGTACCAGACACCAATATTTGCCATGTACCCCCCACACACATATTCACCCTGTATCCCACACACATATTCAACCTGTACCCCACTAACACTTATTCACCCTGTACCTCACACACCTATTCACACTGTACCACACACACATATTCAACCTGTATCCCACACTCATATTCAACCTGTACCCCACACACATATTCACCCAAATCCCACACACATACTCACCCTGCACCACATACACATATTCAACCTGTATCCCACACACATATTCATCCTGTACCCCACGCATCTATTCACCCGGTATCCCACACACATAATCACCCTGTACCAAACACATATATTCACCCTTTACCCAACACAAATATTTAACCGATATACCACACACATATTTACCCTGTACCCCACACACGTATTCACCCTGTACCCCACACACACATATTCACCCTGTACCCCACACACACATATTCACCCTGTACCCCACACACACATATTCACCCTGTACACCACACACACATATTCACCCTGTACCCCACACACACATATTCACCCTGTACGCCACACACACATATTCACCCTGTACCCAAACACACAAATATTCACCCTGTAAGCCACACACGCATATTCGCCTTGTACCACACACACATATTCACCCTGTACCCGGCACACATATTCAGCCTGTATCCCACACACATATTCACCCTGTACCCCACACACATATTCACCCGGTACCCCACACACCCATATTTACCCTGTATCCCACACACATATTCACCATGTATCCCACACACATATTCACCCTGTACCCCACAGTCATATTCACCCGGTACCCCACACACATATTCACCCTGTACCACACACACATATGCACCCTGTACCCCACACACAAATTCATGTTGTACCCTACACACACATATTCACCCGGGACCCCACACACTTATTCACCCTGTATCGCACATACATGTTCACCCTGTACAGACACACATATTCACCCTGTAGCCCACACACATATTCACCCTGTACTCCACACACATATTCACCCGGTACTCCACACATATATTCACCCTGTACCCACACACTTATTTACCCTGTACGCCACAGACATATTCACCCTGTACCCCACACACATATTTGCACTGTACCCCACACACATAATCTCCCTGTACCACACAAACACTTATTTACCCTGTACCCCACGCACATATTCACCCTGTACCCCACACACTTATTTACCCTATATCCCACACACCTATTTACCCTGTATCCCACAAACATATTCACCCTGTACCCCAAACACATATTCACCCTGTACCCCACACACATATTCACCCTGTACCCCACACACATATTCACCCTTTACCCCACACACATATTCACCCTGTACCCCACACACACATATTCACCCTGTACCCCACACACATATTTACCCTGTATCCCACACACATATTCACCCTGTACCCCACACACATATTCGCCCTGTACCCCACAAACACGTATTCACCCTGTACCCCACACACATATTCGCCCTGTACCCCACACACATAATCACCCTGTACCCCACAAACACTTATTCACCCTGTACCCCACACACATATTCACCCTGTACCCCACACACTTATTTACCCTATATCCCACACACCTATTTACCCTGTATCCCACAAACATATTCACTCTGTACCCCAAACATATATTCACCCTGTACCCCACACACATATTCACCCTGTACCCCACACACATATTCTCCCTGTACCCCACACACATACTCACCCTGTACCCCACACACATATTCACCCTGTACCCCACACACACATATTCACCCTGTACCCCACATACATATTCACCCTGTACCCCACACACATAGTTACCCTGTATCCCACACAAATATTCACCCTGTACCCCACACACATTTTTACTCTGTGCCCCACACACTTATTTGCCCTGTATCCCACACCCATATTCACACTGTACCCCACAAACATATTCAGCCTGTACCCCACACACATATTCAGCCTGTATCCCACACACATATTCACCCTGCACCACACACAATTCATCCTGTACCCCACACACATATTCACCCTGTACCCCACACTCATATTCACCCTATACCCCACACTCATATTCACCCTGTATCCCACACACATATTCACCCTGTACCCCAGACCCTTATTCACCCTGTACCCCACACACATATTCACCCTGTATCCCAAACACATATTCACCCTGTACCCCACTCACAAAGGAGGAGTGAAGCAGACATTGCAATCAGGTGGGAGGAGCGTGAAATATTAGATGAAATAAACATAGTGGCCTAGAAATTCATTGTAGCCACTTTTGGGGCGGTAAAGTCGGGCGGCCGCTAAAGTTTGCGCCAGCCGCCAAATCGAGGCCACTTCTCCGATATTCATTAGCTTCGCCCTAAGAGTTTGCTCGAGCGCTAAAACTGGCACTGGATGCCTCTCTTTAGGCGCTAAGCCGGAGGTGCTGAGCGAGAGCGCCGAGGCCGGGCGCAGCGCAGGTGTGGCCATCTCATGATTGACAGCAGACACCCTGGCGCCGGCCAGCTCTTAAGGGGGAAGGGTCGACTTGGTCTGCTGCCATGCCCTGGATAGTGGAGCCCTCCAGCTAGGCCTGAACACTGCTGTTGGACCCAAATAGCGCCTGAAGCCATGCAGAAGGCCCGTGAACGAGCGCAGCGCTTCTCAGAGCGTGATCTGAGTGTGCTGGTTGGTGGAGTGGAGAAGAGGCGCCATATTTTGTACCCGGACAATGGCAGGAAGTCGCCGGTCCGCGTCTACCGGAGAGCCTGGAGGCATGTCGCCAGCAAGCTGTCAGCCAACAGCGAGGTCCTCAGGACCGGTGTCCAATGCCACAAAAAGCTTAATGACCTCACTCGGATTGTCAGGGTGAGTACCCTTTCCAGTGACCTCCTCATCCTTGCATGTGCACCTCACATTATGGGCAAAGGGACCTGAAAGCCCTAATGGCCAGCCCTCATCCAGCAGCTATGGGACAGGCATGAACATCAATTGCACATTCTGCACTTAACACACTGGCCAAGCTATTCCACCATGGGAGGCAGTGCACACAAGATCAGGGTGACACACTGGCCAGGCCATTCCACCATGGGAGGCAGTGCACACAAGATCAGGGCGACACACTGGCCAGGCTATTCCACCATGGGAGGCAGTGCACACAAGATCAGGGCGACACACTGTACTTAGAGGCCGTCCTTTCTCTTGCAGGCCAAGCTGGCCAATAACAAGAAGAGCCGGACTGCGACCGGGGGAGGCCGACCCCAGATCCAGCCGCTCACCGAGCTGCAACATCGCGTGGAGCGCATCATGGGTGGCCGGGTGATTGGCCCCATTGCATGTGGAGATGCCGACCCTGTTCTGGGCACCAATGGTAAGGACATCACCTTTTGGACCTCTCTCATCCCACTTGCGCATCAGATCTACATCCTTTGCCACTGTCCGACCAATGCGCTGAATGCCACCACTCATGCATCCCTCGCTGACGCCCTCTCCTCACTCTAAAGCTACTCTTGTGCCTTCCTGCTTTCAGATGGTGAGGAGGAGGTCCCTGAACTTGCCAGTGACAGCCCCTCAGAAGAGGAGGAGGAGGAGGAGCAAGAGAAAGGCGGCCCATCAGGGGAACCCTCAGCCGCGGCAACCCATGCGAATGTAGGGGAGACGTCTTCCCTGGAGGGGAGCGTGGCGGAAGTGTCAGAGGGGAGGGGAGCTCATGGGACCTGCGGCCTGCAGAAACGCGGGAGGGGGGTGGAAGCTCGGCGGCCTTCTCCCCAGAGCGGGGAAGGGTCGGAGGGGAGTCCAATTGCTGGGCCCAGCGGTGTCCAGCAACGCAGGAAGGGTCGGCCAGCTCGGCGGCCTTCTCCCCAGAGGGAGAGTCCAGCCTCCAGTCCGGAGATGGTCTTCGCCGAGGAGATGGAACGCCTCGAGGACTTGTCCGCGGACTCGGAGCGCCGGCACACGGAGCTCATGGGGGTCGTGGCACGGTTGCCTGAGGCCATCGAGTCCCTCTCTCGGAGTGTGACCAACGTCGGGGCCTCACAGGCCATCAGTTTGGTGGAATTCGGGGCAGAGCAGGCAGCGAGTCGGGCGGCATTCGGGGCAGATCAGGCAGCGAGTCGGGTGGCATTCGGGGCAGCTCAGGCAGCGAGTGGGCAGCTGATCAGTGGTGCCGTGCAGTCACTGGGTGCTCTGATGAGGTCACTGAACAGGTCAACACGGGCACTCACTGCTGCCACACTCGCTGTGTCAGCCAGGCATCGCCAGGGCACCCGGCACGCTGCAGCAGCACAGCGGTCTGTCCCTCGGCAGATTGGTGCGCATGCTGCAGTGCTGGCCCGGGCGAGTGCCAGTGTCTCAGGCGACCAGCAAGCGCCTGCCATCCGCCAGCTTGCCCCCATTCCTCCAGCCACCACTGCCACTCCCCCAGTGGAGCTGCCAGGAGCTGTTGCAGCGACTGATGCTGGCCAGCCACAGCTGCAGCATTCAACAGCCGCCCGCTCGACGGCCAGACCTCGACTAGGCCGACCCCCAAGGGCATCTGCCGTCACGACATGTGCCCCTCTGGAGCCTGCCCCCAGCCTTGCAGCAGCCAATGGCCTTACTTTGAGGAGGAGCAGCAGGGCGGGCAGGGGCCACACAAAGATGGCCAAGGCATCATCCTAGTGGCCCAAAAAGTCGAATGTGTGGCCAGTTGTGTTTGTTTTTTGAGGCCGAGAATTGGATGTTTGTTTTTTGAAGGCCGAGGATGTGATGTTTGTTTTTTACGAAGGCCGAGGATGACGGCCATTTTAGTTGCACTGTTTTGTTAATCCTCTCCAGGTTGTGGGAGCGAGTAATGTGTTTGAGTGTTTTTTGGGGGTTTCGTCTGTTTTTGGTTTTCATGTGGGAAGGGCCCTGAGTTTGTACAATAAAGCATTTTATTTATTAACATTGTCCATGTTTGACCTTTGAAGTGTTTGTTGCCTTAACCGGCTGAGGACTTGCGGAGCAGCTGCAATCATGTTCTTTCATTGGCACAAGCCATTCCCTGACAGGGGGCCTAGAAGTGATGTTCAATAAGCTGCCGACGGGCGGCCCTTGGACCTTGTGCCTCCCTCCTGGGCTGGTACTCCTCGTCCTCCTCCTCCTCATGCTCATCCTGCTCCTCCTCCTGAGGTGGTGGTCCAACGTGAGGTGGCAGTGCCTGAGTCCTGCGGATAGCCAGGTTTTGCAGCATGCAGCAAACGACGACGAATTGGGAGACTCACTCCTATGAATACTGGAGGGCTCCCCCGGAGCGATCAAGACAGCGGAACCATTGCTTGAGGACGCCGATTGTTTGTTCTATGATGTTCCTAGTCGCTTGATGGCTCTCGTTGTATGCCTCTTCAGCAGGGGTCGTGGGCGCGCGGAGCGGGGTCATGAGCCAGGTACACAAAGGATAGCCTTTGTCCCCGATAAGCCATCCTCTTGGGGGAGGCTGTGCCTGGAACATGTCAGCCACAGTTGTCTGTCGCAGGATAAA
The DNA here is from genome assembly GCF_052327205.1 of Somniosus microcephalus. Classification (NCBI taxonomy): domain Eukaryota; kingdom Metazoa; phylum Chordata; class Chondrichthyes; order Squaliformes; family Somniosidae; genus Somniosus; species Somniosus microcephalus. The sequence continues at coordinate 200,805,988 of NC_140989.1, forward strand.
GGCATCATGGCTGCTGCTTGGAAAGCGGGCATTGACAGCTAGGATGCGCTGCCTGTGGTCACACACCAGCTGTACGTTGAGGGAATGGTAGCCCTTCCGGCTGCGGTAATCCTCGGCATGCTCCAGAGGTGCCCGCAAAGCCACATGCATGCAGTCAATGGCGCCCTGCACCATGGGGAAGCCCGCTATTCTTGCAAATCCCACTGCACGCTGCTGCTGCTTGTCCAGGGTCATGGGGAAGGAGATGGATTGATGTCTCCTTGTGAAAAGGGCTTCGGTCACCTGGCGGATGCAGCAATGCACGGCGAACTAGGAGATGTTAGCGATGTCCCCAGCAGCGGATTGGAAGGAGCCGGTGGCATAGAAGTTGAAAGCCACCGTCACCTTCACTGCCACCGACAGAGACGTCCTGCGCATCAGCTGTGGCTGCAGATCTCTGTGAAGCAGCTGGCAGATGTCTGCAACCACCTCCCTTCTGAATCGCAGCCTCCTAACACACATCGCGGCAGACATGGTCAGATAGGAGGACTGCTGGCGGTATACCCTGGGTGGGTAAGGCCTCAGTTGGCGACGCCTGTTGCCCCCTCTGCGTCTAGCCAGGGCTGCCACTCTCACGGTGTCTGTAAGCCCTTCTGGCATAAGGCTGAAAGTCAGCGTTGGCACCCAATGCAGCCCCCATTATATGCTGGCAAACACTGAGCTCTCAATGAAGGCAAAGATAATTGCTAAGCTCTGGCCTGAGCCAAAAATACCTGTCCTAGTAGGGTCCAAACCAGTAAGCTCTCCTCCTTGGTCTCTCTCCAAAAAACCGTTGCACAAGAGTGAATGCTGCAAAATGGCTGGCCTTTATAGTGCAGGGTAAGTGCCCTTTAATTAGCGCTCCCCGCGGCCCGCCTCGGCTGTGTACCGTTCCACTTCACAGTTGTTAGGGCCGCCCGGCGCACAATGGGCCGGCGTGAGTGAAGTTCCTTTTCAGGGCGCACAAAGGGCGTTGCACTAGTAAATGACGTCATGATCTGCGCGCGCAGCAGGGCGCGCGCTAAGACTTTGCACCGGCGCAAAATGTGTACTGAAGTTGGGGCGAGGCGCCGATTGCGCTGCGCCCGGGCGCTAAGTGCCTAGCGCTCGAGATCTACTCCTCCTAAGGCGCTAACGGCTGGCGCGCCCAACTGAATTTCTAGGCCAGTGAGAGCGGAGTTATTAAGGGGTTTAGCAGATTTAAAATTAGATAAATCCCCAGGCTCGGATGAAATGTATCCCAGGCTGTTAAGCAAAGCAAAAGAGGAAATAGCAGAGGCCCTGCCATCATTTTTCACTCCACTCTGGCTTCTGGTGTGGTGCCAGGGGACTGGAGGTCTGCTAACGTGGTACCCTTGTTTAAAAAGGGAGAAAAGGATAGACCGAGTAATTACAGGCCAGTCAGCCTAACCTGTGGGAAAATTATTGGAAAGAATTCTGAAGGACAGGATAAAACTTCATTTCGAAAGACATGGGATTAATCAAGGATAGTCAGCATGGATTTGTTAAGGAAAGGCCGTGTCTGACAAACTTGATTGAATTTTTTGAGGAGGTAACAATGAGGGTAGATGAGGGTAGTGCATTTGATGTAGTTTATATGGACTTTAGCAAGGCTTTTGATAAGGTTCCACATGGCAGACTGGTCACGAAGTTAAAAGCCCATGGGATCCAGGGCAAAGTGTTAAGTTGGATTCAAAACTGGCTTGGAGACATGAAGCAGAGGGTAATGGCTGATGGGCGTTTTTGTGACTGGAAGGCCGTTTCCAGTGGGGATCCGCAGGGCTCAGTACTAGGTCCCTTGCTTTTTGTGGTATATATCAATGATCTAGACTTCAATATAGGGGATATGATTAAGAAGTTTGCAGATTATACTAAATTCGGCTCTGTGGTTGATACTGAAGAAGGAAGCTGTAGACTGCAGGAAGATATCAATAAATTGGTCAGGTGGGCAGAACAGTGGCAAATGGAATTCAATCCGGAGAAGTGTGAGGTAATGCATTTGGGGAGGGCTAACAAGGAAAGGGGATATACATTAAATGGTAGGACACTGAGTAGTGTAGAGGAACAAAGGGACCTTGGAGTGCATGTCCACAGATCCCTGAAGTAGGCAGGCCTGGTAGATAATGTGTTTAAGAAAGCATACAGAATGCTTGCCTTTATTAGCTGTGGCATAGAATACAAGGGTTATGCTTCAGATGTATAAAACACTAGTTAGGCCCCAGCTAGAGTACTGCATGCAGTTCTGGTCACCACATTACAGGAAAGATGTAATTGCACTAGCGAGGGTACAGAGGAGATTTACAAGGATGTTGCCGGGAGTAGAGAATCTTAGCTATGAGGAAAGACTGGAAAGGCTGGGTCTGATTTCCTTGGAACAGAGGACGCTGAGGTGAAACCTTATTGAGGTGTATAAAATTATGAGGTGCACAGATAAAGTGGATAGAAAGGACCTATTTCCCTTAGCAGAGGGGTCAAAAACAAGAGGCCACAGATTTAAAGTAATTGGTGGAAGGTTTAGAGGGGATTTGAGAGGAAATTTCTTCACCCAGAGGGTTGTGGGGGTCTGGAACTCACTGCCTGAAAGGGTGTTAGAGGCAGGAACCCTAACCACATTTAAAAAGTACTTGGATGTGCACTTAGGATGCTCTAACCTGCAGGGCTACGGACCAAGAGCTGGGAAGTGGGATTAGGCTGGATAGCTCTTTGTTGGCCGGCGCGGACACGATGGGCTGTAATGGCCTCCTTCCGTACTGTAACTTTTTATGATTCTATATATTCACCCTGTACCCCACATACATGTACTGCCCTCCGACAGCGCAGCACTCAACTGCCTGCCCCTCACTATTGCCTCTGTGACTCTGCAGCACTCCCACAGCACTGCCCCTCCAACAGTGCAACACTCTCTCAGTACTGCCCCTCTGAGAGTGCAGTGCTCCCTCAGTACTGGTACTCTGACACTAGAACACTCGCTCAATACTGCCCCTTGACAATGCAGCACTCCCTCATTACTGCCACTATGAAACTGCAGCAGTCCCTCAGTATTGCACCTCCGACATTGCAGTGCTCCATCAGTATTGCCCCTCCGACAGTGCAGCACTCCCTTAGTACTGCCCCCTGACACTGCAGCACTCCCTCAGTATTGCACCTCCGACATTGCAGTTCTTCCTCAGTACTGCCACTCCGACAGTGCAGCACTCCCTCAGTAGTGCCCCTGAGACAGTGCAGCACTCCCTCTCTACAGCCCCTCCGACAGTGCAGCACTCCCTCAGTACTGCCCCTCCGATGATGCAGCACTCCCTTAGTACCGCCTCTCCGACAGTGCAGCACTCCCTCAGTACTGCCCCTCCTGTAGTGTATGTACCTTTAAGACAGAACTACTTTTACAGCACCTGTGTACTGTAGTACCGGCAGTGACCACACCTGTATATAAGCCTTGCGCATGCCTCTGTACCCCCAGTCTTGAGACTACCCTCCTCCAGTAAATACCTGTTTATTGTTAAGTTACAGCATCCGTGTGGTTATTGAAAAACATCCTACTCTCAGAACCACGGATCTAACAGTGGCGATGAGTGGCGATTCGAATCTACCTGCAACTCTGCATTTCCCTTCGAGGATTCGCTCCGGGAGGGCGGTGTAAGAAAGTCGAGGCCAGGAACACGGGCGTCGACCACGAGCAACCGCCCAGTTGTCCGGCAGAGAGTGAACATCGCAGGGGAGGCTGTGGAGAGCCAGGCTTGGTTCCCCAGCCACGACGATCAGCAAGAGACTGAAGACAGGTACAGCGCAGACCCTCCCCGGACAGCGGCGGTTGGAGCCGACCGACGGCGGAGAGACAGCCGAGCAGTGTCGACGGGGTAAGACAGAGGGTGAAGCGCACAGGGCGCAGCCGGGGGTTGAAAACCGAGCAGCGTCGAGAAAAAAACCAAACAAACAAAAAAAAAACAGAGAGAGAGAGGGTAAAGCAAGAGCCGGGTTCAGGACCGAGCGGCGGAAACGGAAAAAAAAAAAAACGCAGAGCACAGCCAGGGCTCAAGGACTGAACAGTGTCCATGGGGAGAAGAAGGGAGAGTGCAGGAGACGCCATTGAGCCGTGGAGAAGAAGGAAGAGCGCGGGAGATGCCATTTTTAAAAGCCGCAGCGGAGAAGAAGGGCGAGCGCGGGAAGGAAGGAAAGCACGGGAGACGCCATTTTGTGCCAGCGGAGAAGAAGGGGAAGCGCGGGAGATGCCATTTTTGACAGTTAAATCACACCCAGGGATGCTGAAGAGTGGCAGTATCTCTACGTTCGACAATGAAGTCAAAGGTTGGGCAACATATGTGGAACGTATTGAGGTGTACTGCAGGGCAAATTAAGTGCCAGATGCTAGGAAAGCACTTGTTTTGTTAAATTCCATGGGTGCAAAAACTTATGGGTTACTGCGAAATCTAATAACCCCAGAGAAGCCGGTGAACAAGAATTTCAAAAGCATGGTAGAAATCCTACAGGACCACTTAAACCCCACACCGCTGCTGATAGCAGAACGATTTAAGTTCCATAAAAGGAATCAACACAAAGATGAAAGCAATGCTGAGTACCTAACGGAACTGCGCAAGCTTTCGAAACACTGCCAGTTTGGAGCGGGACTAGCAGATACGTTAAGGGGCAAGTTTGTGTGTGGGCTACAAAGTGAAGGAACCCAGAAACGGCTTCTATCAGAAAAGGATCTTACGCTGGACAAGGCTTTCAGTATGGCAGTATCACACAAAGCAGCCACAAGGGGCGCTGCAGAGATAAAATGGAGACCGCAAGAATATGGCACCAATGAAATGTCCTATGGAACAGGGAAGTGCTATCGCTGCGGCAGAACAACACATGACCAGAAGGATTGTTGGTTCAAGGACCAAGTGTGCAGACAGTGTGGAAAAGCAGGACACATAGCAAGAGTCTGCAGGTCTGGGAAGAAAACCAACAGTAAGAAATCTCCACAGGAGAAGTACAAAACGGTACACCAGGTGATGGACAGTAGTTCAGACGAACAGAAAAGTGACACAGACTCCGGAAGCAAGGAGCTGGGTTGTCTGAAACTACATAAGGTAACCAAAATGGAGGATCACCAGACTATCTGGGTTACACTCAAGATGGACGGAGTCCAAGTGAAAATGGAATTGGACACACGATCAGCCCTAACAGTCATAAACCAAGGGACTACAAGCGGCTATTTTCACATATACCCTTGAAAGCTACAGAGATTGTCTTGAAGATGTACACGGGGCAAAAGGTCTACCCCAAAGAAAAAATAAGGGTGAAAGTGATATATAAAGGCCAGGAAATACCTAAAATGGATATATATGTATTGCCAGATGGAGGACCACCACTGCTAGGACGTGAATGGATCCGGAAGATACAATTAGATTGGCATTCCATACAGGCACTGAAGGTTGAGGCCAAAAAGGATGACGACGTCACACCTGGACGACTGTCAAAAATGCTAACTGACGCAAAAGAAGTGTTCCAGGAGGGACTCGGAACACTAAAAGGCATAACAGCAATGATTAAAATAGAGGAAAATGCAAACCCAAAGTTTCTTAAGGCCAGACCAGTGCCTTATGCAATCAGACCAACTGTCGAAGCAGAGCTGGAAGGGTGGGAATGTTCAGGAGTGCTGTCCAAAGTAGACTGGAGCGAGTGGGCTACACCCATCGTTCCTGTAATGAAGAGGTCGTTGAGTAATACGCCTGGGGAACCAAAGAAGGTCCGCATCTGTGGGGATTTTAAGGTGACAGTGAACCCAGTCCTTCACATGGTACAATATCCGCTTCCACGAATTGAGGATATTTTCGCCTCGCTATCTGGAGGTAAACACTTCGCCAAAATTGATCTAGCCCAGGCGTACTTGCAACTGGAGGTAGAAGAAGCTTCGAAACAATACCTTACGATTAACACTCATAAAGGTCTCTATCAATACATCCAGCTGGTGTCTGGGGTAGCATCGGCTCTGGCTATCTGGCAAAGGGCAATGGATCAAGTCCTGCAAGGGATTCCAGGGACCCAGTGTTATTTGGACGACATCCTGGTCACGGGCGAAAATGACAGTGATCACCTCGCCAACTTGGAGAAGGTGCTCACCAGATTAAAGGAGTATGGGCTACGAGCCAATCGCCACAAGTGCGAGTTTTTCCAGAAACAGATCTCGTATTGTGGCCATGTCATCGATGAAGAGGGGTTACATAAGTCCCCTGAAAAGATTGAGGCAGTAGTCAAGGCTCCAGCACCAGAAAATGTGTCACAACTGAGGTCGTTCCTCAGGCTGGTAAACTACTACCACAAGTTCTTACCAAATTTGTCCACGGTATTACACCCACTGAACAATCTACTGCAAACAGGGGTACCATGGAAGTGGAATGACGAACATAGATGAGCTTTCCAGAAGTGTAAAGAATTGATCACATCAAAAGAGGTGTTGGCCCATTTCAACCCAGCACTACCAATTCGTTTGGCATGTGATGCATCACCCTATAGTATTGGAGCGGTGCTGTCGCACAAATTCCCAGACGGGTTGGAGAGGCCAGTAGCCTTTGCGTCTCGGTCACTAACCGCAGCCGAGCGCAACTACGCCCAGATTGACAGGGAGGCCCTCAGCCTAGTATGGGGAGTAAAAAAATTCAACCACTATCTGCATGGGCAGAAGTTCACCTTGCTGACTGACCACCAACCACTTGTCTCCATCTTTAATCCTAAGAAGGGTGTTCCAGTGATGACTGCACAACGGTTACAAAGATGGTCCCTATTTCTAGGGGCGAATCAATATGAAATAGAATATAAAGGCACGAAACAGCATGGAAACGCTGATGGGCTATCGTGCCTGCCACTGCCTACTGTGGAGGAAGCACCAGCAGTGGACCCTATCGAGATATTTTATTCGTCAATAATTGAACGATTGCCAGTAACGAACGCGGATATAGAGAAGAAGACCCGCAATGATCCGACACTGTCTCGGGTATATGATTTGACGGTGAGGGGATGGCCAGCACATGGCGACTCACTGTTGCCAGCATTCTCATCCAGAAGAGAACAGCTGTCAGTATGCCAGGGGACAGTGATGTGTGGATCCAGAGTGGTGATTCCACCCAAGATAAGGGAGAGAGTGCTAAATGAGCTACATGAAGGTCATGTGGGGGGAGTGAAAATGAAAAGCCTTGCTAGGGCTTATGTGTGGTGGCCGGGAATCGATCAACAAATCAAAGACCTAACCAAGAGCTGCTCAGGATGCCAGAAGGACCAAAATGCACCACCACATGCCCTTCTACACCCATGGGAGTGGCCCTCCTCTCCATGGCAACGGGTGCATATTGATTTTGCTGGTTCATTCATGGACTCAATGTTTTTAATAGCAGTGGATGCTCATTCGATGTGGCCTGAGGTGATAAAAATGTCCTCAACCACTACAGAGAAAACGATTGCAGTCCTACGGACCATATTTGCCAGAAACGGCTTGCCAGAGCAGATTTGCTCTGATAATGGACCACAGTTTGTGTCCGAAGAGTTTCGAAAATTCATGAGAAGGAATGGGGTAAGGCATTACACATCCGCCCCGTATCATCCAGCCACAAATGGATTGGCTGAGAGGTTCGTACAAACCTTTAAGAAGGCGATAAAGGCCATGTGCGATGATGAAATTCCACTACAGCATAAGGTGGACAATTTCTTATTAGCCTACCAAAACGCGACACATGCAGTTACCAACCAGACCCTGGCCATGATGTTCTTTAACCGAAGGTTGAGATCTCATCTGGACTTGCTCAGACCAAATGTGCGAAGAAATGTTGAGGACAAACAATTCCAGCACATCAATGAGAAGCCGACAAGGAGTTTCAATGTAGGACAACCAGTCTTGGCCCGTGACTGCCGAACAGAAAAATGGCAACCCGGAATGATATGCACAAGGCAGAGGCCATTAATGTACACAGTGGATGTCGGGGAGAACATTGTGAGATGCCACGTCGATCAGATCTTAGCGTCACAGGAACGAGTCAACCCCATGTCTCGAGTACCTGGGGATGAACCCGACATTCCGGTAGCATCTATCTCAGAACCAGTAGCAGTGGAAACCGATGAACTACCCGATGAAAAGGGGCCTCTGCACCAAGAACAAGAACCTCAGGAAAGGCGCTATCCCGAAAGGGTCAGGAAGCCGCCCCAAAGACTGAATCTATAAATGGACTATTGTTGTTTAATGTACATGTTAAAGTGTTAATTGTTATTTGAATATTTGGGGTACTACTAATCTAAAAGGGGAGGAATTGTAGTGTATGTACCTTAAAGACAGAACTACTTTTACAGCTCCTGTATACTGTAGTACCGGCAGTGACCACACCTGTATATAAGCCTTGCGCATGCCTCTGTACCCCCAGTCTTGAGACTACCCTACTCCAGTAAATACCTGTTTATTGTTAAGTTACAGCATCCGTGTGGTTATTGAAAAACATCATGCTCTCAGAATCACGGATCTAACACCTCCGACTGTGCAGCACTCCCTCAGTACTGCCCACTGACACTGCAGTATTCACTTAGTACTGCCCCTCTAACAGTGCGGAACTCTCTCAGTACTGACCCTCCGGCAGTGCAGCACTCCCTCAGTACGGTCCCTCCAACAGTGCAGCATGCCCTCAGTCCTGCCCCTCCAACAGGGCAGCATTCCCTCAGTACTAACCTTCCGACAGTGCAGTGCAGCCCCAGTACTGCCTATCTGACAGAGCAGCACTCACTCAGTATTGCCCCTCCAACCGTGCAGCACTCCCTCAGTACTGCTCCTTGAAACTGCAGCACTCCCTTAGTACTGCCTCTCCAACAGTGCGACACTCTCTCAGTGCTGCACCTCCGACAGTGCAACTCTCTCTAAGTACTGCCCCTCTGATGGTGCAGCGCTCCCACAGTACTGCCCGACCAACAGTGCAGCACTCCCTCGGTTTGCTACTCCGACAGTGCAGCACTCCCTCATTACTGCCCCGACACTGCAGCACTCCCTCACTACGGCCCCGCCAATACTGCAGCGCTCCCTCTGTACTTCCCCTCTGGCAGCGCAGCAGTGCCTCAGTACTGCCCCTCATACAGTGCAGCACTCCCCCAGTACTGCCCCTCCGACAGAGCAGCTATCCCTCAGTACTGCCCCTCTGACACTGCAGCACTCACTCAGTGCGGCCCCTCCGACAGTGCAGTGCACCCTCAGTACTGACCCGCCAACAGTGTAACACTCCCTTAGTACTGATCCTTCGACAGTGCGTCACTCACTCAGTAAAGCCTTTTCAACCGTGCAGCACTCCCTTAGTACTGCAACTCCGACAGTGCAGCACTTCCTCAGTACTGCCCCTCCGACAGACCAGTGCTCCCTCTGTACTGCCCTTTGACATAGCAACACTCCCTCAGTACTGCCCATCCAACAATGCAGTGCTCCCTCAGAACAGCCCCTTCGACAGTGCAGCACTCCCTCAGTATGGCACCTCTGACAGTGTAACACTTCCTCAGTACTGCACCTTAACACTGCAGCACTCCCTCGGTATTGCCCCTCTGACAGTGCAACACTCCCTCATTACTGCCCCCTGACACTGCAGCATGCCCTCAGTACTACCCCTCTGAAACTGCAGCACTCCCTCAGTACTGAACACTGACAGTGCAGCACTCCCTCAGTACTGACCTTCCAACAATGCAGTGCTCGCTCAGTACTGCCCCTCCGACAGTGCAGCACACCCTCAGTACTGCCCCAACAACAGTATATACACTCCCTCAGAACTGTCCCTCCGACAGTGTAACACTCCCTCAGTACTGCCCCTCCGACAGTGCAGCTCTCCCTCAGTACTGCCCCTCCGACAGTGTAACACTCCCTTAGTACTGCCCCTCCGACAGTGCAGCACTCCCTCAGTAATACCCGGCTGACAGTGCACCACTCCCTCAGTCCAGCTGCTCCGAGAGTGAAGCTCTACTTCAGTACTGCCCCTCTGGCAGTGCAGCAATCGCTCAGTACTGCCCCCTGACACTGCAGCACTCCCTCAGTATTGCCCAACCAACAGTGCAGCGCTCCCTCAGTACTGCCCCTCCGACAGTGCAGTGCTCCCTCAGTACTGCCCCTCCAACAGTGCAGCACCCCCTCAGTACTGTCCCCTGACACTGCAGCGCTCCCTTGGTACTGCCCCTCCGACCGTGCAGCAGTCCCTCAACACTGCCCCTCTGACAGTGCAGCTATTCCTCAGTGCTGCCCCGTCAATAGTGCAGCGCTAACTCTGTACTACCCCTCCAACAGTGTAACACTCCCTCAGTACTGCCCCTCCGACATTGCAGCACACCCTCAGTCCTGCCCCTCCAACAGGCAGCATTCCCTGAGTACTAAAGTTCCGACAGTGTAGTGCACCCTCAGTACTGCCCCTCCAACGGTGCAGCGCTCCCACAGTACTGCCCGGACAACAGTGCAGCACTCACTCAGTACCACCTTTCCAACAGTGCAGCACTCCCTCAGTATTGCGCCTACGACATTGCAGTACTCCCTCAGTTCTGCCCATCTGAAACTGCAGCACTCCCCCAGTACTGCCCCTTGACACTGCAGCACTCCCTCACTATTGCCTCACCAACAATGCAGCACTCCCTCAGTACTGCCACTCTGACAGTGCAGCACTCCCTCAGTACTGCCTCTGCTACATTACAACACTCCGTCAGTACTGCCCCTCCGACAGTGCAGTGCTCCCTCAGTACTGCCCCCGCGAAAGTGCAGCTATTCCTCAGTACTGCCACTCTGACACTGCAGCACTGACTCAGTACTGCCTTTTCGACTGTGCAGCACTCCCTCAGTACTGTAACTCTCACTCAGTACTGCCCCCGTCACTGCAGCGCTACCTCAGTATGGACCCTCCAACAGTGCAGCACTCCCTCATTACTGCCCCCTGACACTGCAGCACTCCCTCATTACTGCCCCTCCGAAAGTGCAACACTCCCTCACTACGGCGCAAACCGACAGTTCAGCATTCCCTCAGTACTGACCTTCCGACAATGCAGTGGTCCCTCAGTAATACCCCTCCGACAGTGCAGCATTCCCTCAGTACTGCCCCTCCAACAGTGTAACACTCACTCAGTACTGATCCTTCGACAGTGCAGTACTCACTCAAAACAGCCTCTCTAACCGTGCAGCACTCCCTCAAAACTGCCCCTTGACACTGCAGCACCCCCGTAGTACTGTCCCTCCGAGAGTGCAGCACTCCCTCAGTAAAGCCTCTCCAACCGTGCAGCACTCCCTCAGTACTGCCCCTCCAACAGTGCAGCGCTCCCTCAGTACTGCCCCTTGACACAGCAGCACTCCCTCAGTACGGCCCCTCCTGCGGTGCAGCTCTCCCACAGCACTGCCCGGCCAACAGTGCAACACTACCTCAGTACTGACCCTCTGACAGTGCAGTACTCCCTCAGTACTGCCCCCTGACACTGCAGCACTCCCTCACTACTGCCTCTCTGACCGTGCAGCACACACACAGTACTGACCTTCCGACAATGCAGTTCTCCCTCAATACAGCCCCTCCGACACTGCATCACTCCCTCAGTACTGCCCCTTGACACAGCAGCACTCCCTCAGTACTGCCCCTCCTACGGTGCAGCGCTCTCACAGTACTGCCCAGCCAACAGTGCAACACTCCCTCAGTCCTGCCCCTCCAACATGGTAGCACTTCCTCAGTACTAACCTTCCGACGGTGCAGTGCACCCTCAGTACAGCTCCTCCGATGGTGCAGCGCTCCCACAGTACTGCCCGGCCAACAGTGCAGCACTACCTCAGTACTGCCCCTCTGACATTGCAGTGCTCCCTCAGTACTACCTCTCCGACAGAGCAGCACTCCCTCGGTATTGCCCCTCCGACAGTGCAGCTATCCCTCAGTACTGCCCCTCCAAAACTGCAGCAATCACTCAGTACTGCAGCTCCGACAGTGCAACACTCCCTCGGTATTGCCTCTCCGACAGTGCAGAACTCCCTCAGTACCGCCTCTCCATCAGTGGAGCACTCCCTCAGTACTGCCCCCTGACACTGCAGCACTCCCACACTACTGCCTCTCCAACAGTGCACTCCCTCAGTACTGCCCCTGCGACAGATCAGCGCTCCATCAGGACTGCCCCTCCGACCGTGTAGCACTCCCTCAGCACTGACATTCCGACAATGCAGTGCTCCCTCAATACAGCCCCCCCGACACTACATCACTCCCTCAGTACTGCCCTTTGACACAGCAGCACTTCCTCTGTATGACCCCTCCTATGGTGCAGCTATTCCTCAGTACAGCCCCTCTGACAGTGCAGCACTGCCTCAGTACTGTTCCCTGACACTGCAGCACTCCATCACTACTGCCTCTCCAACAGTGCAGCATTCCCTCAGTACTGCCTCTTAACACTGCAGCATTCCCTCAGTACTGCCCCTCCAACAGAGCAGCGCTCCATCAGGACTGCCAATCTATTAGTACAGCACTCCCTCAGTACTGACCTTCCAGCAATGCAGTGCTCTCTCACCACAGCCCCTCCAACACTGCATCACTCCCTCAGTACTGCCCATCTGACAGTGCAGCACTCCCTCAGTACTGCCTTTCTGACAGTGCAGCTATCCCTCAGTACTGCCTCTTGACATGGCAACACTCTCTCAATACTGCCAATCCGACAGTGCAGCACTCCTTCAGTACAGCCCCTCCAACAGAGCAGCACGCCCTTAGTACTGCCCCTCCGACAGTGCAGCACGCCCTCGGTACTGCCCCTCCGACAGTGCAGCACTCCCTCAGTACTGCCCCTCTGACACTACAGCACTCACTCAGTACAGCCTCTCCGACCGTGGAGCACTCCCTCAGTACTGCCCCTCCAACAGTGTAACACTCCCTCAGTACTGCCCGGCCAACAGTGCAGCACTTCCTCAGTACGGCCCCTCCGACAGTGCAGCTTTCCCTCAGTAGTGCCCCTTGACACGCAAGCTCACGGCAACACTCTCTCAATACTGCCAATCTGACAGTACAGCACTCCTTCAGTACTGCTCCTCCAACAGAGCAGCACGCCCTCAGTACTGCCCCTCCGACAGTGCAGCACTCCCTGAGTACTGCCCCTCTGACACTGCAGCACTCACTCAGTACAGCCTCTCTGACCGTGGAGCACTCCCTCAGTATTGCCCCTCCAACAGTATAACACTCCCTCAGTACTGCCTGGCCAACAGTGCAGCACTCCCTCAGTACAGCCCCTCCGACAGTGCAGCTTTCCCTCAGTACTGCCCCTTGAAACTCCAGCACACGGCAACACTCTCTCAATACTGCCAATCCGACAGTACAGCACTCCTTCAGTACTGCCCCTCCAACAGAGCAGCACTCCATCAGTACTGCCCCTCCGACAGTGCAGCACTCCCTCAGTACGGCCCCTGAGTGCAGCTATCTCTCAGTACTGCCCCTCTGACACTGCAGCACTCACTCAGTACAGCCCCTCCGACAGTGCAACATGCCCTGAGTTCTGTCCATCTGACATTATCAGCACTCCCTCAGTACTGACCTTCCGACAATGCAGCACTCTCTCAGTACTGCCCCTCCAACAGTGTAACACTCCCTCAGTACTGACCCTTCAACAATGCAGCACTCTCTCAGTACTGCCCCTCCAACCGTGCAGCACTCCCTCAGTACTGCCCCTCCGACTGTGCAATATCTCTCAGTACTGCCAATCCGACAGTGCAGCGATCCTTCAGTAATGCCACCACGACAGTGCAGCTATCCCTCAGTACTGACCCGCTGACACTGCAGCACTCCCTCAATACTGTCCTTCCGACAGTTCAGCACTCCCTCAGTACTGAGTTTCTGACAAGGCAGTGCTCCCTCAGTACTGCCCCTTGACACTGCAGCACTTCCTCAGGACAGCCGTTCCGACAGACCAGCGCTCCATAAGTACTGACCTTCCGACACAGTGCAGCTGTCCCTCAGTACTGCCCCTCTGACAGTGTAGCACTCCCTGAGTACAGCCTCCCTGACAGTGCAGCGCTCCCTCTGTAATACCCCAATGGCAGTGCAGCACTCCCTCAGTACTGCCCCTCCAACCGTGCAGCACCCCCTCAATACAGCCCCTCCGACACTGCAGCACTCCCTCAGTACTGCACGGCCAACAGTGCAGCATTACGTCAGTATTGCCCCTCTGACAGTGCAAAACTCTCTCAGTACTGCCAATCCAACAGTGCAGCACTCCTTCAGTAATGCCACCCCGACAGCACTCCCTCAGTACTGACCTTCTGACAACGCCGTGCACCCCCAGTGCTGCCCCTCCGACAGTGCAGCACTCCCACAGTACTGTCCCTCCAACAGTGTAACACTCCCTCAGTACTGACCCTTTGACAGTGCAGCACTTCCTCAGAACTGCCCCTCCAACAGACCAGCGCTCCATCAGTACAGCCCCACTGACAGTGCAGCACTCCCTCACTACTGCCCCATCAACAGTGCAGCACTGCCTCAGTATTGCCCATCTGACAGTGCAGCGCCCCCTCAGTACTGACCTTCTGACAATGCAGCGCTCCCTCAATACTGCCCCTATGACAGTGCAGCTATTCCTCAGTACTGCCCCCTGATAATGCAGAACTCACTCAGTACTGCCCTTCCGATAGTGCAACACTCCCTCAGTACTGTCCCTCTGACAGTGCAACACTCACTCAGAACTGCCCCTCCAACAGTGGAATAATCCTCAGTACTGACCCTCCAACAGTGCAGCACTCCCTCAGTACAGCCCCTTCAACAATTCAGCACTCCCACAGTACTGCCCGGACAACAGTGCAGCACTACCTCAGTATTGCCCCACCGACAGTGCAAAACTCCCTCGGTACTGTCCCTCCGACAGTGCAGTGCATCCTCACAACTGCTCGTCCGGTGGTGCAGCACTCCCTCAGTACCGCCACTCTGACAGTGCAGCACTCCCTCAGTACTGCCCGTCTGAAACTGCAGCACTCCCTCACTACTGCCTCTCCCACAGTGCGACACTCTCTCAGTACTGTCCATCCGACAGTACAGCCCTCACTCAGTACTGACATTCCGACAATGCAGTGCTCCCTCAGTACTGTCCCTCCGACAGTGTAACACTCACTCAGTACTGACACTTCGACAGTGCAGCACTCCCTCAATACTGCCTCTCCAATCATGCAGCACTAACTCAGTACTGCCCCTTGGCACTGCAGGACTCCCTCGCTACTGCCTCTCCTACAGTGCAACACTCTCTCAGTACTGTCCATCCGACTGTGCAGTCCTCCCTCAGTATTGCCCCCTGACACTGCAGCATTCCCTCAGCACTGCCCCAACAACAGTGCAGCACTCACTCAGTACTGCCCCTCCGACAGTGCAACACTCCCTCAAAACTGCCTCTCCGACCGTGCAGCACTCTCTCAGTACTGCCAATGTGACAATGCAGCACTCCTTCACTAATGCCACCCCGACAGTTCAGCACTCCCTCAGTACTGATATTCCAACAATGCCGTGCACCCCCAGTACTACTCTTCTGACATTGCAGCACTCCCTCAGTACTGTCCCTCCAACAGTCTAACACTCCCTCAGTACTGACCATTCGACAGTGCAGCACTCAGACAGTGCAGCACACACAGAGTGCTGCGAGTTGTGTGAATCAGATTTAGGTGAGGAGTGGAAGGAGGAGCTCCCTTGCTTCGCCTTTGTTTTTCCTAACTTTTCACCCTGTAGGAAGAGGCTGGTTTCGGAAGCAGTAGGAGAGTACAGTGAGTATTTAAACTTAATTTTGCGGGCTTTTTCTCAAAGGCCGGTCAATGTCGCAGACCGGCGGTGGCGTTCCAGAACCACGCCACGATTCAAAAAGTGACGCGGGCAAGAGGAAGCAGCTGATTGGGTGAGTAGAGCCAGGTGAGTATTTATACTACTCTATAGTTTGACCGTTAAGGTTAATAGTTTATAAAGTTTAGAAGGTCTTAATTTTTGTGGTTATAGTTTCTAAGGTCTCTGTGTGAATCGGGGAGTGCTAGTAACCAAGGGCCCTTGAGTATATCATTTAATTGTTGTGTAATTGGTGGTAGTGATTTGATTTAATTTAATTTAAATTAATTGAAGGGTAAGTCATGACAGCACAGTTCGGCCCTGTGGCATGTTCCTCCTGCACTATGTGGGAAATCAGGGACACTTCCTGTGTCCCTGACGACCATGTGTGCGGGAAGTGTATCCAGTTGCAGCCACTGGCAGACCGCATTGCGGCACTGGAGCTGCGAATGGATACAAACTGGAGCATTTGCAATGCTGAGGACATCGTGGAAATCACATTTAATCAGTTGGTCACACCGCAGGTAAAGGCTGCACAGGCAGGAAGGGAATGGGTGACCGCCAGGCAGAGTAGTAGGCGCAGGCAGGTAGTGCAGGGGTCCCCTGTGGCCATCCCCCTCTCAAACAGATATACCAATTTGGATATTGTTGAGGGAGATGGCTTATCGGGGAAGGCAGCAGCAGCCAACTTCCTGGCGCCGTGGGTGGTTCTGCTGCACAGGACGGGAGGAAAAAGAGCGGGAGAGCTATAGTGATAGGGGATTCTATTATAAGGGGAATAGATAGGCGTTTCTGCGGCCGCAAACAAGACTCCAGGATGGTATGTTGCCTCCCTGGTGCAAGGCTCAAGTATGTCTTGGAGCGGCTGCAGGGCATTCTGGAGGGGGAGGATGAACAGCCAGTTGTCGTGGTGTATATAGGTACCAACGATATAGGTAAAAACTGGGATGAGGTCCTAAAAGCTGAATATAGGGAGTTAGGAGGTAAATTAAAAAATAGGACCTCAAAGGTAGTAATCTCAGGATTGCTACCAGTGCCACGTGCTAGTCAGAGTGGAAATAGAAGGATATTTCAGGTGAATATGTGGCTAGAGGAATGGTGCAAGGGGGAGGGATTCAAATTCCTGGGACATTGGAACCGGTTCTGGGGGAGGTGGAACCAGTACAAACTGGACGGTTTGCACCTGGGCAGGACCGGGACCGATGTCCTAGGGGGAGTGTTTGCTAGTGCTGTTGGGGAGGGTTTAAACTAAAATGGCAGGGGGTTGGGAACCTGTGCAGGGAGACAGAGGAAAGGGAAGCAAGGATAGAAGTAAAAGACAGGAAGGAGAAAAGCAAAGGTGGCAGTCAAAGAAATCAAGGGTGTAAATCAAACATGGCCACAGTAAATAATAATTCTAAAAGGTCTAAGAGTGTTAAAAAAAACAGCCTGAAGGCTTTGTGTCTTAATGCAAGGAGCATTCATAGTAAGGTGGATGAATTAGCTGAACAAATAGATGTAAACGGATATGATATAATTGGGATTACAGAGACATGGCTCCAGGGTGACCAAGGCTGGGAATTCAACATCCAGGGATATTCAATATTCAGGAAAGACAGGCAAAAAGGAAAAGGAGGTGGGGTAGCATTGCTGGTTAAAGAGGAGATTAACACAATAGTAAGGAAGGATATTAGCTCTGATGATGTGGAATCTGTATGGGTAGAGCTGAGAAATACCAAGGGGCAGAAAACGTTTGTGGGAGTTGTATACAGACCACCAAACAGTAATGCTGAGGTTGGGGATGGCATTAAACAGGAAATTAGAAACGCATGCAATAAGGGCACAGCAGTTATCATGGGTGACTTTAACATATATATAAAAAAAATAGCCCTTCTGTCTGTCTGTCTGTCTGTCCTTCCATCTGTCTGTCTGTCTGTCTGTATGTACTCTATGCACTCAAAAGTTATAGAGCATACCTACACATGTGTTATATCAAAAGAAAGCTTATGATCCCAGAATGGTCATAAGCGTATTTACTTTTTGGTCAGACATAAATTGTTCAGACGGTATCCAAAAAACATTGAAAATTCCGCTCATTATCCGCTCATTAGCTTTGAGTGATGTGAAGGTTGACCAATCATACAGTCGAGCGACCTGACGGTTGCCCAATCATTGCGGCACGGGGGCGAGTTCATTGCGTGTGCGGGCGGGCCATCCTAGAGTTCAGTGACATGATGATTGACCAATCCTACAGTTCAGTGACCTGATGGTTGACCAATCGGTGCATGTGTGGGCGGGCCTAATCCTTCTGAGCTGAGGTGAGTGGCCGCCATCTTGATTCCTAACTCTTCCTTTCTTTTTCCCACTT